>NC_134699.1:25954078-26305210 GCF_050947455.1 Rhinoderma darwinii
TATTCCTGCTGGAAGTAATGATTACATTTGGTCTTATGGGGACAATAAGAAACCTAAGATGCTAACCTGAGCCGGTGGTGTGGTGATTAAGTGGTGTCTGAATGGTGAGTGTCTTCTGTGCAGTCCTTGGTTCAAATCCTGATGTGTGTATTGTCCAAAATGGTACTTTGCTGGCTGGTGTTTATAGTGGTGTGGAGGCAGTGCAGTGAGATTGTTGCTGCATAAGAATGTTAATTATGTAAAGAAAGTTACTTATGCAGCTGTCTCTTTTGAGACAGCTGTATTTATATAGTAGTTTATTACAGATTTCAGCAATATACTCATCACTCAAACAGGTATCATAATCCATCACTCCATAGGTGGCACATCGGGAAAGGGGGAAGCAGCCCAGGGTCACCAGGAGGACAACATGGGGATTTGAACCCACATTGTACAGAAGTGACTCCTGCACTCAACTCAGATCACGCAAGCTGTGAGCTAGCTGCACTGCAGCCTTACAAGGACACATTTTTTTCACCTCTTTTAAAAATGGATAATCGGACCTTCAACGAGAAAAAATTTAGTTCACATTGGGGAGCGCAGCAGCAGCATGACACTGTGGTGGCATGCAGCTTATGTGCCTAAGCCTGGTTTGCTATGGAATTAGCTCATGTCCCTAGGTTCAAAGCATGCTGCTTGAGTGGTAGATGGTGGCCTCCTTACTTATACCAGTTTGGTGCTTGAAGGTGACAACATTTTTCCAACAATTTTGGCAAGCTGCTGACGCTCAACAGGGAAATTCGTTTCTCCTTTAAAAGGATGCCTCGCCTTGTGAATCTGCACTGGTGAAAGACTTTCAAAACTGAGACACAAGGAGGAGATCCTGGGGATAGAACCAACACGTCCCTGACACTTCTAGATTATCAGCAGAGAACATTACCAGTGCCCTACCTCAGCTGCCGAGAGCTGCCCACAAACTCTTCCAAAGATGACATGCTCTTATGCCTGCTGGAAGTAATGATTACATTTGGTCTTATGGGGACAATAAGAAACCTAAGATGCTAACCTAAGATGCTAACCTAAGATGCTAACCTAAGATGCTAACCTAAGATGCTAACCTAAGATGCTAACCTAAGATGCTAACCTAAGATGCTAACCTAAGATGCTAACCTAAGATGCTAACCTAAGATGCTAACCTGAGCTGGTGGTGTGGTGATTAAGTGGTGTCTGAATGGTGAGTGTTTTCTATGCAGTCCTTGGTTCAAATCCTGATGTGTGTATTGTCCAAAATGGTACTTTGCTGGCTGGTGTTTATAGTGGTGTGGAGGCAGTGCAGTGAGATTGTTGCTGCATAAGAATGTTAATTATGTAAAGAAAGTTAATTATGTAAAGAAAGTTACTTCTGCAGCTGTCTCTTTTGAGACAGCTGTATTTATATAGTAGTTTATTAAAGATTTCAGCAATATACTCATCACTCAAACAGGTATCATAATCTATCACTCCATAGGTGGCACGTTGGGAAAGGGGGAAGCAGCCCAGGGTCACCAGGAGGACAACATGGGGATTTGATCCCACATTGTACAGATGTGATTCCTGAACTCAACTCAGATCACACAAGCTGTGAGCTAGCTGCACTGCAGCCTTACAAGGACATCTTTTTCACCTCTTTTATAAATGGATAATCGGACCTTCAACGAGAAAAAATTTGGTTCACATTGGGGAGCGCAGCAGCAGCAGCATGCAGCAGCAGCATGCAGCAGCAGCATGCAGCAGCAGCATGCAGCAGCAGCATGCAGCAGCAGCATGCAGCAGCAGCATGCAGCTTATGTGCCTAAGCCTGGTTTGCTATGGAATTAGCTCATGTCCCTAGGTTCAAAGCATCCTGCATGCGTGGTAGATGGTGGTCTCCTTACTTATACCAGTTTGGTGCTTGAAGGTGACAACATTTTTCCAACAATTTTGGCAAGCTGCTGACGCTCAACAGGGAAATGCGTTTCTCCTTTAAAAGGATGCCTCGCCTTGTGAACCTGCACTGGTAAAAGACTTTCAAAACTGAAATACAAGGAGGAGACACATGTCTGACACTTCTAGATTACCAGCAGAGATCTTTACCAGTGCACTACCTCTGCTTTCAACTGTTGGCAACATATTCTTCCAAAGATGACATGTTCTTATTCATGCTGGAAGTGACGTTTACATTTGGTCTCATGGGGACGATAATATTTTATGCTGAATAAAATATACAATCAGCCGATGAACGAACATCGGCTCAATATCGGGAATGAGTGTTTTGCGGACGCTCATTTGCCAGATAATTAGCCAGTGTAAAAGGGCCCTTAGAATAGGCATGTCCTTTTTCATCTGACTACGGCAGTTAGACGGCTGTAATATGGCCACAATTCCCAGACCCACCACTTTTTCAACATGGCGCAAATCCTAAACCCACCACAAACTTAGTTATCCATAAAATCCTATGGTGATCTAAGTTCGGGTCAGGACAGTGAAGGACCGGGGCTGTAATATATACATGAAAATGTGGCTGTATTAGGCCGGGTTCCCATGTAGTGTAAACGCTGCAGAATTTCTGCAACGGAATTCTGTGCGGAAACTCTGCAGCATTTACAGTAGCAGCAAAGTGAATGAGATTTAAAAAATCTCATGCCCACGCTGCGGGAAAAAAAACGCTGCGTAAAAGTTAATAAATTGACCTGCGGTGCAGAATTTAATTTCGCAGCATGTCAATTTATGCTGCGTTTTAGTTGATTTTCCGTTGCGGGTTTTCCCAATTCAATGGGGATGCAAATCCCGCAACAGAATGCAGAGTGTTGCAGCGTATTCCAAGCAATTACGCCGCAACTATGTAAAAAAAAAATCATACTTAACGCCCTCCTTCTTCCTGCAGTCCGGCCTCCGGGGATGACGTTTTATACCATGTGACCACTGCAGCCATTCACAGGCTGCAGCGTCATATGGCCTGCAACATCATCGTAGGAGGCCGGACTACGTGCAGAAAAGACGGAAGGGGTAAGCATGAACGGCTATCTTCTACAGCGGAAATTCAGTTCGAAGAACTGCACCACAATGTGGGGCTACGTGATTTTTATTCAGCGTATCCGACTCGTGGCAACCCGTCCTTACAGCTATCTGAAACAATCTGAAACAAGCGTAAGACAATAGGAGTCCACACCAAAAAAGCGTGCCACTTTTGAAGAGATTCTGCAATATGTGGCCTTAAATAGTCTATTATGTATTTTGGGGGGTTTCGTCATAAGAAATCTGACTGCAAGCTCCCATAGAAACCTACCGAAATGAATCAACTGACAATCTGCACAGCCCATTCATAATAACTCTATGAATAAAAGAATAATATAATCAGGAACCACCCTAAAACTGGTGACATAGGCGCTCAGGACATTATCCTAAACACAATTGAGCAGAAGAGAAATATATCACTGCGAGGAAAACACACCTAAAAAAAAAAAAGATTTAATAATTCTGTAATTCAGAGATTCAATAATTACACATAATCCCATTGTGCCGGTTCCGGTTGCCAGTTTTCTTGAGTTATGGGAACAGGGCAATTGTCACCTCCAGCCGGCCCACACTCTGCTTTCATCCCATCCCACAATGACAATACGAGTGAATTAGTCACATTCCAGACAGCTGCCGTTCAGAAACCATTTGTCCTGGGGGTACCAAGTTGCTTGCCATGCAGTTTTCCTAATTGGGATGGTAGAAAATGATGATGCAGCCATTACTACCTTCTGATGTGTCACCACTGTCTACCAAAAGAACTATTATTGTCAAGCCCGACTTATGAAGTGTAGAATTATGGCTCGGGCTAAGGGATGAGACTGTGACTGGACATTATTCTTCACAAATGTCATGATATGAGTTTCACATGGTATGCAAAACACAATCCATCAATTCTAAATCAGGACTTTGCCAGTGGTAGAAGAATCTGGGCTCAAACAAATTGCTGTAAAATTTTAATGACTATAGGAAAAAAGTTACAAGCCACCATTGCAAAAAAACAAAAAACATCTTGCAAGCTTTGGGATGGTTGGTTGCAATTTTATTTCCATAGGAAAATATTGAGGTTGTGTCATGGTAATAACATGATTTTACTGTGACTCTCAGGCGATGCCGTGTTGACACAAAGGTCTAGTATTACCCCATAGATTTAATTGGGCTTCACATTACAGATCCGAAATACAGGCACGTGCATTACCCCCAAGAGGGTCCTGAGAATGTTAGTATGAACAGTATTTATTAAACAGTTGAGACATTTTGTGAACTTGGTTTAACATATAAGAGTATATTTACAGAGAGCACCACCAAAAAAATGTTGATTTCCATGTATTTTATGACTAATTGCCAGTTTTATGAGGTAAATGGGTTAAAAATTGTATGTCTGGAACAAAATATCATAGTTAGGGTAAGGCCACACGAAAGCGGCCCTGACACGGTCGCAACATGGCTATTAACCACACCGGCACCATGTGCAGCGCGGCTGTCAAATACCCGGTTAATGGCCGCACGATATTGCGGGTAAAACTACCCTTTACCTGCGAAATAGTGCAGCCATAAGGGGTGTATTAATTAATGGGCGCACGATTTTGCAGATAAAGGGACATTTTACCCGCAATAACGCGTGGTCATTAGTGTTTGATAGTTGCGCCAAACATGGTGCCAGTGCGGTTGTTGGCCGCATCGCGACCATGTGGCGTTACCCTAAAGCCATTTCAGATGGCCGTATTATAGCCAAAAACGTAGACCTTCTCCTAAAACGAATGATGAGTATGAAGTTCAGCTCAGTAGAACCGTGGGAGGTCCGGATATTTTGACCATGAAAATGGGGCCGCATTACAGAATTTTAAACTGGCCTAATAGACATATTGGAGCAGATTTACTATTTCTGCGCCGCATTTATTAACGGTTTTAGGCAGTTTTTGTACCTTGCCAGACAAGGATTGTGTGGCTTAGACAAAAAGGCGTGGTCTAGTAGAAAGGGGCATGAATTAAATGTGCCAATATTTTGGCACAAAAACCAGGTGTAAACTAAGCCAACCAAGAGGTGGTATAAGGAAAGGTGTCTAACATGAATAGCAAAATGCGTCAAATTTATCAGTGATAAATTTGGCGCATCTTCTGACTTAAGCTTATGCGGTCTAAATGTTACGCTGCAGTAGTAAATCTGCCCCATTATGGACTTTGCTTGGGGCTTCACTTCAACCTTTTATTTCATATTGAAGTGTATATAATATAAGTTCCTTCTGTTTCTTCTTTATTAGGTCAGTTATGTTCAGGTCTCAGACATACGGTAACTGGAAATTAATATAGAACATACACACCAATGCCAAAATAAATATATTAGTGAAATAGGATTCTGAAAAAACAAATACACATTGGTACGACATAAACGGGTAAACCAAACGTTAAGAAGCGGACACCTGTGTTTATAAGAATGAGCTGTATGCTACTGGATACCAAAAGGTACTTATTGCTTGGTAGAGGTTTCGACAACGAGAGTAAAAAAAAACAACATGTTAACTGAGGGCAATAACAAAGTAATGGGACAAAGTATCAGATTACCTGATAAAATTCTGCTAAACAACTCGAGGTATTAAAAAATGTAAACACTGAGGACGCCCCCAGGCCAACAAAAATTTCCACTCTGCTGAAAATCAAGCCTCACGACTGTAAAGATGGTCAGGGCAGCAGGGGCTGTGTCTGTCAAAGATCCTGGAGAAAAGCAGATCAATAAAGTAAACTTGGTAGATGTTTGATCCCAAAGCTATGATGTGGTTTGCCAATATGGCACGAACACTACTAGACTAAACGTGATCATGTACGGAGAGACATTTGGGAATCGGGGCAAACTGGACAAATTCAACAAACCCATAGAACTTTTTTCATGCAAAAACCAGCATCAATTACAAGCATCGTCGTTTTAGGCAAGGGCTACACATTGAACTTTTGCTTTTATAAAGAGATCGCCACGTTTCATCCGAGTACATGAAATTCATCTTCCCTACATTTATCTCATCGCAAAAGAATCTTTCCTTTAAAAGGTAAGAACAGTTAATCTTTACTAAATGTAATACATTCTTGGGCTCTTGCCTGGATAAAAAGATGGGAGCAGACAGTTTACACAAATGACAAGAATTTCAAAACAATGGGAAAACCTTAATAGCGGGGATTCCTTTCAGTGCAAAGTAAGGCTGGGTTCACACGACCTATTTTCAGGCGTAAACTAGGCGTATTATGCCTCGTTTTACGCCTGAAAATAGGGCTACAATACGTCGGCAAACATCTGCCCATTCATTTGAATGGGTTTGCCGACGTACTGTGCAGACAACCTGTAATTTACGCGTCGTCGTTTGACAGTCGTTTGGACTGCCTCGGCAAAGAAGTGCAGGACACTTCTTTGCCACGTAATTTGAGCTGTTCTTCATTGAACTCAATGAAGCACAGCTCAAGATTTACGAGCGTCTCAGACGCCTCGCATAATACGAGGAGCTGCTTTTACGTGTGAAACGAGGCAGCTGTTTTCTCTTGAAAACAGTGTCTTTTCACACGTAAATGACAGCTAGCGTGTGCACATACCCTAAGGGCTCGTGCACACGTCAGTATATGGAGGCTGCTTGGCCTCTGTGCACTGCCGTATAGAAGACATGTCTCCCTCCATACATACAGCACACAGTGGAGCACGCCCCAATTTAATTTTTATTTCTTAGATTTGTAGTAAATACCGAGGTGAAAACCTCATGGACCACTAGGGCAGCCCTAATTTATCCATAATACAACGGTGTGCACGAGCCTGGTGTTTTATATTCCACCGGGAAAAAGTGTACATTTTAAAGGATAAATGGTCTGCAGTTTAAGCCTCAAAACTGGTGACCGTTTGATATAGGGGAGGGCATTGCAGGTTTTTTTTTTTTTTTTTAATAAGAAATCGATGTTTAATTCCCCCAATGCCACTTGATGTGCAAGTGCTCCATGGCTCTCGTCAGAGAATGCTGCCAGCACCTACCCTCTGCGTGACGTCTCTAGCGGTCTCCCGAATGTCCCGCAGAGCAGAGAATAGCACTTTAGGATATTTAATGCAGATTTCTTGGTCCTGCAAGTTACATGACCAAGGCAAAAAGTGTAGCTACAATGCCTTCCCCCACCACTAGATCATGCGGTCAGCCATTTTTAAGCCTCAGAACTGCTGACCGATTCCATCTAAGTGGAAGTGATATCGGCAACGCAAAAAAAATAAAAAATAAAAATTTCCACGGTATACCTCAAGTACTAGATTTCTTTAGATGGGACGTTGACCGAGGGATTTACTCAAATAACCAGAATTTCTAAATTTTATTTTCCTAATATGGGGAAGATGGCATCTGCCTCATGGGGGGTGGGGGTGGTCTTCCTCGATCAACATGATAGGATTATGGTTTGGACTTGCTGGACCTTTGCCTTTTTTCGTTCTTATCAACTATATAACTATGTACCAGACACGTGAGGCATACAAAACTAATCTCATGACACGTAAGGGTGTTCATACCAAGTAGATCAGGACTTTCCCCTAGATTAACGGCAGTTTAATATATAATGTTATATATATATATATATATATATATATATATATACACACACACACACACACATCTTGTGCACAGAGGCATAATTTTAAGGTGTTGCATAAGGGCCCAAGTGAATAATAATGCCCCCAACCCCACATCCCTTGCCATGCCGTATTAGTAGAACACGTACAAAATCCTATTCAGACTTTAGTCAAGTGCAGTTGTATCAGGGAGACCTTGCGTGAATTCAAACCACCACTATACGTGTATTTCCAATCATATACACACAACCAGTAGCGTAGCAGATGCAGCCTTCACAACTAGCACCCAATCACTTTGGGGCTCACAATCCACCCAAGAAAGCAGGATTATAAAAACAGTGGCGCAAGCACCTTCTATACGCACAGTAATGTCATCACAGATATATACATCTCCGGTCATTAGTTACATGTGACATCATTAGCACTTAGGTGTAGGTCCTAGGCAGAGATGTACGAGGGTCCGGACACCCAAGCTACATCTCTATACATGACCCTAGGATGTAGAGCTAGTATTTGATCACTTCAACCCCCACACAAAGTCTCCAAGACCACACTGCACCTAACAAATTAGACGAAGACAAGTCCCATTCTCTCTTCAAGCTTTGGATCAATAACTTGAAGTGTCCAGATCTTCACTACAATGGACCTTACTATTGAGTCTTCTTCAAGAGGAAAACTCCAAGGGCAACTGCAATCTCTGCACCAATTAGGCTAAGTTCACACAGTGTCCAGTTGGGTCCTTAAAGGATAGTCATCCGTATTTATTTTTTTTCATTCGATTTTATCCACAAATTACTTAACACAAGAACTACTATAAAAAGGTTGTGAAATATAAATATCTTTTAATAGTTGCTACATTGAAATATTGTACAGGTACAAAAACAAACAAAAAAGTAGTATCGTATGGTCCGAAGTGAAAGTAACAGAGCAGTCAGTACACTATGAACCCATTACTATACATTTCAAAATCCAATGGAAACAGAATTTAGTAACTGCCCTATAGATTTAAAAAAAAATAAAAATTTATTTTAAAAGTGAACCTGTCCCTGATTTTGAGAAACCATATGTAGTGTTCTACCAGGAAACATGGCACATATGTTTAGAGAACAAATTAAACCATTGGTCCAAAGGGATTTTATTCTTAACTAAGATTACCAAGTTGCTATTAAAAGGGGTGGTTAAACATTCACTGATTATGACCAATATAATTGGCACCAGGTTCACTTTAAAATGCCCTTGGTAAATACAAATATATATTATACATATGTACACAGATGTAAATATGAAACATTAAGAGGGGAAATTAAATAAAAAAATGCATTTATTAAGGAAACAAAATGCTACCATCAATATTACAAATGCTATTCAAATCTAACATTTACTATAAAGTACATTTTAAAATGCATATCAGAATTTTAACATTACGCTCTTTTTAAAAAAAATAAAAGATTTCTAGGACTACAATTCAACGTCTCACCATATAAAGGCTAATGACATCAGTAATGCACATACACACCCACATTCTGACAGACTCACGCACGCAAGGCATTCACTCGGTAGAAAACAAGACTTCGCACCTGCTAAGTATACAGCCGCTTCACCCCTCATTTAGAAAGATCAATACACAAAGGCAGTTTATTGTAGTTCTTGGATGAGAGATTGGGTGAGGTATAGTTAGAATTTGTACACGTATAGAACTTCTTTCCATGCAGGCGCCATCACCACCGCTAGATTAAATGACCATTCCCGGACAAAACGCAACTAATTCTCTTTTTTGGGTACTAGCTAAAGACCAAAAGAGTTAATTGCCCCATTTTCCGCTTTGGCCCCAGATTAAAGAGTTGTCTTCTGAAGTAGCCTTAATCTTTATACAAATAGATACATGTACAAAAAAAAACATTTAAGATGGAAGACAAGTAGATCACAAAATATTTCATGAAGCAGAGATCATTAAATTACATATGCATATTAGAGTTTATGTAAAATTACCACAAGTTAAAAAATGTCCACTTTAAATGTAGTGTATTTAACTTCTTAAAGCATCCATTTTTATTTCACAAAATGGCCTCTAGACAAGAGCGCCTGGAATTTCTGTATGAAATAAAACGTTGCCCTTCATTAGAAAAATCTGGCAAAAATCTAATTTCTTTTAGAACACAAAAAATAAAATAAAAAAAATTTGGAAAAATTAAAGTAAAAAAAAAAAATAAAAAAAAAAGCTTATTTTTTCCTGTCTATATTTTTAAACTGGGCAAGTCATAGCAGTTTTAACATTAGGTCACAGAAATGCATTCGGTAATACAAGGATGCTCGATTTCTCAGCTCTGCAATGCATTCCAAAGTCTGTTCAACAGTAAAAAGGGTCCAAGCAAAGCCTATGCCTCGATTGTTGGAGCCTTCTTGTAGATGGGTTTTTTCACTGTGTCGTAGGAAACGTCACCCTTCTTGTTGTTTCTAACTCTCATTACCAGCAAGACGATGATGACGGCGAACACCAAGCCGACCAATCCACCAGCAACGACTGCTGTGAATAAGAAACAAAAAATACTAAATTAAAACTTGATATTTTTCTTCATTTGCTTTTGTAAAACACATGACCGGATGAAGAATTTACACAACTTACCAAAGAAAGGGAAACTACAATGCATTCAAAGTGTGAATGTGGCCATAGGGAAAGTGAAAGAGGGCCGTGCGGCCCCTTACTGGTTTGGGAATTGGATTGAAAAAAAAAAAAAATGATAACTCTGTATGAAATAGGACGTATAAACACGCACGACCAGGAGCCTTAATATGGCCGCGTCTATTGGGCCTTAGGAGGGATGATTTTCCTCATCTATTGCTAAAGGAACGGTTTTCTTAAGCACTCCACATAGGGGGTACGGCAGACGTGTCTCATATAAACTATGTTAGTGAATATGTCTGGCACACTTAATACAAGAGGATATCCCTCATAGTCAAGAAAACAAAAAGGATGTATAAAAATTAAAAAATAAAAAGCAAGTTGTTTTTGTGAATGACTTCCAATTCAGGTCATTACAATAAGAGGAAGGAACTCCTCTGGATAGAAACCAAGAATAAAATAACCACGTCTGTTCCTTCCTCATAATGAATGGGTAAAAACAAAACAGTCTAATTTTTTTTGTGGTTTAATTCAGAACACAGGTGGCTTTCTTTGGGACATGCGTGGAGAGAAAAAAAAAAGGCGATACAGCCATAAAGATTCACAATACAAAACCAAAATCCTAAAATACTCACCAATGACTACTTCTGTTCTGCTGAAGAAGCCATTAGAGGTGCTGGCCATTAAGATTTCATTGGATTCATGTTCGTCAGGCATGGCGTTCTTCACCACCACTAGATCCTTGTTCTTTTGGCCAATTTCATTCTTCTTTGGCTTATGGAAGTCGCCTTCTACAAGGTCGTTACCAAATGTCACCTGTGGAGAGAGACATTTAAGTTAAACGTTTAAGTAGCTTGTGAAGTCCAAATAGATTATTACGAGGTGTGACCTACTGCAAATTAAAACTTCAGTGCTTTGCAAAAGAAAGATATAAAGTAGACTCAGGTCATTCAACATGTACATTGATTAAAAAGGAGCTCACATGTATTTTATGACAAATGTAGGCAAAGTCTTATTGCTCATCTTACTAAGGAAGGAGAATACAGATTTAACTTTACAAGAAAACCTCAACACTTACTGTGGGTGTATCCATAGTGGATTCAAAGTCCTCTTCCGTTTCATCGTCTGCAGAAAAGATTAATATCATATCAGTATGATTTTCAAAGCCTCATCTACATTAACAAAAGCTACAGAAAGCATAGAAAGAATGAAATAAAACAAAATCTAGAGTTATGCTCGCACGTCCCACTAACGTTCTTACACAAGAAATCTTATATTAGGGACACTATATGGGTCTTTATCAAGACATTTTTCTATTAGGCAGGAATCACACATGCAGTTTTTTGTATCCACCCCTGGCTAAAAAAAAAGTATAAAAAAAAGGGAAAAAATAAAGAACTAATATAAAATTATCTATCTATGTGTTTGTGTATATATATATATATATATATATATATATATATATATATATATATATATATATATATATCTTCTTTTGTATCCGCTCCTTTGTCTGGCTCAAAAACTGCATGCGTTATTCCAGTCTTAGGAGCGCAACCGGAAGCATTTTACACATTAATACTTTCCCTTTTCAGGCGGCCAGTATGTTTACTCAGCACACACATTTCTCGGGTAAACTAACATCTTGTTTTTCCAAGTCTTCTATAACCGTGCCTTGTTTGCTTTTCCTATGTATTTATATGGCCGATATGTTTAAACACGTCTAGTGATTCGATCAGCATACATATTCCGACGAGAAAAAAAACCAAACATAAAAATGGAAGGCATGAGCAAAGGCTTTTTATGTGTAGTTTGTGGAATATATTCAATAACTGCATAAGTAACAGCTTCCTTAGATTATAGGTAATGTGCTCCTTAGCTGTGGGAGGATGAATGATCATATAGCAATCTGCTAATCAGAATTTCTAGTTTCCCATGGTTGCGTTGTAGACCCATCAGCCAATACGACTGCTTTGTGGCAACTTATAGGTCATTGATCACATGCATAATGGTGTAACAACCTATGTCCTGTGACAGGGTCTGTAGGTCAAAGACAGGTCCATCACCGTTTTCACGGATCCGTGTCCCCGTTATGGTATCCGTGTGGTTTCCGTGTGTACTGCATGTTCCCGTTTCAAAACGGACGTTGTGCTTCCGTTAAAAAAAAAAAAAATGAAGGTATTGAACTTCATTTAAACTTGACACATGTCCCAGTCTGTGAACTTTGGGACACCCTGCCATTGCTAGGACAACGGATCCGTCAAAAATGGACGGCACACAACCCTTCCGTGTGCCGTCCGTTTTTTGTTAACGGACCCATTGACTTGTCACGGAATCACTGACAAAAGTAGGACATGCTCTACTTTTGATGGAACGGAACAACGGATCAGTGAAAATAACGGAAGAGTGCATGGGCCCATTGAAATGAATGGGTCAGGGTGCTATCCGTGAAAAAAAACGGATAGAACCCTGAAGGAAAAAAAACAAAAAACTGAAGTGGGCATGAGCACTAAGGGATCCTTATATATTATGTACCCACCATTCCCTTCCAAGTGGGAAATTCACAAGCCCATACACGGATCTGCAAAGCATGGAATGTGAAGAAGCTTCCAGTCAACATAGTTACCAATCAAATAATTACCTAAATCACCAGAACCAGAGGATTCTTCAAACAAATCTGAATCTTCTTCATCTAAGTTGTTATAATCATCATCATCATCATCGTCGTACCCCGAGGATACAATCAGATCTTCAATTATTTCATTTGGGTCCATCAACTCTGTTTCTCTTATCTAAAATAGGGGAGGAGGAAAAAAAATAATATATACATCAGTCTTTTTGCAGCTGAACAGTTCTACAATAATCTAGCCACTTTTTAATCCTGGATTAGTACATTCGGGGGGGAAAAAAAAACAAAAAAACGACCAGACACAACATTGTGAACAATAAATGGGATACAAAGAATAGTTTTGTGCCAAAGCCTTAGGGTCTGGCAATAAAAGTTAATACAGTCAACACGTAAACCATTTTCTTCCCAAGGAGATTTTATTTCAATAATTAAAGACTAGTTGGTAAAGAAGAAGTTTCCCTTACTGTATGTAAAGCTACGACCACACCTGCTATACAGGACACGCCTGAAGAAAATATATTGTGTATAGAATATATTATAGAAAAAAAAAAAAAGGGGGCCCAAAAGCATGACCCAAGAATCCACTGACTGGATAGAGTGGCACATAAAACTTGACGCTATGGAAGCACCACAATTGTGCTACTGTCTTACAGCCATAATAGAGTAAATTGATTGATCATGGGCAGCATTGGGTGCATCATATGGCTTTGCTTGTTATTCTTCTTTGAGTCTCATAGGGCTTGACCTCTAACCATGGCGTATTTCAACATGTGCACATCTGCCAAAGCGCTTCACAGAGGTGAACAATGCCCTGTGCATTGTCCCGAAACATTTTTCTTACCACTGGAGACCAATATTACACAGTCAATGGCTCTTTACCACAACATTCTGGCAGTTCATATTTGCATTGCCTGAAGAGTTAGTCAACACTTTGCTACATGTTGGAAACTCTTGGTCATTTTCCAAGTGTGCTGGTTGCACAACATAAACCGGTCTGGGCACACAGTGGCAAAAAAAGGGTTTGCGCTAATTCAGGTCACGTTCCTGATCCAGGAACTAAAGTCATAAAAAGTTACAAACGTGGAGGAAAACACATTCACTAACGAAACGGGCTTTGAGTAGCGTTTCCATAAACTACCAAGTTAAACATATAGTGATGTTAAAATAAAGAATTAATAATTCACTGATTGATATGAAGTTCAACTACTTTTTGGGCCTCCTCCACACCTTTTCAAACACACATTAAAAAAAAAACAAAAAAAACAACTCCATGAGTTTCAGCTGTTTTTATTGGAATTTTTGGGGTTTTGTAATTTAGGGTCTTTTTGCACAGGCATTTTTCCTGGCATTTGTGGTCATAGAGAAGCCTATGAAAAGGACGCTATACCTTGGGGATGCTGCAGATTTTAAAAAAAACCAAAAAAAAAAACGCAGGTGACTGCCAAAACAAACAAAACGTTATGTATGTGTGCAGACCTAATGCAATTCTACAGAACTAGCCGACAGGCAGGGGGTCCGAAATACGGAGGTGACTGGCACAGCAACCAAGAAGTGAGCAGCATCCACTCTAATTTTCATAAACTACTACATTGACCTTTTATATAATCCTATAAAGGTCCAAACAAATTCCCCTAATTTTACCAGTAGGAAGCCAGGCTTTGATCGGAAAAAACCACAATCTAGCAGTACCAGCACTAAAGGTCAGCGAAACCTCAAATTCCAGGCAGAAAAGAAACAAAAATCTTATTCTGGTGGCTTCAGCAAGTCTATGCAAGGAATGGCAATCGTAAAATATGTGGCTGTGGACGCACCAGTAACACAGCACGTTCCTAAGCACTGGTTAGTGACAATGTAAACACGTGCTTGTTTTTTTTTAATCAGCAGGATAATATTTAACTCTAAGGGAGATAATAAACTGTACTCAACAAGGTCAGCTTCTGGGACACACGGTACAAAACACTGAAGTTATTGCAAACAGGCCCATGTATTGGATCTCAGCTCCTGGTCTGGTTTACACATTAAACATCACATGCCAAGGAAGTGAAGAGAACCGCACAGATTCAATTAACCTTTAATAGACTGGAGGCGGAAAAAAAAAAATGCAGTACTTCAGTATTTTGTGCTGAGGAGCTATGAAGACTGGAGACACCTTACGCAGCAGTCACAAGAAATTCCTCTGTATGTGGATTTGCAACTTTTTTTTTTTTAGCCTCTGCACAGAAGTACTGGTTAAACTAGACTGAAAAGAAGTTATGCAAAATACATAAAGCCATTTAAAACAGAGCTGAAAAAAGATCAGGCATACACCCTAGAAGTACTCCAGATATTGACGGGTCTTCTGCTTACGACAAATCCTTAGCATGGTTACCATCCGTTGTGAAAGCCCTCTTACACTCGTAGTCAGTCTTTAAAATCTGCCTGTGTTTGGCCATTAGATTAGATCTTTATTGTCTGGAAGGAAGACACCAATTATGTCCTCTCTTTAGTATACCGGGAAATTGGCATATGACAGGTGGGCTACGAATAACGGACTAGGCCTAAATATCACCGTCCAGCCCAGTTTACAAAACAACTACTTGAAACAGTTTAAATCCGGAAGGATTTTCAGAAAGTTTACTATCAGAACCTTATTAGAATCTAGAGGGACTAAGGGTATATTCACATGCGGCAGGTTTGTAGCAGAAAATTCTGCCCCCGAAAATACATTCAATACATCTGAAAGGGGTTGTTTCTGCAAGCCCCATTCTAACGGGTAGGACAGTTGCTGAAATTTTTGCAACAAATCTGCAGTGTATTCCATTCCACACTTACAATAGCTGGCAAACAGAATGGACAAGGCAGGATGAAAGCCATTCCATGCGAATCTCTTTAGCAGTTAATAGATCAAAGCAGCCGCATGAAATAGAACAGACCTTTGCCTTGACCTTGCAGAAATGCTACCTGATACATTGCTACACCTGTGCAGGTAAGAGGGGGGGGGGAACCAATGTTTCAGTTTTGCTTCAAGCTGATGCATCTCACTGATATTCAACATCTGTTGACTTATCTTTGCAAAGATAAAATATCTAGACTGTTTTACAAGATACAAAAAAGATAATCCATGAGCTGCCACTTGTTTGCCTGGCAGGTGGCACTTGTCCAGCTCTACTATGTACAGGTATTTTGTATCTATAATTATTAAGCAATGTTTCACTGGTCTATTGAATTTGCAGACATTTAGACATGTCATAAGACTACATGGGGGGGGGGGGGGTTTGAGCTGGGACCCTCCGGGCCCTGAGTGATCCAACAGATCTTTGATCAGCTTGGGCAGACACGGCAGTAGTCAGTCAATCTATCGTGTTTCGTGATTTAGTTACACAGCTCAGGCCACTTCAAAAAAAATTGCTGAAACCCTTCATTTCAATGGCATGGTTGAGATCTACCTCACCCTCAGCATTGTCATGTTCCTATATTTCTACATGACGCCATGTAAAAAATAAAATAAAAAAAAAAAACACCAAAAAAAATAACTTTAAATCTAAACACTGCAAACGGGGAGCGTGCAGGAATCAGCATCTCATCCTTTAAGCAATTTTAAAAAAAACAAAAAAAAACACATGGCTAAAAATATACTCATTATGGAACAGAGCTTTTTTGTACCCCCTGTAAAGCTGAGAAGTCTGCTTCCATAAAAGGATTTTAGTTGTTACATACTGACCCACAGCAATAGAACTGGTGGTGGTGGGGGGGGGGGGGGGGGGGGGGGGAACGACGACAATGGCAGACTAAGATACAAGAAATTGAAGCTGCAGGCACAGGCTCCCCATGAGATACAAAGCTGGCTTTTGAGCTAGTAAGAAAAAAAGTGTTTATTTTATTCACCAAAACATCACCTGCAACGTTTCGACCCTGTGAGGGTTGAAGCATTGCAGGTGAGGTTGTGGTGAATAAAATAAAATACTTTTACTGGAGTTCTGTGGTTTCCTTCTCTTTTGTGAATCTGCTATTTCCCCCGAAGTTGGTGTTCTTATGTGACCCGTATGGTCTGGTTGCGCTGAAGATATCGATTTTCTTTTTGAGCTAGTAAGACATTATTGCAGGGCAATATATCCATCGATTACTTCCTCAGGATTGTGACATAGACATCACGTCCAGGCTAGTAGTGATGTATATTCATTGTCAGGACACTGCAGTAATGTTAGGGTTTGTGTATGTGGCTGCACATAGTGATATAGCTATATCGCTGTGTAAATTAATGGAGAGAAGTGTATGACGCCGATTGGCCACTGATTGGTCAGTGTCATGCACTTTTCTCCACAATGCCCACTTGGCCAAAAAAATAAAAAACACGCCCAGTTGTCCATTAAGAAAGTACTTAGCATAAAGCTAATATAGGTCATAACTCCGTCAAAAATGATAGTTTTTCTAAATAAATAAAAAACTGTTATCTACATTACAGCGCCGATCACAGCACGTACAAGATAGGGCACTTATAATGTGGTGACAGAGCCTCTTTAAAGAGGCTCTGTCACCAGATTTTGCAACCCCTATCTGCTATTGCAGCAGATAGGCGCTGCAATGTAGATTACAGTAACGTTTTTATTTTTAAAAAACGAGCATTTTTGGCCAAGTTATGACCATTTTTGTAGTTATGCAAATGAGGCTTGCAAAAGTCCAAGTGGGTGTGTTTAAAAGTAAAAGTCCAAGTGGGTGTGTATTATGTGCGTACATCGGGGCGTTTTTAATACTTTCACTAGCTTGGCGCTCTGATGAGAAGTAACATCCTCTTCTCTTCAGAACGCCCAGCTTGTGACAGTGCAGATCTGTGACGTCACTCACAGGTCCTGCATCGTGACGGCCACATCGGCACCAGAGGCTACAGTTGATTCTGCAGCAGCATCAGCGTTTGCAGGTAAGTCGATCTTACCTGCAAACGCTGATGCTGCTGCAGAATCAACTGTAGCCTCTGCTGCCGATGTGGCCGTCACGATGCAGGACCTGTGAGTGACGTCACAGATCTGCACTGTCAGAAGCTGGGCGTTCTGAAGAGAAGAGGATGTTACTTCTCTTCAGAGCGCCCAGCTAGTGAAAGTATTAAAAACGCCCCGATGTACGCACATAATACACACCCACTTGGACTTTTGCAAGCCTCATTTGCATAACTACAAAAATGGTCATAACTTGGCCAAAAATGCTCGTTTTTTAAAAATAAAAACGTTACTGTAATCTACATTGCAGCGCCGATCTGCTGTAATAGCAGATAGGGGCTGCAAAATCTGGTGACAGAGCCTCTTTAAGCCCATATCTTTCTGGAAATCCATGTACTTTTAAAAAGCTGTGATCACAGCACTGAAACGAGAGACGTACGTTGAAATAAAACTCTTCCGGAGCCGACCCTTGTCTTCATTCTTGACTGACATAAAGAACCTTCTTTAGGGATGAATCAAACTCTGTAGAAGAGAATCCAGGCCCGGGGGAAAACCGCTTCCTGTCTGCACGTTACTGAGCTCAGAGGCCTGTTTGTACTTGCTATAGAAAGGATATGATAATGGCCCATTAGCACACCAATATGATAGGAGCATCAGGTACAGTAAATATGACAACTCCCAGAGGGTATTTTAGGTTAATCCGATATAAATGCCTCACGATAGCTGCCCGATATTACACAACACGGTGCCAGTGACTTCACCCTACATACACAGAACTGAAAAACAGAAGTTTTGTTTGTTGGTAATATCCCCAAATCTTCAATTATACATAATGAAGGATATGGTGAATACATAGATCAGATAAAATAGCTTAGATATTAAAGTAGTACCATCGTGCCTTACACGAGTGCTCAGCAAACAGATTTTGCCTTCACGGAAAACAGGAAACTCACTTTTCTAAATGAATGACTAAATAATTAAAGTGTCTGGGGTAGAAAATCCTCTTCATTGTGTGACCTGCACACTATGGACTGTACCTATCAGTAATGAGTCCGCTGTTTGCCAGCACTGGACTCCTGCAGAGATTCCTGATTACTGTGTGAAGTCATTTGCACACCAATGGACAGTCTGAAGAGGATCAGCTCAAGGCATGGCCTCTGTATAGGGAATTTGCTTTATCCACCCCAGGATGTAACACTTTACAGCGGAGCAGACAGCAATGTAGTAAAGATTTGTTTTCCTCCTGTGACCACCAGGAATGTTGTAGACGTCTGTTGATTTTATACAGATTTGAAGCGGTACAACAGCTAAACGGTATTTTGTTTTATATATTTCCTTGAATATAATAGAGTTATTAGATAAACGTTCCTGCAATGAATATAGAAAAAAAGCCACAGAAGTGAAGAAATTAACCCCACCTAGGTTCAAAATGTTAATATATCAAGTGACAGGTCCGGAAGTAATCGTCTCGAATTAAGATTGAAGGAAGATAGGACTTCTGTCCAGAGCAAACATCCATAACATTGAAGGGCTATGGGAAAAGCTGTAATGTTATGGTGTAAACAGGAAACCATATACAATAGTAATGTCATTATTTTAAGTAATGTGGAAGGGAGTAGCTGATCCAAAAAAAAAAAAAAAAAAAAAAAAAAAAAAAAAAAGGGAACATCCGTAGGCTTCTAGGGCCACACAGGCAATTGGAGTGCCATAATACCACCTCTTCCTATAATCCAACGGGTATTTGTTCAGCCAATAATCAGATATGGAATATATAGACTAGTCTCTCTGGTATAGACGCCACGTGAACAGGATATGTGTACAGGCACAACCAGTCACTGACTTCTGATAAAGCAAAAATTCCAGACTAAAGAGATTATTATATACTGTAAAGATTATATAGATCTGTGCAGTAAAATAAAATGGTCGGGAGGTTTTCAATAAGATGAGGGGGGGGGGGGGGATCAGGTCAAGCACCTGTTCTAATAGAAGTCAGGTAGACAATAGAGCCATTCTTTTTGTTTTCAACGTGTTCGTACGAACTCCGGATTGTGCAACGTATAGAAGAAATGCTGTACTTTTCCATTTGAAAAGGTAACCAAACACCTGCAACTTTATGTAAGTCATACACGACAAGCCGGAGAAAGAAGAAAACGGTCACATGCCAAAGTTCAAAAAACGAACAACAGTAACTCTTCACTATAAATCAGCGCTCACCAAGTTACAGAAAACACAAGAAACTAGATCATGTATTTTCCCTGCAGGGTACCCAGTTCACCTGACCCAAATAAACCTGGCAAGTGGTCCAAGAACAACCCTCATGTTGGGCAAAGTGGGGTGGTCTCAAGCTTAAGAGTTCTAACCACAGGATAGATGACGACATTTTGATCAATGGGGGTCCAACCGCTGGGACACCCACCGATCAAGAAAATGGGGGTCTCGTTGCTCAAAATGAACCGAGCAGCAGGTCGCGCATGCACACATTCGCTGTTTATTGGACTGCCGGAGACAGAGTACAGCGCTCGGTCATAGATAATGAATGGAGCAGCAGGGCACAAGCACAACCTGCCGCTCCATTCATTTGGAGAAACTGGACCCCCCCCCCCTTCGTGATCTGTGGGGGTCCCAGCGGTCGGACCAAGTGGTGGCTACTTAACCCCCTTTACTGGATTACTTGTAGGTTACATTGTGAACTTACTAACAGTAATGTCTGCCAAATTGTCATTCTGGTCAAACAACGCATGGTGTGCTTTACAAAAGATTGGTTTCCAATAGGAAAACACGCCACCAAACTACAACCATCCACAATATGATGTCCGGACATACATGTCAGCTGGATCTGCAGACAAAAATCAGCATTGCCCCTTAGATCAGGTTAATTAGCAGCGTCTTTCAACAACTTCAGTTTGCTTTATCTAGAGACTATGGGTGGAAAAATTACTATTGACTCTAGAAGCCAGTTCGTCCACTCCATGAGCCAGTTTTGGTTTTTTAGTATACACAGGCAGTACAAACTCCCATAGACAACAGCAGACAAAAAGTCTACAATTGTTGTACCAGAACCGCACAAAAATTTATTAGCTCCATGTTGGATCACTAAATGAAAACCTCCTAAATGCAGTCATTGCAAATAATAAACTCTGCGTGTGAACATACCCTTAGGCAAAAGGCACATAACAGCTCCGTGTGGCCTCAGCATATGATGCTTTTCGCGCAGCCGCCATCATTATGACACTCAGTTTGGATGTTTGTAAACAGAAAAGCACGTGGTGCTTTTCGGTTTTTCATCCTTTTCACTGCTGTTGCGCAAATCACGCTGGTCGCACGGTAGTGCTTCCGTGGGGCAAGCGTGGTTTTCACGCACCCATTGACTTCAATGGGTGCATGATGCGCGAAAAACGCTCAAAGAACAGACATGTCATGACTTTCACGCAGCGGACCAACGCTGCGTAAAAATCACGCACATGTCTGCACGACCCCATAGACTAATATAGGTCCGTGCGACGTGCGTGAAAATCACGCGCGTTGCACGGACGTATATGCCGTTCATTTGAATAAGCCCTTAGAGTAAAAAAAAAAAGTCTCAAAATATGGAGCGGTTGTCAAGAGAAAACAGCTCCTGATTTTCAGACGTTTTTTGTGCCACTCGTGATTTTCTGTGTTTTTTTTACGGCCGTTTCTGGAGCTTTTTTCAATAGAGTCTATGGAAAACTGCTCCAAAAACGCCCCAAGAAGTGTCCGGCACTTCTTTTTCGCTGCTGTTTTTTTTTTACGCGTAAAAAAACGCAGCGAAAAATGCTCCGTCAGAACGCTGTTTTCCCATTGAAGTCAATGGGCAGATGTTTGGAGGAGTTCTGTTCTGCTTCCGATTTTCCGTCCGTTTACGGCCCGAAAAACGGCCAAAAATAGGCCGTGTGAACATACCATAATAGTTCTGCAAACTGCAGCAACCAAAGCTCCAGGTGGGCTTAGTGGTAAAGATATAAGGTCCAAAATAAAATGTATCAGGCATGCTCAAGAACCTTTTTTTAGTAACCCAATATGTACTGTGATGGGACTGGGTGTTATTGGGACTGGAGAATACTTCGAATTTACAAAAGTTACAGGGATTCTTACACAAATCTCCTTTATAGAACCATTATTAGAGGATTTTACACCATATGTTGTCTGGCCCGTCAGGGAAGAAAAGCATAAAAGATAAAGCCTACTTGAGTAAATACATATACAGTTAAGTGTATACAAATGTGAGGACAGTGGTGACGTGGTCAGGATGTGGAGCAGCATAATAGGTACACGCACGGCTGTTTACTCTACATGTAAGGGCACCTGGATTTCTAGTGTTGCACACACAGGACCACATTCTCCAGGGGTAGAACAAAAGCTCAGGAAGCTTAGACCAGGCCTTCCAGAGGCCGGGAGGAATAACACAGCAGATGTTCACTGGCAGTGGAGATCGCTGCGCGCCTGTGAAACTGCCAAGACAGGCCGGGCACGTATGTGACGCACAACGCTGCAATGCCACAGAATAGAGTAGTCATCATTAGTCACTTGAAGGGCGTATGTATGTATACATATGTACATGGCCGGCCCGCCCAGATTTGTAGAACGAGCAATAATAAATACCTGAATCAGTGCCGAGTAATAGGTGATGGAGTAGTTTTCGGGAAACTAAAATGCTGCTCATCTACTAAAGGTAGAATGAAGAAGTATTATGCCACAATAGAAAACGTATAGGTCCAAGTCTTAGGCTACATTTACACGTGTGACAGATTTAGGCATGTAAAAACGCACGTATGCACCAATATGGGACGCGCAGTGAGCTTCATGCAGTGAACTCTCGCTGCGTGAAAACTCTTGCATGTGAAATCTATGGGTCCGTGTGCGGTGCGTGATTTCCATGCGCAGCAGACGGACAATATTCATTCGTGTGAATGAGCCCTTAAACAGCGGGCAAACACCTCAAAGGCAGTCTTACTAGTATCTGGTAACGTAAAGGGGTACTCCAGGAGGAGGAGGCCCAAATCTACTCAGGCCACTGCCTAGTGATGGACGCAGATGCTCAGACACCGATATACCAAAAATAAACCCTAAGGGGGGGGGTATTTATCCACTTTTACACACCAGTTTTCTGGCGTAGAAAAGTCAGACTGCTCTAATGTGTTCACCTCTTAATAAATTTGTGGCATCTGACGCCAGTATCTTTCCCATTAGGACTGGCGTATGAAATGCTAGACTTAAACAAAAAATTACCCCCTATATCCCTAAAGGTGGCATATACTTGTCCGATACATAAGGAGCCTCACTGATCGTTTGTGTCTCCGGTATCAAAAACGTTAAGATCCAATCAATAGAAAATGGGTAGCCTGCAAAACCCATATACACGAGCTTTTTATAGTAACCTCTAGCCTGATGCAATCTCCATAAATCTTACTGCTTATTAGATCCAGGGGAGCGACTACAATGGAAAATCAAAATTTTGCAACGGAAATGATCTTTTAAGTAGAACACTTTCTTACCTCATAAAGCACGAGATCATTTACATGTAAATGAGGCGGCCCCTCAGAGAACAATCACCCCAGAGGGGCCTCTCTATGGGCACTTGTCTTTTTGAACTAGGAGAAGGACTTTGTAAACCTGGTCCATGTTTAGCACTCGTACAATTCTAGTTTAGATTGTTCTTTCTAGACCCGCTGGAGCATGTGCCAAAGCAATACCCTGCCCCGAGCTATTCATTGCATCCTAAAAGACCAAAGTCCTTTTTTTTTTTTTTTTATATACAGTAAAAGTTAACTGCATCCAATACTTGCGAGGCCAGTGACCCCAACCAGACTGCATGTACGGTCACCCATGATATCCGCTGCTTGAGAAATCTGATGTGCCCCAGTTCATTCACTGAAAGTCTAAAGGAAATCTTTTCCTAAAATGGACATCCTTCCTTTTTGAAGGAAAAAAAATAAAATTCCTGTTTGACGTTACGCAAGACAGGAGGGTCTATGTTGCAACACTAATGTACCGTGACATGTGGCGACATCAAAGTCAAGCAGAGCCAGACATTTACAAGGAAACTAGGACGACAGAGTCAGACGCCCCACAAACAAGTAAGAACCGTCAAGCAAACAAAACTCCCAGATGGAGCCCCCAAAATAAAGTTATGCGACAGTTCCAAAAATTTGGCTCCATGTTTATCCAAGTTCTCTGTTTTACATAACTACTTCACCACGACGCACGTTTCTGGAGAAGTCAGCAACATCTGCTAATGAGACGGTCAAGAGGTTGCAATATCCCACAGACGACAAAATTCCAAACACGAGCTGGAATCTAAATATTAGCTCCTTAGCCACAGAAGAGAGGTTTGGCCAGAGATCAAGAATGAGTTTGACGTAGACGCAAAACTTCCTGGGGCCTTTGGTGCAACAATCAGAAGGACTTGATGAGGTCATGGAAGAAGCCAACAGAACGTTACACCACAAGCATTATGTGGTCCAAATAAACAGCGTTCAACCTGGAATTCTCCAGCGGTCGCAAAACGACAACTCCCAGCAGTAGTCGTTTCGTAACAGCCGGAGAGCCAGTTTGGAAACTACTAAAGTCATCGTCGCGACAGGTGGAAGCGCTGAACCTCAACGGCAAACGGTTCGGGATACCCCAAACATTAGAATACAAGTGATGGAATCCCATTAATGGGAGTACCAACTTTCTGTGGAGAAGAAAACGTATACAGTTTCTCTGGTGGTGTATTGTATATTATGTAACACCTTGTGTCCCCCAAAATTATGGGTAGCACTAAAGGGGGGTCACAGTCCTTTGAAATGGATCACCCCCTAGATGGTGGTGGTCCCAGGAAAGGGGGTCTTGGAATATGTACTACAAAAGGAGAGTCCAAAAGCCACCCTATTCCCTTGGCACAGGACATACCAAAAAAAAAATGAAAAAAAAAAAAGGGATGGAGACGCTTTATGGGGGGGGGGGGGGGGGGATATAAAGTTAATAAAACCAGACCACTTTATTTAAAAAAAAAAAAAAAAAGCTGATCCATTGCGGTTTCTGAGCTCACCACAACCATTATACATATGACGAGCGCGCCATTATCACTGTGCACATCAATAATGTATGAGAGGGTATTATCCTAAGAGGAGAGACGTGAATTAATAATATTCGCCATTTCCTGTGCCAACCCAAGAAAGCATCGACTGCACACATTGTAATGGAGGAACAAGTCGCAGTCCCCACAGGCGAGGGGGTTGTTTGGTCAGAACTTTATCCACAGCTCATTAGCCAAGCGAGTTACGTCCGCCAGGAGAAAGGTGCTGGAATTCCTACAGAACAATGGGACGGGTCAGGGTGCGAGCCTCACGCTCGGAGGTTCAGAGACAGTCCAGACACAAGAAGAGAGACAGCTATTCAAATGGAGTCTCTTTCACAGAGACATTCCAGTCACACAGCTCAATGGTCACATCTCTTGGGGCAATGACCCTTGTACATCCACCACATGCAATAGGGCAATTTGCCCCCTTGGCTACTACAGAGTTACCACGGACTAAAAACTGTATGGCAACAAGACAAAAACCATAGTAGCCATTTTTATCATTGCGGCCATATCGATAATCTGAGGGTCTGTGGCGACCAATTACCACCACTTTGTCGCCATATTTACCGGACGGTGTAAATTACTACCAAAAGTGATAGGCTGAGAGTAACCCATGTGGGGCCATATTACATAAAACCAGGCTTATTTATTTTTTTATTTGTTTCTCTGGTTTATACAGCAAACAGGAAATCTGGTGCTGGGACTTGTAGTACCACAATGACCAGGCAAACCTGGAGCTACGTTGTAGTTTTCCACAGGGTTGTAGCAAGCCCCCACCCCACACACACTAAAACCGAGCTATGTATCAAGCGCTGCAGTGGAATGTGAACTATGCGCTGCCCCCTCCCCGTTTTCCCCGCGCTTTTGTGCGTCTGCGCTGCGTCACTTACCGATTCTGCCGCAACGGCGCTGACCAGGAACCCGACAAGGAACAGTATGAGCTTCATGTTCATGATAAATGGCGCTTGGTCCTGTACGGAGACAATTCCAAAACTCCTCAGTGTCTGTGATAGGAAGCTTTATCTCCACAGCTGCTGCGCGACTCTGTCCCAGCGAACTTTACTACTCTCTTCTGTGTGTGAGTTACCTTCAAAGGATTTTTTATAAGATGGTTCCTCCCATTCCCTACACACAGTCCTCTCTCCCCTCCCCCATTTACCGGAATTTCCCTGTCTGGACTTGATTCATTTAAAGGGGAAATGACATAAGAGGCTTAGATTTCACTAGTGACTTGGAATTTTTCTTTGCTAGTCTTTTGTTTCCGATGACATGAGGTAGTAGTATGTGAGGGAGGGAGGCAGGGTTTACTTTATATATTCACTTTCAGCTTTCACATTCACTGTCTAAAGGGAAACAAGAAAGTTGTCGTTACTTTGTAAATGTTTCATCTGTATCAGAACCTGAGTATAATAACGCAACATTGTGTCTGTTTCTGTAAGGCTATATTCACACGAATGTGTGTCAAATTGGCCCTGAAAAACTGTAGTTTTTCACAGCCGATTTGCATACGTGCGGCACAAGTTTTTTACGGATCTCTGATAGACTTGAACCTATTGAGGCATCCGTGAAAACGAGCAATAATAGGACATGTACTATTTTTCCATGGGCCGTTCACACGGTCCGTTAAAACATCGGCCATGTGAATAGCCCCATAGAAGTACATAAAAACATGGCCGATTTCTACTTTCATGCGAATAAGCCCTAACTTTAATCTTTAAGGGTCTGGCTACAAGCC
The DNA here is from genome assembly GCF_050947455.1 of Rhinoderma darwinii. Classification (NCBI taxonomy): domain Eukaryota; kingdom Metazoa; phylum Chordata; class Amphibia; order Anura; family Rhinodermatidae; genus Rhinoderma; species Rhinoderma darwinii. The sequence goes on from NC_134699.1 coordinate 25,980,651, forward strand.
GCTCGTTCTAGCGTATTTCAACCATGATGTAAGGTTTTATGTGACTACCGAGGTCACCATTCACTTCTGTTCACACGTGTGTCGTAATTTCCATTTAGAACGCATTGGCGGTTCTGTCGAACGACGGAGACTAACGGCGCCTGGCCCAAAGCAACCCATTGACACGGAGCTACGGTTGCCACCAGGCCGGTAAACCACTTCACACTGGGGGGCAGGTAAAAGTAAAATATTTTTACCGGTAATAGCAAGTGCTATTTTTGGATAGAATACTCCTAGGTCTAGTGTGAGATTGGCGCAGAAGGGAGATGGCAGCGGGCAAGGCAGCAGGGAGCCAGAGACACTCACATTTAGCAGCCAGACATGGGCACAGTGAAGAGCGGAGGTCGGGGGATACTGACCACTTGTTACCCATATTGGAGTGTATTTAGACATGGCAGGGTTTGGCCGGTTTTGTGGTGGGGTTTGGTGCGATTTGCAACAAAATTGCAGCAAAAAACGCCACAAAACTGACGTGTTAATACACCCTGAACCAGGCCCGTATTTTTGGAGGGAAAAAGCAGCAATGCTTCATGGGGCCTTCTGGGTTCTGTCGTGGAGCATGCTACACTATTCTTCCTGCCAAATCTGACGGAATTGTCTTTTCCGCTCTCCTCAGAGAGACCGGGTTTGCTGAAGACAGATTCATAGACTTTTATGAGCCCGTCTTCAGCTAACCCCACCTTTACAAGTGGAGCCGAAGAAAGCCTAGTGTTAGGGTGTATTCACACAGCTTATTTTCGGACGTTTTTCAGGCAGTAAACTGACAAAAAACGACTAAAAAATAGGAAGTAGAACCCCTCCAAACATCTGCCCATTGATTTCAATGGGAAAAACTTCTTGAGCCGTTTTTGGAGCCGTTTTTTATTGAAGCTTTAGAAAAACAGCTCCAAAAACGCAGCGAAAAACGTTAATTAAAAAACGTCTGATAACCAGGTGCTGTTTTCCCTTGAAAACAGCTCCGTATATTCAGACATTTTTTGCTAAGCGTGTGAATATACCCTTACGGCACGGACGGGCCGCGTAGTGTCATCCGCAGGCCATCTGCAATCACGGACTGTGCACGCACAAAATGTGCATTCATTTAAATGAGCCCGGACCGCAATTGCGGACCGTATAATGCATGTCCTATTTTTTTTGCGGTCCGGGCTCCGGGCAGTGCATGAACCGTGGAAACCACCGTCGTGTGCATTGGCACATAGGTTATCATGTGTTTTATACTATCCACAATTGCGACTCCACAATTGCAGATGGTATACGGCCGCAAAACTACGGTCGTGTGCATGACACCTAAGTCATCCCATCACAGTTGAAAGGGAACTGCGCTTGGCTGAGCAATTCTGCCCCTTTGTTTCAGCAATCGGTGGGGGTCTCAGCACCCAGACCCCTACTGATCAAATTTATGACTTGTCAAAAGTTTTATGACAGTTACTCTTTAAGGGGAAAAACTGCCGTTGTAATGAAAACCTGACCGTTTTATTTCCATTTTATATTGTAGTACAGCCATGCAATTTTCCATAGAAATAATTTAGGAAAATATAATTGAACTCTTCTTTAACAGAAACCGCGCATAAAACGGATATAGAAGCTGCCCAACTTCTAACTCGTATGCGTGCACTCTTGGGGTGAATTCCCATGAGTTGTCTTGTTGCAGTTTTCGTAATCGTGGCAAAATAGCAACATTTTTTAAGTAACCTCTTTAAAAACAAAAGTGAGAAATTACTTACTGAAGGTAAGTACACGCCGGTCGGATTTGCTGCAGGAAACTGAGAAGCAAGTCCGACTTTTTTGTTTTTCCCCTTCTTTTTCTCCACAGCGGCACTCAATTAGACTCAAATTCCGCAGGTAATTCCGGCAGAAAGTCAGCATTTTCTGCTGGAATTCCCTGCGGAATCTGGGTAGGACTTGCCAGAGAGTGTCCGCAAAAAAGGTTCCAGCCATAGAGTTCCCTAATAAACAATGCCAGTGTGTGCACTTATAAACATTGCCAGCCAGAGAGTGTCCCCACAAACAGCTCCAGACAGCATTTTAGAAAATTCCATTTCACTTCATTATTTGGCCTTAGATGTCGTGTAATTACGTAATCTGGAGTGTGGGATTATTGAAATTCCTATAACATCCCATATCATGCTGTGGTCACCGTCTTAAAGTGTAGCTAAACGTTCGACAAACTACTGACGTCATAGTGACATGTCAGAAGTTCGGATTGATGGGGGTCCGAGCACGGAGAACCCCACCAATCGCTAGAACGAAGCAGCTGAAGTGCTCGTGTGGGCATCGGCTTTCTGGAAAAATCTGAACAGAAACGAAGCAGCGATTGGTGGGGGTCTCCGTGCTCGGACCCCCACCAATCCAAACTTCTGACATGTCAGAAGTTTGTCGAATGTTTAGCTACACTTTAAGGCCCGATTACACTGGCCAATTTTGGCCGATGCAGCGAGCGCCGATCAACGAGACAGCTCGTTGATCGGCGCACCTCTGCTCCTGTCACACGGAGCTATGGATGGGGACGAGCGGTCGTTACTCTGATCGCTCGTCCCCATACATTATTATCATGTCGACAGCGCTTCTCCAGGTTTACACAGGAGATGTGCTGCCGACAACGATAATATTTCAGATTTTTAAAACGATACGATCAGCAGATGAACAAGCGTTTGCTTGTTCATCTGCTGATCACTGCTCTGTTTACACAGGACAATTATCAGCAACAAGTGTTCTACGAACACCCGTCTGCCCGATAATCGCCCAGTGTAAAACCCCCTTTAGTCATGAACACCATTATCTGATCTCTAATGTCTACCCACAAGTAGCAATATTGTGCTGCTATTTCTTGCAAATACTGAGAACATCATCAAATAACGAAACGGAGGAGGAAATCCCTTATTAATCTGATGTAGAAAGTATGAGTAAATAACCATATAGTTATCTTACAGTCTATTTTAATTTGATAATGGTTCTCCATCAATATTCAGTAATACCATATTCAATTTACAAAATGCTGCCGAATCTCTGTATATTGCACGGTATCGCAGCGTTGTGATGCCGGATCTGATGTACCATTATAAGCATCAATGTGATGTTTTTTTAAACCTCAGGTAAGTACTGTAAGGCCCTGTACACACACAGTCATGTGCCGGAGGCTGTAATATGACTTCTTCTGCATAGGTAGTGTGAATTGGCACTAGGCTCCCTATCCACAGGGACATCCACATTAGCAAATAAGGGAAGGGGAAAGCCGCCACTGTGCCTTTTATTCTACAAAAAATGGTGGCTGTGGATTAACAAGCCCCGGACTGTCTTGTCACGCGGATGGCATGGTGACCTAAATCAGCACCAATAGGGGGTACTATTTTCCTTTTTCTATGAGGCCAACGCTTCTCTGCGTCCTCCCATGCATGCCACAATTTTTTCCAGTTGTATTCATATTGAAAAAAAATATATAGAAAGGCCCCATACAACACAGAGTTTGTATTGAGTCGTAATACGGCCGTACTCAATATTGAAGGGGTTGTGTGCTCACTATAAGGTCATGGGGATGAGGGTCCCTGATTCAGTTGAAAAAAATGATGCATCTAGGGAAAATTATAATATATAATTATTTGTAATTCAAAAAATGCTGGGCAGAGATGAATTTTTCAACTTTGAAAAATGTTAATTTAAAAACATTGGGGGAGATTTACAAAGAGAAATGTGCCAGAATTTTGTCACAAATTGTGCAGCAAATTTATTATGTTTTAGACACTTTTTGCACCTTTCTCAACAGTTTTGAAAAATCGTAAAAAACACCTGATTTATGAATGGCGTGGGCCATTTTTTGGGCAAAAAATTGTGATATAAAGTATTCCAGCCATGAGGTGGTGTAAGATAGAGAAAAATGTCTAGATGCACCAAATTTTTCATACAGTGTGCGCCGTTGTGATAAATTTAGTGCAGATTCTGCCTGTCTGGTTCAGTTTTATCCTGTTTAAATTTAGGACAGAATTAATAAATCTCCCTCCTTATATGACCTCTTGTATAATCAGAAAGAGATTTGAGATGATTAATGAAATAAAGTTGATGAAATGAACGTTTTTCGGGGGACAAGATAGACTTGAGTATCTGTATAACTATAGAAGCATCACAACAAACCGTTCATTAAGGGACCTTCACTGTCTTTAGTCACTATGAGGATAATGAAAGAAAATCACACTTAACATTGAGATTGAGTTAGCATACAAGTCAGAAGCAATACAATTACCAATACATTCAGAGGTGAATGAAGCATTATTGTTCGCTAATGAACGGCAGGGTTCTTATAAGCGTGATAACTAGATCAATCATTTAGTAACAAATCAATTTGGACCCAAGGTTTATTACGAGGCATCTATGGTAAAAGTGAAAATAAAAGAGTTCTCTCGGCATCAACTGGATACAATCACCTCCAAATTAATATTTTTTATTCAAAATCATTTTACTTTGAAAAATTCATCAGACATAGCATAAGCAATTCTTTAACAAACATAGTATGTATTCACCCGTAGTGCCAAAGTTCATGATCCATAGGATATTATCAGTACATAATTCCATAGGAAAACGAGTCCATGCGGAGACTCTGCGTGAGGGAAGAAATAAATGCCAATTGGGCCTTTTCCCACCCATTATCCTACCACCCGATTAAATAGCAATACATGAATACTTCTATAAAAATAAATATACATTAAGAGATACATTTAGCGGCAGATGAAAGATAAATTCCATGAACTCTTGTTAATTGCTACTTTACAGTAAGTTTTAAAAAAGCAGTCAATTGCTGCATTTACTATTCTATTCTATTACCATTTATCTTCAACGTAAATTTTTACGTACTGGACGTGTATGTAGCAAGGATAGTGAGTATCTTAGAAATGTGAATAACTGGTTGAGGAATATGCAGAACATGGCTGCTCTAGGGAGGAGATGAAGAAAGTTGGGTCGGATCTTGGCAAAATTAGAGGGGACGAGGCAAGGTCCCAGGTAATAACTAAAAAATCAGACCAAAGACCCCTTTTGTTTCTACGTTTCATGGTCATTTTAAAAGGATTGAAAATACCATGTGTAAATATTGGAATTTCATGAAATGAGATTCCAAATGCTGTCCTATTTTTCATGAAGCCCCTCAGTTCGTGTATAAAAAGGGCAAGTCATCAGCAAATCAGCTGATATGTGCCGATGTGAAACCTAAGGGTCATCTTACACATCCCGACATTGGTCGCGTAAACGAGCGGCGATAGTTTGCTCCTTTCACAAGGAGCTATGTATGGGAACGAGCGGCCGTTAATACAATCGTCCATCCCCATACATTTCTATCATGTCGGCAGTGCGTCTTCCGGTTTACTCAGTGGGATGTGCTGCCGACAACGATAATATTTTTGGTTGCATATACGATACAATCAAACAATGAACGAGCGTTTGCTCGTTCATCGGCTGATCGTTCCCTGTTTACACAGGACAATGATCAGTACAAGCGTTCATAGATTGCCCGATTATAGGCCCGTGTAAAGGGCCCTAAGAACCTGTCAAAACAAATGTTTTTGTAGGCTAGATAATGTGGTACGTTCCCATGTATAGCATGTGATAACTGCAATTATGTAATTCTAGAAGACTCCTTATGTCATCCATTACAGGTAACAAAATTACCAATCTAAGGATATTACACAAATAACTCAAAAAATTTAATGTACACGCTAAAGTGTCCCCGTGGTAAAGTTATATTGGATAAATATCCAGAATGGTAAAGCTACGTATGGATGAGTACAGGTCTCCTATCAGGAACTTTGAGCAGAAAATAAAAGAAAAAGACAAACAAACTATAGTTCTTACAAAGAATATTGATACAAAACAACAATCTAAGACATTTGGTGAGAATATTGTCATCAATAAAATCTATGATCTCAGATGGCTAGTGCTGGAAGAGGTTAATGGTATGGCTGAAGAGCAGACTAGAATCCAGCTTCTCTAAATACAGGTGTTCTCGATTTATTCATTATGTCTCTTCAACCCTAAAGGCCTTAATGAAACATATTTCAATGTCTTCCTATAGGTTCCTACCTGTCTTTATGACACCATATAGACTTAGCCTTTTTGAAGCTAGGATTGGTAGCTGGCCATACACTTTAGATAGCTGTCGGCTGACTGATCGTTCAGCCGACAGCTATTCCTCCCGACACCCCTGTACACATGCTCGCTCGACTCGGCTGAGCGTGTATGTGTTTTCAATAGGGAGAAAGCCTCTGCCAGACTCTACTTATCTACTAATGAGCAAATGGATGGGCATGTTGAAATTCGACATTCCTGACCCTTCTCTTCCCAGACATTTGCCGTTGGGGGAGAGTCAGAATGCCACCATACTCTTTAGATGGACGGCTAGTCCCGCCATAATGAGTGGGTTCAGCCGATATGCGCTTATTGTGTAAGGCCAGCTTTAGTCAAATACTAAAAGAATAGTGAACGCATTAGTTGACTGTTTTTTGTAAAACTTAGTATAAAGTAGCACTTCACAAAACAACAGTTGAAAGAATATATTTTGATATGCCTCTAGATGTATCTCTTAATGTGTATTTCTTTTTATAGAAGTAACTAACTATTCATGAATGCTATTTAATCTAGTAGTGGGATACACTATACATGCTAGAGAAAGGTAGCACGTCTCAGAAAAAGTATACAAACGGATATGTTGTTTTCTATGGAAGAGACCTATTCCAAAGTATGTCTGTAAAGGATCTGCCAGGCACTGCTTCAGGGTTAACTCCCAGAATTAATCAGTCAACACCTGAGTGTACATCCCTGAGACAGACACCAGCTTCCTCCACTCAGGCTGGCAGGCTTAGGAGTGGGAGAGCCTATCGCAACCTGGCCAGACTCAGCTAGCTCCCGCCCTCGGTCTATTTAAGCCTGCTCTTCCTGTCCATCTGTGCTTGTGAATTCTTTCCTTGAGGTTTCCTGGCCCAGCTACAGCTCCTGCTACTTTTTGATCCTGCTCCATACAGACCCTGGCTTACCGACTACTCTTCTGCTTTTCGCTTTGTACCTCGCACTCTCCTGGCTTGACTCGGCTCGTTCACTACTCTGTTGCTCACGGTGTTTCCGCGAGCAACTGCCCATTTCCCTTGCTTGCGTTCCCTTGTTTGTTTGTCGTGTTTGTCATGCACTTACTGAGCGCAGGGACCGCCGCCCAGTTGTACCCCGTCGTCTAGGGCGGGTCGTTGCAAGTAGGCAGGGACAGAGTGGCGGGTAGATTAGGGCTCACTTGTCCGTTTCCCTACCCCCCCCACCATTACAAATTCACAAGCCCTATACCTAGTCTACCCTGGTCCCTGACACCATTATGGAACCCCGTGAAACCCTGGCTCAGCAAATGCAGGGTCTCTCCCTACAGGTCCAGGCCCTGGCTCAGAGGGTCAACCAGCCTGATGCTACCTTGGTAGTTCCCCTCACCGCACCCCTTGAACCCCACCTCAAGTTGCCTGACCGGTTCTCAGGTGACCGGAGGGCTTTTCTCTCCTTTCGGGAGAGTTGTAAGCTTTACTTTCGCTTAAAGCCTCACTCCTCAGGTTCTGAGAGCCAGCGGGTGGGTATAATTATGTCCCGGCTCCAGGAAGGGCCCCAAGAGTGGGCCTTCTCCTTGGCTCCTGGCGCCCCTGAACTTTCCTCCGTTGATTGTTTCTTTTCTGCCCTCGGACTTATTTATGACGAGACTGACAGAACTGCCTTTGCCGAGAGTCAGCTGGTGACCTTACGTCAGGGTAAGAGACCTGTTGAGGAGTATTGCTCTGACTTTCGGAAGTGGTGCGTAGCTTCTCGGTGGAATGACCCTGCCTTAAGGTGCCAGTTTAGGTTGGGTCTGTCGAACGCCCTGAAAGACCTGCTAGTTAGCTATCCCTCTTCTGACTCCCTAGACCAGGTTATGGCTTTAGTGGTACGACTTGACCGACGTCTCAGGGAACGACAACGTGAACGTTTATGTGTTTTTTCCTCCGACTCCCCCATGATGCCTCCCGAAGTCCCGTTGCTTCGTTTGTCCCCTAAAGACTCAGAAATACCTATGCAACTCGGGGCCTCCGTGTCCCCTCAACAACGTAGAGAATTCCGCAGGAAGAATGGTCTCTGCTTCTACTGTGGGGATGTCAAGCATCAAGTAAACAACTGTCCCAAGCGTAAGAATGCTGCCAGAGAGCTCCCGCGTCTAAGTGATCATCGGGGAGGTCACTTGGGCGCACAGGTATTTCCCGTAAATATGAAACGTACTAAGATATTGCTTCCCTTTCAGGTCTCGTTTGGTGGTAGGTCTGCTACCGGCAGTGCCTTCGTGGATTCAGGGTCCTCTACTAATATCATGTCTGTGGAATTTGCTATGTCTCTTGCTATGCCTCTGATTGATTTGCCTAAACCTGTTCCGGTAGTGGGTATCGACTCCACTCCTCTTGCTAATGGTTATTTTACACAGCATACCCCTGTTTTTGAACTCCTTGTTGGCTCCATGCATTTGGAGCAGTGCTCTGTACTATTGATGCAGGGATTATCGTACGATTTGGTTCTAGGTCTTCCCTGGTTGCAGTTGCATAATCCCACGTTTGACTGGAATACTGGGGAGCTAACCAAATGGGGTAATGAATGTTGTACGTCATGTTTTTCTGTTAATTCTATTTCTCCCCCTAAGGAGGTGAATACGCTACCCGAGTTTGTTCAGGACTTCGCTGATGTTTTCTCTAAAGAGGCCTCCGAAGTATTACCGCCTCATAGAGAATACGATTGCGCTATCGAATTGGTACCAGGAGCTAAGCTTCCTAAGGGTAGAATATTTAACCTTTCCTGTCCCGAACGTGAAGCCATGAGGGAGTATATCCAGGAATCCCTGGCCAAGGGTTACATTCGTCCCTCTTCTTCTCCGGTAGGTGCTGGCTTCTTCTTCGTAGGGAAGAAGGATGGGGGTCTTAGGCCATGCATTGACTACCGTGGCCTGAATAAGGTCACGGTAAGGAACCAGTATCCCCTTCCTTTGATTCCTGATCTCTTTAATCAGGTTCAGGGGGCCCAATGGTTCTCTAAATTGGATCTACGGGGGGCGTATAACCTTATTCGCATCAAAGAGGGGGATGAGTGGAAGACTGCGTTTAACACGCCCGAAGGCCATTTCGAATACCTCGTCATGCCCTTTGGGTTGTGCAATGCCCCTGCGGTCTTCCAGAACTTCATAAATGAGATTTTGAGAAATTACCTGGGGATATTTCTTGTAGTGTACCTTGATGACATATTGGTGTTTTCCAGGGACTGGTCCTCCCACATAGAGCATGTCAGGAAAGTGCTCCAGGTCCTTCGAGAAAACAAACTGTTTGCCAAAATCGAAAAATGTGTATTTGGGGTACAGGAGATACCATTTTTAGGTCAAATCCTCACTCCTCATGAATTCCGCATGGACCCTGCCAAGGTTCAGGCTGTGGCTGAATGGGTCCAACCTGCCTCCCTGAAAGCGCTACAGTGTTTTTTGGGGTTCGCTAACTATTACAGGAGATTTATTGCTAACTTCTCGGTCGTCGCTAAGCCTCTTACGGACCTCACTCGCAAGGGTGCTGATGTCCTCCATTGGCCCCCTGAGGCCGTCCAGGCTTTTGAGACCCTCAAGAAGTGCTTTATCTCGGCCCCCGTGCTGGTTCAGCCCAACCAAAGGGAGCCATTTATTGTGGAGGTTGACGCGTCCGAGGTGGGAGTGGGGGCCGTCTTGTCCCAGGGTACCAGCTCCCTCACCCATCTCCGCCCCTGTGCTTACTTTTCTAGGAAGTTTTCGCCCACGGAGTGTAACTATGATATTGGCAACCGCGAACTTTTAGCCATTAAATGGGCATTTGAAGAGTGGCGCCACTTCCTGGAGGGGGCTAGGCACCAGGTAACGGTCCTTACCGACCACAAGAATCTGGTTTTCCTAGAATCTGCCCGGAGGCTAAACCCGAGACAAGCTCGATGGGCGTTGTTTTTTACCAGATTCAATTTTTTGGTTACCTATAGGGCCGGGTCTAAAAATATTAAGGCGGATGCACTGTCGCGTAGCTTCATGGCCAGCCCTCCTTCGGAGGAAGATCCTGTTTGTATTTTGCCTCCAGGTATAGTCATTTCCTCTATCGAGTCCGATTTAGTCTCTGAAATTGCTGCTGATCAAGGTTCAGCTCCTGGGAACCTTCCTGAGAACAAGCTGTTTGTTCCCCTGCAATTCCGGCTAAGGGTACTTAGGGAAAATCACGACTCCGCACTATCTGGCCATCCAGGCATCCTGGGTACCAAACACCTCATTACCAGAAATTATTGGTGGCCTGGTTTGCCTAAAGACGTTAAGGCCTACGTCGCCGCCTGTGAGGTTTGTGCCAGGTCCAAGACTCCCAGGTCCCGACCAGCGGGCTTACTGCGTTCGTTGCCCATTCCCCAGAGACCTTGGACACATATCTCCATGGATTTTATCACCGATTTGCCTCCATCCCAAGGCAAGTCGGTGGTGTGGGTGGTGGTAGACCGCTTCAGTAAAATGTGCCACTTTGTGCCCCTCAAGAAACTACCCAACGCCAAGACGTTGGCTACCTTGTTTATCAAACACATCCTGCGTCTCCATGGGGTCCCCGTCAATATTGTTTCTGACAGAGGGGTACAATTTGTTTCATTGTTTTGGAGAGCCTTCTGTAATAAGTTGGGGATTGATCTGTCCTTCTCCTCTGCCTTCCATCCTGAAACCAATGGCCAAACGGAGAGGACTAATCAGTCTCTAGAACAATACTTAAGATGTTTTGTCTCTGACTGTCAATTTGATTGGGTTTCTTTCATTCCCCTCGCCGAATTTTCCCTTAATAACCGGGTCAGTAACTCGTCAGGGGTCTCTCCCTTTTTCTGTAATTTTGGGTTTAATCCACGGTTCTCCTCCGTTTCACCTGGTTGTTCCAACAATCCCGAGGTGGAGGTCGTTCATCGGGATCTGTGCACAGTCTGGGCCCAGGTTCAGAAGAACCTAGAGGCGTCCCAGAGCATACAGAAGGCTCAGGCCGATAGAAGACGTTCTGCTAACCCCCTGTTTGTGGTCGGGGATCTGGTGTGGTTGTCATCCAGGAACTTGCGTCTCAAGGTTCCGTCCAAAAAGTTTGCTCCCCGGTTTATTGGGCCGTATAAGGTCATTGAGGTCCTCAGTCCTGTCTCTTTCCGGCTGGAGTTACCCCCGTCTTTTCGTATACACAACGTGTTTCATGCCTCCCTCCTGAAACGCTGCTCCCCGTCCTTGGCCCCCTCGAGGAAACCTCCTGTTCCCGTCCTCACCCCTGAGGGGGTGGAATTTGAGGTGGCCAGGATCGTGGACAGCAAGATGGTCCAAGGCTCCCTCCAGTACCTGGTCCATTGGAGAGGATACGGGCCCGAGGAGAGGACTTGGGTACCCGCCCGGGATGTTCACGCTGGGGTATTGGTCAGGAGGTTCCACCTGCGTTTCCCCAGTAAGCCAGGTCCACTTAGAAAGGGTCCGGTGGCCCCTCATAAAAGGGGGGGTACTGTAAAGGATCTGCCAGGCACTGCTTCAGGGTTAACTCCCAGAATTAATCAGTCAACACCTGAGTGTACATCCCTGAGACAGACACCAGCTTCCTCCACTCAGGCTGGCAGGCTTAGGAGTGGGAGAGCCTATCGCAACCTGGCCAGACTCAGCTAGCTCCCGCCCTCGGTCTATTTAAGCCTGCTCTTCCTGTCCATCTGTGCTTGTGAATTCTTTCCTTGAGGTTTCCTGGCCCAGCTACAGCTCCTGCTACTTTTTGATCCTGCTCCATACAGACCCTGGCTTACCGACTACTCTTCTGCTTTTCGCTTTGTACCTCGCACTCTCCTGGCTTGACTCGGCTCGTTCACTACTCTGTTGCTCACGGTGTTTCCGCGAGCAACTGCCCATTTCCCTTGCTTGCGTTCCCTTGTTTGTTTGTCGTGTTTGTCATGCACTTACTGAGCGCAGGGACCGCCGCCCAGTTGTACCCCGTCGTCTAGGGCGGGTCGTTGCAAGTAGGCAGGGACAGAGTGGCGGGTAGATTAGGGCTCACTTGTCCGTTTCCCTACCCCCCCCACCATTACAATGTCATTTTGTTTTTTATTGTCAGGGTCGGATCTGTCAGAAAGAACATACTGTTGGCAGTTGAATTCCTTTTTGTAATATACCTTTCCTTTACCCAAAAAAAGAGACATTTCAGAACATTGTATGAAGCTAGCCTAACTAGGAATATATACCACTCGGCTATGGGAAAGGTGAGTGATATGACGTAATGGTAATAACGTCACTTAAATATGCCTAAAACCGAAACCGCAAAGACATGTCCAAATAGAAACTTACATTTTCAGAATATTTTTTAAAGAGGAAATTCTGTTTGAAGAGCATTTCCTCTTCAAATTAAAAAAAAACAATTGAGTGACCTTTTCTGGGAAAGTACTAAACTTATGTTAAGAGAGCTGATTATAGTAAAGAAAGTAACTTTTTTTTAATGATCCTTCAGCCATTTACACTCTCAACATGGATTACAACTTGTGAGATCAATATACTTTTTGACCACAGACTTTTTTTGACCAAGTCAAATATGATGAATACCACAAACTGAGATGGGGAATAGTATGACTTGACTGCTACCGAGCTGCTTTTCCCCTTCTTAGCTGTCAATGACAACGCAGGTTTGTCACATTTTTGTAAAAGTAAACACAGATGGAGAACCTTTTCGACCAGTGTGGGTCTCATGTTTATAGCGGCAAGCTTTCAGCCTTTGTCGAATTTGAAAATGAGCACTTTTGTAACCTTACAAGGGCATTTGTCCATCATCTCTCGTCAGCATTTTTGCTGAATGTTTTAATATCAAGAGGATTATTATCCGATCGTTTTAAGTTTACAGGCTGTGATATGGGGAGGTGACAAATATTGACTATTACAAGTCAAGTAATATTTAATAACTATGACATCCGACCTAGTATTTTGAGATTTCTGTAAACCTTTGAGCAACCAAAAAAGTTCTGCAAGAAGGACATTAGTTACATTTGTAATCTGTGACCTCATTTAGATGACTTTCTTTTTAGATTTACCAGGTCAACATGTCACATGGCCTCACAAGAAGCAGGAACCTTTCGACAAAGAACCTACTCAATGGAAAAACAAAGTACACAAACAAGAGGCAGCTGCTAATGGAAAACAGCTTTAGCTCTTTTCTTGCTTATAGTTTACTTCCTGTACAGATCTCAAACAATTACGACTTTAATCTAGGCTAAAGTAAAATCTAACTGGCCGATGATGATTGTAGATCTGGCCAAACTCTTGAGATTTTGGACAGCCTAATAGGTCGATTAAGGCCATCTTTAGACCAATAGACCACTTTCAGCTTCTTTTCATGACACGGACAAACATGACAAATGCAGACAGAAGGCAAATATCTGTGGAGAAGTTAATATCAGTCATTGTGCAGTCGGGTGCAGTCCTTGGAAAGTTGTTCATGGCAAACATCAGATCTGCATTCCATCAATAGAAGCTCAGACCAGGCCACATGATCAAGTCAGAGATCGATGGACGATTTTGTTATTTTGAGTTGCATTTGCTTGATCATCGGCTGATCGTTGCCCTGTTAATACAGGGCAATGATCGGGAACGAGTGTTCATATGAACGCTCGTTTGCCCGATCATTGGCCGGTGTAAAAGGGCCTTAAGTCATTTTTTGTATATGGAGTCAGTGATCTGTACATTCTCATAAATGTACAAATTGATCTTGAATCACGTAAAGAGTCATCCCTCTTTGCACTTTGTAAAAGCCCCATTAATATGCAATTAATGCCACCATTGCCATCACTGGCAACAATAAAAGTCCCAAAAAGACTTTCTCAGACTAAAGGATTATGATCAGCATACAAACTATCCAACCATCAGCATCCCAGGCTAAACTGGCAGATCAGGGACATCGTTTTAAAAAAAACAAAAAAAAAAACAACCCAATGCTCTCACACAAAGTGGCGAACGATCGGCTGTAACCGCCCATATGCGTATAGTTTCATCAAGCAGAAAAATTCCAACGTGACCGATAATTTTTTTGTCAGAGGTCATTCGGTCATCAGCCATGCGAACAATGGCTCGTATAACATTTTAAAATGATGATTGGTTGAAATCAGCCATTTCGTATGACTTTTATCCTATGTATATGGCTAGATTAAATGTATTTTGGGTGTCTATATAAGGATATGGATTTTTTGTCCAGATAAGAGCTCAGATTAATACTGCCTATACACTTTAGATATCTGTCGGCCGACAGCCATTTCTCCTGACCCCCATATACATGCACCCTCAACCACCAATTTCAGCAGGAAGACTATTTAATGTGTATGGGGATGTTCCAAGAATGAGGCATGTTGGATTTCCTTTGTTCCTCTGGCAGCGATTTATTCTCCCACCCCCATTGAAAATATATGCACGCTGCAACCACTTATTCAATGTTTTTTTCTCTGACCACAAGATTACCAGGAAGGATCCTACACTGTAAGGCCCCATTCCCACGACCGTGAATAACGTCCGTGTGCTGCACATCTAAATAACACGCCGCACAGGGACCTATTGATTTCAATGGGGCCGTTCACACATGTGTGAGTTTTCACGCAGCGAGAGTGCGCTGCGTGAATCTCACTGCATGTCCTATATACGTACCCATTGAAGTCTATGGGTGCGAGAAAACCACGCACTGCACACGGATGCACATCCGTGTGCAATGTGGGATTTGCGCATCAATTCGATTGAAAAAAAAAAGATGGGCTTTGCGAGTGCGTGAATAACGCGTGCCACTCGGAAAGCACACTGATGCATAACGCAACAAACACGGACCAGATTCACACACATTTTTCACGAGCGGGAATCTGATACGCTCGTGTGAATGGGGCCTATAGCAAGTAGTTGCTGCTCCTTGTATTGCTTTGTCTGATGTCTATAACAATGCTGATTTCAATGTCCTTGAAATCTTAGGGTCCTCTTATACGGGCAAATTTTGGCTGGAACAAAGCTTGGTCTTTTCACAAGGAGCTGTGTATGGGGACAAGCCATCGTTACTATAATTGCTCGTCCCCATGCATTACCATAATGTCGGCAGCGCATCTCCCTGTTTACACATGGAGATATGCTGCCGACAACGATAATATTTTCTGGCTGCATAAATGATACGATGAACAAGCGTTTACCCAATCATTTGCCCGTGTAAAAGGCTTTAGGCTTGCTTATTGTCTCACTGAACCTACATGATTGTGCCTCTTGGTATAACCCTATAATGACCACACTGTGCCTAGATGATATCAGTAATTTGTTAGCCTCCTACAAAACTGATCTTTCCAATGCTGGGAGGCAATTTTATTTCTCTTCATTTTCATTTCCTCTTTTTAGAATTTTCTCCTTTCCTATATAAGAATGCTTTCACCAGCCACATTTAAGTAATAATATATAAATAGTAATTAGCTCAGCCTACAGGGAAGTAAGAGATCTCCTACAACCAGAAATCTTTTTTGCCTATGACGAAATCCCTAGGATAGCAGAACGTAGAAGAGGAAGAGCAGAATGTGTCACTGTATTTCTCTTTTGCTAATCAAGGAATTTCCATATGGAAAGTCCGGCCAGGGCTAATAAAATGTTGTCTCATAAGAGTTCCTTTGTTTATGAATTCCACCTGTCGCTCTATTGTTCTCATCAGCATGAATTTCCAATACAGTCATTAGGACATTTGCTCTAATTTCATGATGAGTGACCACAGAAGTTAACCCCTCCCAACATAGGCTGAGCGCATACAGTTTGGAAGTCCCATCTCTTGATAGCTATCTCTAAAATTCCCCAAAATTGTATTGGTAAAGCAGTCTCTTTTTCATTGCGTGGCTTTTTTTTCCAGAAACAAGAGTTCAATAGAAATTCAGATTTAGGCTGCGATGATACGGCCGCATTTTATCATCAGTATTACGGACTCCCTGCTGTTCTTACTGAATCGAATTGACAGCATCACAGGGATCATATTTGATGTGGTTCAGTAGAAATGCATGCGGTCCAGGTGTTGGAAATGACACTAAAATGCAGCCGCATTATGACTACCTGAAAACAGCAGAGGAAGACAAAACCAAAGACTCTACTGCAAGACACAAAATTGGCCCTAGAAAAAAAACAACCATTCGGTTGTTGCATGATAATTCTGTTATGGATTACAAAAACATAATGTGCTTTATTCTCTCCTGACCATATTATTAGAATGAGCATTCTACGGCTTGCCAGCCTGGCAGATGGAAGTAATGCCGGCAGTTGTAAATGTGAGTTAGTATGTTCACACTAGGGATAATTGAATTTTTTTCCGTAAAGTTTCTCGTTTTTTTTCACAGGAACAATAGCGTAGTCAACTACGCTTCTATTTCCGTTAAAAAAATTAAAACTTTACGGAACGGAAACAAACTGAAACGGAAGCATATAATGGAAATCAATGGTAATGCAAACGGAAGCGATAGTTCCGTTCGGCTTTCCGTTCATCTGTTCCTCTAACGGAAAAGTTGAACGGAACCATAACACTGATGTGAACAGGCCCTTACATATAAAAACCACATAATTATACGAGTAAGTATTATGACATAAGAGAACTATTAGCAATACACAATGTCTATTGACTTTTTACTGTGTTTTAGGTCGCTCAACTATGAAAATATATTCTGGGCAAAGTGCGAATGTCTGGAACATGTTCGTTGGTAATAGATTACAAAAAAACATAATATATCAGTTGAATGAAATCGATTTATGTGATATTTACACTTCTTGCCTATTTCAGGAGATATCTTTTTAACCTCTTCCCGTGCCTTAGCACGTAAAGGGATAGAGATAGTTCAGGCATCTTGAAATACTATTATGTCAAGGTGATTGTGCAAGCATTGCCAGTGTGCCCGCGCTATCAACAGCAGGAGCATGGCTATAACACACACAGCTACACTACTGTCGCAATTGCAAGGATCAGAGAAGACTCTAATCCATGCAGATAGCCCCTTTGAGGGGACCCTCTTGTATCGGTGATTGCCAGCCCTGTTGCATGATTTCTGTGGCTGGTGTCACTATAGAGACAGAGCAGAACCGGACAAAGGTCATCAGGGCTGTTACTTGCCTGTTAGGTACCTGTGCATATTTCCATACACACGATCAATAAACTAACATGTATGTATGCTGATATGCACTAGTAGGATCAGTGCATTAAAGGTTAAAAAATAAAGTGTTAAAATGGATCGGTCAGATATTTATGCTGCCCTGGCAGCATAAAGAAGTGATGGACATGCTGATTTCAGCGTGCTGTCACGTATTAGGTAATGTTAAGTAGTCATTGAGAATTTAGAACTTTTACTTGCGGTGTGCGGCCAGCACTTCAAGTATGCGTTAAAGTATATTCATATATATCTATCTACATATATATATATATATATATATATATATATATATATAGCACACAAGAAAATGGCAACAGCACACTGCGAACACTAATGCCACCTAAGCACTACAGATAAATGAATATGCATTACTACTAAATCTACTTACAATAGGGAGGTTCTTAGCGCACATTTTGATCAAATTGTGTGAGCCCACCTGCCACAACAAGGTGTCCTCTATAAGGTGGGAACCTACTCTGCACATACAGCCAGAACTGAGACTAAGGCCTTATTCACACGAACGTGTTATATGTCCGTGCTACGCGCGTGATTTACACGCGCGTCGCACGGACTTATGTTAATATATAGGGCCGTTCAGACTGTCAGTGAATTTCACGCAGCGAATGTGCGCTGCGTGACACTCATGACATGTCCTATATTTGCCCGTGTTTCACGCTGCACGCACCCATTGAACTCAATGGGTGCGTGCAAATCGCGCTCGGCACACGGAAGCACTTCTCTGTGCCGTGCGTGATTCGCGCAACATTAGTTAAAACAGTGAATGAAAACAGAAAAGCACCACGGAGCAAAACAGACATGTCCGTGTGAATAAGGCCTAAGCCTACATATATCTGGGGATAGTAGGAACCAGCATTAAACTAATTAAAATCAGCCAGGGCAGAATGGGAGGAGTGCAAGAACAAAAAATGGAAGCAGTCACTAACCCCACATATATGAATCACATAAACAATACAATATACACTTCAGCCCACCTCCCAACGCCCTCCAGCCTCTGATTGACACTTTTCTTCCGATAAACAGTAAGAGCACATTCAGATGTGGCAGAATTTTTCCGCTGCAAATGTTGCTGCAGATTCGCGAAAATTACACAACGAATCTGCAGCAACATTTCTATATTTGGCAGGTAATTCGAACATTGCGAATATAACAGCTGCAGATTTCAGTTTTTGCTGAAATCTGCAGTGAAATTCCGCTGCTTCTCCACAACAGAATGTGCGTGTTGCGGAGTGAAAATTTTCCCCCGCAGCCTAAATTCTGCAGGATATCCCCTAATGCCTGATATATGCGGATCCGTCCTCTGGGACCTCCTGTCTCGCGTTCTACCTTCCCCCACTGTCGCTGGTGCCACTGAGTTACGAGGTGGCCAGGAATATGGAAACAGCCAAGCTTGCTAAGCTACGCTGTTATCCAACTCTCATAGATGTGAATAGGAGTTACGGAAATGTAACGCGCTGTGCTATATTGTTTCCGCAGCACTTAGTCACTTCTACGGGGGTTACAGAAACAGCACAGCTAGGCAAGCTCGGGTGTTTACATATTCCCGGCCACCTCATAACTCAGTGGCCGGAGCCCAGAGCTGTGACCCACATCTATTGGATTTAAGGCACATCCTGTGAATCCCATAGTGTACATTAAAATATATGCAGATAAACAACAAAAAGGAAAACTGAATTAGCTATGAATTAGTGTGCTTTAGAATGCTTTTAAAAGCAGCCTCAGATCATTTTTAGGGCAATACCCCAGAAAAGATGTCACTTCTTACATTTTGCCCCTCACTTTTAGAAGCTTTGTGAATGGCTGGGAATTAGTCTTGTGCTTATTTCTTGTTGAGTGATCGTAGAAATCTACAAAAGAATGCATTAAAGAGGACCTGTCACTAGGTCATATAAGTTGAACTTGTCTACTCACCTGAATAGTTCTGTCTCCCTGATTCCGGCAATGTATTTTTTTTCCTGTGCCCCCCCCCATAACAGAGATATGGCCCACTATTGTGTTGGCTCCCTATATGCTAATTTGCTGTAATTAGCCAACAGGGCGTAAACTATCCTCAAGCTGCCTCTCAACGATTGGTCAGCATCAGAAGCAGGTAAGCTAGCTCCACCTTGTTGGCTAACTACAGAAAATTAGCTTATAGGAAGCCAAAATAACAGTGGGTCATATCTCTGGAATGGCGGGGCCAGGACAAAAAAAAAAGAAAACCGGCGCTGGAATTAGGGAGACAGCGCAATTCAGGTTAGTTAATTTAGTTCAACTTATATGACCAAGTGACAGGTCCTCTTTAAAGGTATGCACTGTGGAAAGAAAGAAACTACATGAGCTAAAAAGTTTTATTTATAGAAACTTGTTAACAAATGTTTAGGTTCAATGTCAAGTTCAATGTCAAAGTCATCTATTCTGACTCAGAACTTTTGCATTACAATATTGTAAATTATTTTCAGTAAATTGGGGTCATTTAGGAGAGGAACACACGAAAAAATAAGTGTATGTGTTTCAGATTGTAGAATAGGACTTCTAAGGGTAAACATTTTTTGAAGGAAAAAGTGTTGAGGAGCAGGCAAAGTGGGACAAAATACACCTAATATTAGAATATGGTATGTGAATTTTACATTTATACCATCGATATGCAGCACTTACAGTTAGGTCCAAAATTATTTGGACAGGGACACAAGTTTTGCCATTTTAGCTGTTTACCAAAACATATTGAATACACAGATATATAATCAATATTGGCTTAAATTGCAGACTCTCAGTTTTAATTTGAGGGTATTCACATCCTAATTTGAGAAAGGGTTTAGGAATTACCGGTCTTTACTATGTAGCTGCCTCTTTATCAAGGGACCAAAGGTAATTGGACAATTATCTCAAAAGCTATTTAATGGGCGGCACGGGCTATTCCCTCGTTAATCCATCATCAATTAAGCAGTTAAAAGGTCTGGAGTTGATTCCAGGTGTGGCATTTGCATTTGGAAGCTGTTGCTGTGAACCCACAACATGAGGTCAAAGGAGCTCGCAATTGAAGTGAAAAGGACCATCGTTAGGCTGAAAAAAATTAACAAATCCATCAGAGAGAGCACAAATGTTAGGAGTGGCCAAATCAGCAGTTTGGTGCATTCTTGAAAAAAAAGAGCGCACTGGTTATCTCGTGAACTGCAAAAGGCCTGCACGTCCACGGAAGACAACACTGGTGGATGATTGCAAAATCCTTTCCATGGTGAAGAAAATCCCCTTCACAACATCTACCCAAGTGAAGAACACTCTCCTGGAAGTAGGTGTATCAGTATCTAAGTCTACCATAAAGAGAAGACTTCATGAGAGCAAATACAGAGGGTTCACCACAAGGTGCAAACCATTAATCAGCCTCAAAAATAGAAAGGCCAGATTAGACTTTGCCAAACAACATGTAAAGAAGCCGCCCAGTTCTGGAACAGCATGAAACGAAGATCAACCTGGACCAGAATGATGGGAGGAAGAAAGTATGGAGAAGGCATGGAACGGCTCATGATCCAAAGCGCACCACGTCCTCTGTAAAACATGGTGATGGCATGGGCATGTATGGCTGCCAAAGACACTGGGTTACTAGTGTTAATTGATGATGTGACTGAAGTCAGAAGCAGCCGGATGAATTCTGAAGTGTTCTGGGAATTACTTTCTGCTCAGAGTCAACCAAATACAGCAAGGTTGATTGGACGTCGCTTCAAAGTAGAGATGGACAATGACCCAAAACATAATGCGAAAGCAACCAAGGAGGTATTTAAGGCAAAGAAGTGGAATATTCTGCAATGGCCAAGTCAAGCAACAACTGAAGACAGCTGCAGTAAAGGCCGGGCAAAGCATCACAAAGGAGGAAACCCAGTGTCGGGTGATGTCCATGGGTTCCAGACTTCAGGCAGTCATTGCCTGCAAAGGATTCTCTACAAAGTATTAAAAAAAAAACATTTTATTTATGGTAATGTTAATTTGTCCAATTACTTTTGAGCCCCTGAAATGAGGAGGCTGTGTAGAAAAATGGTTGCAATTCCTAAACTTTTCACAGGATATTTTTGTTCAACCCCTTGAATTAAACCTGAAAGTCTACACTCCAATTGCATCTCAGTTGTTTCATTTGAAATCCAATGTGGTGGCGTGGAGAGCCCAAATCATGAAGATTGGATCACTGTCCAAATAATTCTGGACCTAACTGTATGTTTCCCCTGTGGAAGTTAATTAGTCCCAAGTACCAACATAAGTTGATGGTACTCCCTATTAAAGTGAACGATTAAAATGCTGTAATTGTAATGCAACTGCTACACATGGATGTGGTATGCATGCCATGTGGGTAAGCGGAAAATGTATTATATATGTAGCAATGCCATTACTGATTCCTCTACACTATCTTATTTTGTGTATATCTTTTTTTACATTATCATGTTCAATCATAATTTTGGAGCTGGACAGGGCTTCCTAGCTGGACAGGGTCAGACGGCCCCGCCAGAGCACCAAGGATTCCTTTGATGGGCCTAGGGTCTGAAATGATAATGTGGTTTATCAACAGTAGGAGGCTTATCACTTTTGGGGGGAGGGGTTATTGTACATATGGCCTAATAAGGTAACTAGTAATGGTAATCTAGGAATTCTGAAAGGCAAGGAAGACATATTCTTTGTATTTCCTGCACCCTTTGGCGCTACGACTCTTGCAAAACCAAAAGTTCTAGCATTCCATGAAATTCTGCTGCTTTCGTGACTAACTGGTCTTTTAGATTCAGCTGTAGAGCCACAGGTTGTAGACCACTGCTGTAAACCGTCCTTTCCTTTGCATATGTGGTAAGTATAGTGCTGTAAATGTAGCACTGCATTTATTTGCATCGCTCATGTGTAATACGCTACACTACTAAATGATGAGAATGACACTCCTCCGTAAAGCTGTTATTTTTGATGATATATTATTATGTGTTATTCCTCGACACAAAACTGTCACCAGGCTCCTGTGTAGTGGAGTGTAGAGATATTCCATTGTTCTTCTGTCCTCCAACTTTTTAAATATTCACTCAAAAAGGAACAATAAAAGAAATTCACATCAACGACCAACAGGGTAGCTATGCTTGGCAATTTCAATAGAAACAAAAATACAATGATGCAAACATAGAGACAAGAGGTAAGGTATAGGATAGACGTACAAAAATAAAAATAATAATTGAATAATTAAAGGGGGAGGGAAGTAATAATATACTTTTCTTCTGTCCTTTTTTTTTCTTTTCTCTCTTTTTTCCATTTCGTTTTTTTCTTTTTCCACCACCCATTCTGTCTATCTGGCAAGATAGGTCTTCCAGGGTCCCCAGATCTTATCGCACTTATCCTGCGTGTCCTCCAACCTTTTTAAAAATTGTTTGCTAATAAGTTGTAGTTTGGTGTTTGAGTGAGAAAGGAGCGACCATGACAACTGGTTATGTCTGTTTAGAAATTGTTTTCACTAGAAACAATAAGATCGGATTCATTGATTGTGATTGAACTATTTAGACCCATTTACATAAGGCGATTGCCTACAATCAATCAGCAAGTAGCAATATTGGGAAACATTTATCAAAAACATTTATCAAAAAATTTGGCAGGTATATGTTGTAAGCTGCGTTAGGAAATTGGCGCTAATGGCAGCACTGTATTTATCTTGAACTGCGTCATGTAGCAAAAAAGGGGCAACAAAGGGGCATGCCCAACATAGCTTGCAATGGTCCACAACACAGAATAGACCTGTACAACTTGGAAGGAAGGAAGAAATAGGATCCAGCGCTGGGTAGAATTAAAATGGATTTTCTGTTCCAAGTTTAATGGATTAGATTAAAAGGAAGTCCAGTTGTATATGGTTCTGGGTGTGTGGAAAGTGGAGGTAATTGTCCTCGGGGCCTACGCGTTTCGGACGACTGCCGCGTCCTGTACAACTTGGCATAAGGAGGAGGAGTGAGGCCAGGATTCATTGGTTTGTGCCAAATGGGTTCTGCATTATGCACCATCTTCATTTAGCAAAATTTGCACCAATTTAAATGACCCGTCCTCCCATTGTAAAGTGTTGTTCTTCCAACGCTATTGATAAATGTCCTTCAGTTTACACCTATTTAACAGAACAATAAACCTCCACATATGCATAGGGGGGCGCTCAGATGTTCAAGTGTAAATGATATACAATGTCTTTGTCTTTCATAGTAGATTCATTTACACAATTGTTATGGATGCTCTGAATAGTTTCTTTGAGTTCCTAGGCCTTTAAAGGGTATTTTAAGTCTAGCAAATAAAGGTTTATCTTTGTATAGCAAAAAGTTGTAGAATTTTCCAATAGAATACTATATTTTGTATCAATTCCACACAAGGACGTTTTCAAGATCTCTGCTTGCAGTCATTAAGTGGGAAGCTTTATTGTTTAATTCCAATGGATACAAATCTGTCCTTGTTATGTGATGGACACACAGGTGCACGGTACAAGACACAGCTCTGATACACATACTGTAACGATTCCAGCACCTGTGTGTCCATCACATGACCAGATTTTTATCCACTGGAAGTAAACTATGAAGGTTCCTAGTGAAGTGATTTTGAAAATCCTGTGGAATTGACACTGACAATATATTGGTAATATTTTTAACTTCCATTATACAATGAATAACCATTGTGTGCTGCTGATTAGGTGACCGCATACAGCTCTCCATAGCCTCCAAAATGGCTGACTATATTTATTACTTCCTTTCTCCAGTTACATAAAGAATAGCAGCTCTTGAGCACAAACTACTGCTGTAACAAGTGAAATACTGCTTGTTGAATTTCAACATGCCTGTAACGCCGGCAGCAGACCCTGTTCCTTCTGATGGTCCCTGTCGCAGGGTCTCGTACCTCCTCCGATGGCCTGCCTCTCTCCACTTGTGGACACAATATTCCTATTGCGTGCGTGCCCCCTCCGGACAATTCCTGTTGCCCCCAGGACTATTTAAGGCACCTCCACTATCCACTTGGTGCCTGAGCAGCATTGGAACAACCTAGTTGTATCCTGGAAAGGTTCCTGTGTGCATCTGATTCCAGTCCGCTATTACTGTCTATTGTCAGCCTGTGTCCAGTTATCCACTACCAGCCTGTATCCAGTCCACTATTGCTATCTATTGCCAGCCTGTATCCAGTTATCCGCTACTAGTCTGTATCCAGTCCGCTATTGCTATCTGTTGTCAGTCATCTGCTACCTGCCTGGGTCCGGTTTTCCGCTAATCACCTGCGACTAGTGATCCACTATCGGCTTACACCCAGCTACCTGCTGCCAGTCTGTCTCCTATTGTCGTAGACAAGCCTGTGGCTTCCATTCATCAAGGTACCATCTGCCAGAGCCGGTTTCTGATCTGCTGGGTCAGCAGCTACTCCCTTGGGACTATCTTAAGAGGTAGACACCTGGTAGCCTCCCCACAGCGAAGACCAGATCCCTGTATATGGGTTAAAGGGTGGAGACCGGTGAGGCTACTAAGATAACGCCCTTAGAGATGTCCCCAAGCCAAACCGGAGGAGTAGGACAGTGGATCCACAACCTGATGGTCATAACAATGCCCGATCCTTGTGGTCATTATTAGATAAGTCGCTGCCAGGCAAGTCTGGAAGTAGCTTTCTCCTTGAGAACCCAAGCCGAGCGTGCATGTGTATGGGGGAGTCGGGAGGAATAACAGTCTAAAATGTATGGCTGGCTTAAAAGTGGTGCTTTATTTTGTATTATATCCTATATCCACTAAGTCAAATATGTAATGTCCATGAAAATTCTAGTTATGTGTCATGAAAATATGCTCTTTTTGGTACAAAAGGGTCATGACTGGAGGAAATGGACAGATACCAGATAATTGACATGGACTGTTTTCCAAAAATAGATTGTATTCTCTCTGTGATATCATAAGTTCCTTGTTTCTGAATGCGTACGATGTTGTATAATACCCTTGTAACCACTGCACTCTACGTCTTTTTTGCTATCTTTTCATCTTTTGTGGTTCAGCTGAAGAAAGTTTTTTGTCCAAATTTGGCTGTAGAACTTGGTTGTGTTAAGATATCTGGGCTCAACAACATCCGCAGTTTTTTTTTTATAGCTCATATAATTATGTGCACGCGGCCATGTCTAATTACATTTCACTTTTGCGTTTTTTTTATTGAGATCTTATCTGAAGGGTCGCCGGAGCTCTGTGTGTCCTTATTCACCTTATTTGAACGTTTAACTCTTTGTACATTGCAGAACAGAGGCATTTCCTGCTTTTTGTTTGATTCTCGCTATTACCTTTAAATGGTACATATCTGTTACAGAAATGTGGAATAGTAGTCATTGACTTATAAATTCCCCTGTGGATAACCGATCTGATGTTTGTTTAACATCCAATTATTGGTCCAATAACATGGAGATATTTTGCTAAAATTTGGACAAAATTCCCATGCAAAATCCTTCAATCATATCAAAAATAGAAACAATTGCATCTTTGCATTAATCCATACAGCCGGTTTCTGTCAGTACCATAGAGTTTGAATGGAGGGCCAACACGCACACTTGACCACTTCTTTATTCAAACCCATCCTCACATGGATGAGGGGGAAGGGGCTCTCAGTACCCCTGTTCAAGTGACAGGTGGGGGTCCCAGTGGTGGGGCCTCCGGTGGTGAGGCCCCTATCGATCAAATATTTATCACCTATCCTGGATGTCCGTATTCGATTTGGCTAAGGGTTATCCTGGAGGTTGGAGTCTGAAGGATTTTGCTTTTTTATCTCAAAACGCCCCTATGCAGGGGTATGGACCTTGTGCAAGGAATCCGACGATTGCATCACTTTAGTGGTTTTTAATAACAACGACTTGCAGCTAGTATTTCCAAAGTGTGGTACCAGAATCGATATACAAAAGTGAGGCTGTACAAATCCATGGTCAGGACTGGCAGAGTTTATTCAAAACTATAGACAGATAAAGGTCAGGGCAGGCAGTAAGCAGAGCAAATAAATGCTCAGGGAAATAAAACCTTCACAAGCTTGCTTCTCAGGCAAGGTGTGGCAGCTCTGAGTAGGGGGTAAACAGTCAGAGATGCTCAGCCATAGCCAGACCCTTAAAGATGTCGCTCAGCTCACTCACTCCGCTATAGAGAGCCTGGCTGTAATCAACCAAGCACAAATTTAATCAGCAAATCCTAACCAAATGACATTAATGTGCAGATGCACGTACGTTGTGTGACTGCGGACAATACAATTACACCATTGTAACAAGACCAACCAATGCACTGTGTAGCTTCTAAATTGCATTGCTACTATATTTCCTATACTTTCATACGTGTGGTCCTTAGCGCACATTTTGATTGGATTGTGTGGGCCCGCTTGTCAATACATTGCAACCTGTCACTTAAAAGAGGTTGCAGGTTGCCTTGTCGTGGCAGGTGGGCCCACACAATTTGATCAAAATGTGTGCTAAGAACCTCAAGTATGAAAGTAGAAAGTATAGTGTACATAGCAGTAATGAAATTTTGAATCCATACAGTGTGTTTGGTGGTCTTGGCGCTCGCTGGGTTTGGTTGCAATGGTGTTTTTTCTTTTTAACTGTTTTAAGAACTTGCTTCCAACAACCTCCCCATTTTGAAAGGGAAGAACATGTCCTTCTTAGACTATTGCTGACTTTTCCACAGCTTGCTTGGAGATCCAACATCATTGACAGTCTTGACGTTAGCAAGGAAGAGTATTGTTGCCCCTTTCCTTCCCCCTCTCCCCATTATGTGCCTGTCTATCAACAGATCTTCAGGCCTGTGATCTTTCATCCCTCTCCCTTTTTTCCCCTTTTTATTGTTTGTTATGTGATTTATTGAATATGCAAGAATCTTAGTTTAGCATGATGTTTTCTGCATTGCATAGTGTATTCTGCATTGCATGTGTATTCCTTCCTAGCTAGCGCCGTGTCACAGTACACTGTATATTTTATCTTTGTAGCCGTGTCACAGTACACTGTATATTTTATCTTTGTAGCCGTGTCACAGTACACTGTATATTTTATCTTTGTAGCTGACTGTTAAATTCACTTATTTTCAATCAAAAATTCCTTAGTGCCTGTTTTTGGCCTATTTCAACTATTACATCTCATTAGCACCTGCCTTCATAGCCTTGGACTATTTCTTTCTTCATTGACTTTCTGAATTACTGCCCTTATTACCATTCACATATATCATTTACAAATAACATTAGACTCCTCAGGTATTAGTTTCATATTTTCTAAACCTGTTAAACAAGAAATGTTGCCTCTCAACGCAATTGTTATTCTCTTCTTTGAATCACGCAATACAAATTGGTAAACCTGATGTTTTAAACATGCATGCCACTTTTTTTTCTGAAGAAGAAGAAATGTTTATGTTCATGTCGAGGACTTGTAGTGCCAAGCGACATAACTTTCAAATGTCAAAGAATAATTTTTGGAGGCACATTCTAGGCACTAAGGAGAATACTTTTCTCTCTGAAACGATGGTTGCAGAAACAATTTCTGTTTATTAAAGTGCATCTCTTTTTCGCAAGTAACTAAATTTACCTATACTCATGGATATTCTGTTCGTGCTCCAGAGCTGTTCTTCCAAATGCAAATTCGGACAGGTAGTAGCAACCATAGTTAGTATTCTGGTCCCTAGTCACCCAGTTATATACAATTACATTCAGATACCTTATTGCTCCTTCTTACCTCTTTGTTCGCTCCTCTGAAATCCGATTGACTGCTATCTGTAACACCTCATCCGTTTTTTTTTTACAGTTTTTTTATATATATATATATACAAGGTCCAACAATGAGCACTGTATATTTCTCAAAATAAATTATTTGAAAGCACAAAAAACTGATTTTGTAATGTGAACTTGTAACTAAATTATATGGATATGGAGCAATTCAAAAGCTGAATACTCCCAAACACATGCCCTAGCATATGACAATAATATACACCCAGTTGCATGAGGCATTTTCAACAAAAAGTCTATAATAGGTACAAGTAAATTAAAAAAACTTTCCAACAATCTGCCAATTTGCAAATTAGTAAATGGCATGTGCCAATCTGTATAGAAAGACTACTTTCCATACAGACGTCAGTTCTGGCATATGCGAGCCTAATAAAAAGACTGCCGCCTTCCATTACGTTTGCCAGTTTATACAAAGAGGCTGAGCCTACAGTGACTTGTGCCAGTTACTACAAGGCATTCAGAAGCCTGATGTACTGCCAAAGAGTGACGAGAGAAGAATCACAAGCGAACCAATGCTGTTCCATCCTTATACTTTGGATTGTTTCTTTTAATTCACTAGGCCCTTTTACCCATTTTAATACTTATGTTGTTATTTTTTTTAAGCTAAATGGGAAAGAATCAAATGGAAAAATAAAGAAAGCAAAAGAAAAACAAACTACTACTTCCTGCATTCAAGCATAAGCTGTGTTTCATTGGACAGATCATGGGAGTTGGCTTTGTGCAAATGTTTTTACTGCAGTTGAGAGGACAGGAAAATTAGCTCTGAGTTTGCAGTGGCAATGAGTTCTGCATTCATTAAAATCATATTAAATAGTTTCTTATTTCCCATGAAACTTCTGATAACGGAAACATAAAAAGAATTATCCATTGCTACTCGAAATTTATAACATGTAAGAGGAATGTCTATTTAAAAGTGTCTGCGGGACAGGCTACTGAACAGTTTTTAAAGCTATTTTCCTCTTTGGACTATCCCTTTTGGTTAGAACGGTCCCTCAATGGTAAGTTGATCACATGGTCTCCCACTCCTAGAACTGCCAGGTATCAGATGTAATCTGCCGGTGAACTTGCCAGCAACTGTTCTATTTCCCTGCAGCACCACTGCAGGAGAAATGAAGCATTACACAATTCGTATCAATTTGTTGTCCATGCATTGCATAAACGTGCCTGATCCTCCAGAGAAGAGACACGTTCCTCCCTCCATCCTGAATGAGGGATACCCCCCTCTATTGGCTTAGAATTCCCTAACAAGGTATTTGAGAATGGGGTTTTCAAACCAGACAGCCCTATACTTCAAACCTATTGAACCCAGGTATAGCTTTTAAAGTAGGCTTAAAAACTTTAGGATACACCTATGAAACAATTTTTTTTGTTTTATCAGGTTGTAATCACTATGCAAAAACAATGTAACCGTGTTCATGCCAGGATACAGTGGCCACAACAAAAATATAAGGAGGCATACCAGTCGTATGTAAAAAGGTGACATAAGCAGGACATTTTTAAGTGTTAGGAAATATGATTTGGCATTTTATACAATAAAAGCTATTAAAGGGCATTAAAGCTGACAAAAAGGTACATTCAAGAGCGTCAAACATTTGGACCCCCTGGAGAAAAAGCCTTATAGTAAAGTAGGCTCCAAGTAGGTTTCCAGTGAGAAAAGGCTTGTGGCGGCATTAAGTGTGTATCATGCTTTAAAGTGGCCAGGGATAGATCGGCGCTCGTTAACAGGCCCTTTTAACATTGGCCTATGCTTTCTGTACGGGGACAAACTAATCTTACAGGGGTTTTCCCACAAGGGATGTTTATGACATAGCCACAGGATATGTCATAAATGTCAGATAGATGTGGATCCCATCTCTGGGACCCTAAACTCCGTTCTAGCTTCGTCTGCTATCACTGACTCCCGGACACTTCCTGACTTTATGGTCGGGAGTTATAAAAACAGCGTAGCACGCTGAGCTACGTTGTTTCCGTAACTCCCATAATAGTGAATGGCAGTTATGGAAGCTGCGTATCATGCAAGCTACGCTGTTTCCGTAACTACCATTCAGTTCTATGGGGCTTACTAAAACAGCGTAGCTCAGCGAGCTACGCTGTTTTCACCTTCATGGCCAGAAATCAGCCGACACACACAGAGGTGGAACGAGGTTTAGGGGCCCCGTTCTAGAGATAGGTGCGGGTCCCAGTGGTGGGACGCGCATCTATCTGACATTTATGACATATCCTGTGTGTCACATGGGGTTCGTGGACCCACTGGGCTGTACCGCCTTGGCAGAATGGCAGCTGGCCAACAGGGCGCAGGTTAAAATCTATAGTTCGTATAGGGTACCTGTCGCAGCTCGGACAGTAGCAAGGCAGGCTCGGCTGGGACTAGGCAGCAGGTAGACGTCAGGCGTGGTGAAGCAGGACAGGCGTGATATACAGCACAGCATGAGTTCAGCTCAGTACGGCACTAGTCCAGGATAGCACAGGATACAGGAAACAGAATACAGGAGCAGGGAACACTGGGAACTGGGAAACACTAGGAGACCATTTGCATAGACAAACTTAGGGTACGACAACAACGCTCAGGCGTGGGAGGAAGGGGCTGAGCCCTTCTTATAGTCCAGGGTGCTGTGGGCTAATTAATCATGAAAGTCCGGTGCGCTTTAAGAGCGGGCCCGGGCGAGCGCGCACCCTACGGGACCCGGCCGAGGTGAGTGGAAGAGAGCGCTGGCGTCTCCTGAGGAGGAGACTGGGGCCAGCGCTCGAAGATCCATGGCTACTGGCGTCAGGAGGTGAGTGAGCCTGACGGCCCGCAGCCATGGGCATGATACTGTGGATATGTCATAAATGTCCCTTGTGGCAAAACCCCTTTAATATGATCGTTCACTCCCTATGAGTTTGCATCATTGTCGGCAGGATATCCCCTGTTTATTGTCTTTTGCTTTTATAGGAAGCATAAATTATGTAATCAGCCGACGAATGAACGTTTTCTCATTTGTCGGCTGATCATTGTCCTGTTTACATGGGCCAATAATCTGCCAAAAAACATATTGCCCCGTGGGCCTTTATCTCACCAACATTTTTGTGGGTAAGACATTATCCTGCTCTCAAACCATCATTAAGGGCCACCATAGCAGTCAGCAAAGTTGGGTCCAGATCCTTCTAAAAAGGGAGAAATAGTTAATCGCATAGATATTTTGTAGTTGGTAGACTTTACAAATAAATGTCATTAATTCGCAAGTGTTGGGATGTAGACCCTTCTGCCATGTAGTTAGTTTGTCTGATCTATGAAGGTGACCATGAAGAACCATGACAGTTCATCAACAAGTGCGTGTAGTGCAACTCTGTCAGTAATTGGGACAATTCTACTATCCAGAAAAAAAGCTGGATAATTTATCTGCTCATCAAAACTAATATGATTGCTCTGTAATAACCTAAAAATACTGTTTCTACAATAGGTACAATACAGAAATTACAATCCATTTCGTTGAAACAATTCTTTAAAAAGGAAAAAAAAAACATCAGCCCACATTGATACCACATGACAAGAAACTTGTGACCTGAATACATACGATGCCTGTAATGCTGAAATGACAAAACTACCAGTTACGCCACTGCGTTGGAGAAATCGTAAGCTTCCGCGCACATAAGATGCAAGTAAGGGAAACACCTAATACTCCTCTGCACTATTCACCCTGACCACGAAGACGAAGAAGAATATGTATGTCAGCATTACAGATAACCACATTAAACAGTAATAAGAAACCCCTCTATATATATCCATAAAAGTGTAATATTTGAAAGATTATTGTGACATTTCTCAGAAAAGGGGAAGCAGATGAAACTTTTATAGCTTGTCAAAAAAAATAACATATTGGCCACAGACCAAGCACTTCATATATTTCCAAAAGAGATTTGTAAGTATGGTAAAAAAAAAAGTCCATATCCAACTCTCAAGATATAAATTCATGTTATAATTGTTCTTAAAAAAGCAGCAGTATATATTATTCAAGGCATCTTCTTATATAAAGACTTCTGTGTGCCATCTTTTCGGTTCTGAACACAGATCGTCTTTTCCCACACATACTTATGAAAATCTCGGCAGCCTTCTTCGACCACTAGAGGGTTAGTCTGTACACAAAGGGAGGAATTTATTAAGACTGGCGTTTCACATGCCAGTCCTAATAGACAGAAAGTTAGAGTAAGATGCGACACATTTATTAAGAGGCAAACAACTCTTAATAAATGTGTCGATCTGTCGGCCGGTGCAATGAATGTGGTTGTGCTCCATCAATTACCCTTCATTGGCCATAGAATAAGTTAAAAAAAACCTCACCTCACCGTTTATCTGCTCCCTTCCAGGTCCGTGCGGTGGCTCATAAAACATATGGCATACAATGTTGCATACAATGTCCTGACGCTGCCCGGCGTCGGTACGTTGTATGAGCCGCATCATTCTGAGGATACCCATAGAGGAAAAACGGAGCGGTGAGGTGAACATTAATTTTTTTATTATTTAATTTAATTGTTCACTTGGGGGTTCGTCTAATCACAAGGGCAAAGTACGGGGCCCAGCACTGGCCTCTAACATGGCTATGCCCCACAGAGTGAAATTTATGTCAGCTCAGATTTCCACTATAGTTCACGTCAGTTTTCTAGCGTAAATTATAATAAATTTGTCAGGCTGCTGTGGCTCCACTCACTTTTGCAAATACATGCCCCTTTGCACAAATTGCGACTTTGGGCCCTTTCATGACTTTTGCATTCAAGAAAACTGGCGTAGAAAGTTTGATAAATTCCATCCAAAGTCCATTAACCTGTGAGACAACTATGGAGATCTCTCCCGCTTAAAAAGTTCAAGTGCAGAAACAAGAAATATTTTGAGTAATGTGCTCTGAGAAATAACCTTAAATGTAATACATTGTCCATTCTAAAGTTTGATTGGACTTTAAAGTGGTCTTTTTACGATTTTCATAGCATTTATTGGTTATAAAAGCTTGGGTGCTCATTATTTGGGCGCGTTGAGCAGATTTATTATTATTGTCTAAAATAAAGACAACATAAACATAGAGGAGCAAATGTATGACAGTGATGCAGCCAAATTTATCACAATGACGCACGCGGCGTAATAGATTTGGCAAAATGTTAGACACTTTTGTTAACTTATTCCACCTTTTGGTTGGCTTACTTTAGACCAGTAATTTGCGCAAAATTGTGGGAAATGTCGTTAATAAATGTTGCACATTTTAGGTCCTTGCCCCTTTTTCTGGACACTTTTGAAAAGTACCTAGTAAGGAGTAAAAAGTGTTACAAAAACCTCAACAAATCTGGCTGTTTTGCGCAATCTGCACATTTGCCATAGTAAATCTACCCCTATGTGTTTGTTGGAACCATGAACTGGACATACCCCTTAAAATGGACTTTACTAAAATGTAGTCACTTTAACACCTTAAGCTAAACCACTGTAGATCCTAAATGCCCTATGACACGGCCCCATACGGTTGATCGTGGCTCATTTGCTCCTTTCACAAGGAATTATGATCGGCAATGAGGACGAGCGATCCTTACTCTAATCGCTCGTCCCCATACATTTCCATCATGTCAGCAGCACATTTTCCTGTTTACACAGGAAGATGTGATGCCGACAACGTTAATATTTATTGCTGCATAAACGAGCAGATCAGCCAATGAACTAGCGTTTGCTCATTCATTGGCTGATATGAACGCTCGTTTGCCCGATAAGTGGTCCTTGTAAAAGTTTTTGACCCTTTGTGACTTTACACAATGAAAACAAATACAGGGAAATCAGTGTTCCCTTAGCTTTCAAACTTCAACTTTATGGTGCGTGCGAAGTTAATGATTACTTAATGTTCCCACAGCCAAAGGCTAAAGATTTAAACCAAATATAAGAAATGCTGCTATGTAAAGCAATAGTGATTGTCCACTGAATGAAGCATTGAACCTCTACTTTCTTCTGCAAACATTCATAATCCCACTACTCATTCATATACTTTATTTTCCATCAATGTCAGTAGAAACTACTGACCTTGCTGTAGCTTTTGAACCATTGTTTGTTGGGTGCTAGAGGTCGTTACACATGTTACACAACAAAGATTGGCCGCCTTGAAAACATATCACAGTTTGCCGATGTCAAGCTGCCTCTTCTATTAGAAGTTGATGCTTATTCTAAAAGGAATCATTGAAGTGCTCAAAGAATTTCACTTTGAAGGTGTGAAAAGACTATTATATTATTTGCACACACACTAGATGAGATAGCCTATTGACTTCTGAGAATAATAGTCTTTTACACTTCAGGTAAAATTACAAGGTATAGATGTGAATCTTATCTTCTCAGCTACTTCAGGGGGTAAATAGAATTAGTGCAAAATAAAAATGCTTTATGAGCACACTTGTTAAAAACATATTAGGAAAGCCGAGCAGTCCATAAAGCCTCTCTGCCACAGTTACACTACTCGAAAAAAGATTTCTTCATCTGTAAAACTAAGACCTTGAGTCGTCTACTTCGTCAAGTTGTTTTAAAATGTGGCTTTTTTTTTAGTTAGTTCCAGAAAACTGGATGACAACCAATAAGTCTCAATAGAGACATAACTTGAAGTTCCTGGGACTAATGCAAAATCTGTGAACAGAATGATATCGCACCGCAAGGATAATAAAAAGAGTGTTAACAGTAAGGTATATAAAAAAAGATTGTGATGTCACAGTTTAGGGATAGTGCACACAATTATATTGTCACAATATAGGGGTATGTGGACCCAATAGGTAACGGAGAGGCAGCTGGCCAAGTCACAGTCTATGCAAAGTCTAAACAAGAGGTTCATAGCACAAGGGTACCTGAGATAGTCCAGACGGCAGAGGCTCTGGCACAGATTGGGCTAGATGTGGCATTGTGCGCCAGACGTGGCAGATGGTACCAGGAGTGGCAGATGACACCATACATGGTGTATACCAGCAGGCGTGGCAGGTTGCGCCAGACGTGGCGGATGATACCAGGGATTGCATGTGACACCAGACGTGGTGTATAACAGCAGGCGGCAGAACACGACTCCAACACTAGACAGGCTCAGGAACTAAACACAACATGGGATACAGGTAGCAGGGCACGGGAACACTGGGAACAGGATAACACTAAGGGACCATTTTCAGTACGAACATGGAAAAACTACAACAATGCTCAGTCAAGAAGTGAAAGGGCAGAGCCATTTTTATAGTCCATGGTGATTATGGCTAATTAACCATATTTTATATGTGCGTGCTGGCCCTTTAAGGCCGGGCACGAGCGCTCGCGCACTATGGGAGACTGCAGAGCGGAGCAGAAGTGAGTGCTGGCGTTTCCTAGGAAGGAGATGCCGGCCAGCACTCACAAGTACATGGCCACGGCTGTCGAGGGGTAAGTAGGAACGACGGTCTGCGGCCGTGGATGTCACAGATATCATAAAACTAAAACGAGCACAAAAAACTAATGGTTCTACTGATATCAATGTAAAGGATCTGCCAGACACAGCTTCTGTGTCGACGCCCGTGGTTAATCAGTCTGCACCTGCTCCTAGGTCTGATAGAGTGACTCGATCTGCTACCACTCAGGCTGGTAGGCTCAGGAGTGGGAGAACCTATCACAGCCTGGCCAGACGGTTCTAGCTCCCGCCCCCGGTCTATTTATACCTTCATTTCCTGCTTGTCTTTGCCTGTGATTCTATCTCGTTTCCTGGCTCTGCTGTTCTAGCTATTGCTATTGACCTCTGCTTCATATTGACCCTGGCTTTACTGACTACGCTCCTGCTCTGCGTTTGGTACCTCGTACACTCATGGTTTGACTCGGCTCGTTCACTACTCCTGTTGCTTACGGTGTTGCCGTGGGCAACTGCCCCATTCCCCTTAGCTTCTATGTACCCTTGTCTGTTTGTCTGTCATGCACATATTGAGCGTAGGGACCGTCGCCCAGTTGTACGCCATCGCCTAGGATGGGTCATGCAAGTAGGCAGGGACTGAGTGGCGGGTAGATTAGGGCTCACCTGTCTGTCTCCCTACCCCGACATTACAATCAAAATAATGAACAAGGTAATGTAAAAATTCAGAACTAACAAACAGTGAAGTCACAGACAAGGGTCATTGTACACAGTGATGCCACAGTATGGGAATTATGGACTTGGTGATGTCGCAGAACAGAGATCGTAAACCGTGCACTTATAATAAAAAGAAAATGTATACAGTGGTGTCATAGTATAGAGGGAATAAACACAGTGATTTCACAGTTCAGGGAAACGTACAGTGATGTCACAGCAAAAGGGTGACAAAGCGATGCGTTAATGCACACTGTGATCTCACTTCTTTTGCCTCTTCTTTCTGTGCTTCTTTACTTCGTGAAGAACATAGCCCTGTCAAAGTCATCAATAATTATTGATTTACAGTATAACATCCCATCCCTACTATGAAAGAACGTTTTAATCTTTAAAATATCGCCCGGGGGACCGCTGACATATGGTTTATAGAAGAGTAACGTAATGAATGGAAGTTTGCATAATGGCAGATAGATTTGAGTCTACCCCCTATTAAGCGTTCTATAACAAGTGTACCCAATGTCTTACTATGTACATAGAGCCAACATACAGCGTAAGACCCAGCACATATGGTTCCCAGATTAACCATACTGGTAAAGCTGTTTAGGCTGTGTTCACACATGGCTGTTTTTGCCACCATTTTTATCCCATTTTTTTGTAAATATAATATCATTTTTACAAAAAATGTGGCACATGTGAGGGTGGTTTGCAGCAATTCTTGTACATCCTTGTAGCAATAGTTTTGTTTTGCTTTTGATAGACAGACACTTCATACCTATGTGTTAAAAGGTGTGTAATACTAATAATGAAAAGTGTCTGTCTTAAAAAGAATGGATTAAAATGTGATGAAAGAACGGCATTGCATCAGTCTGGCGATACATGTGCTCCCTCCAGGCACACGTACTAAGAATGTTTTAGATTCACACAGGGATCAACTAATGCAAACATACTGTTAGTAAATTTTAGCTTTCTTAAAATTATATTTGGGAATTGCATAAATGGTAATTCCCTAACATTACAATAGGGTTTACAATTTTATGGCTAGTGAATGGCATTAGTGATGTTATAAATGACAAAAGATGGAGTCTAGCCATGTCCTCCATAGAGGAATATGGTAAAAATACTGGGCTAGAGCTCTGGAAAAATATAGGCTATGTTCCCAATCTCTACAAAACAGCGGATTCTCTACCTCCTCCCTATTCAATAAACATTTATGGGTCAGGTTAATGGAGAAGGCTGTTGGCCAAATGAGCATTTGGCTGACAGCTATCTTATTTGAGTGGCCAACTTAAGCCTACGGGCATGTTAAAGTATGACGTAGGCCAAAAAGTGGTGTGATCACTTTTGGAATCCATGCACGAACCCTGTATGGTGGCACATCTAGATCCTATGTTTCCATATTACGAACCTATAGGGCACTTCTTGTGCCGCACTATAGCTACGAGTCACCATATTCTTCCCTAGAAGAGAGAGAACACTTACAAGGGTAGAACACCTACATATATGGCATACTGTGGAGCATGCCACATAACCTCTGCATACGTCTGTGTAATATCAAAGGCACACAAAAGTACATTATAGCCCCACAGTAGTTTATGGGCGCCATATTACAGATCTATAACATGGCAGTATACATGAGGCCCTACACTACTAGGTATAAACCCAGCCCTGTAAAATAAAGAAATCAAAGGGCAAGAGGAGCTTGTGTCCAGCTGTATCATACAAGTAAAGGGCCTTTTACACAGGCCAATGATCGGGTGAAGGAACGTTTGTTCATCGGCTGATCGCATCTTTTATGTGGCCAAAAAAAAGGGACGCTAGTCGGCAGCACATGTCCCTGTGTAAACATAGAGATGTGCTGCCAACATGATGCAAATGCATGGGGATGAACGATCATATTAACGATTTTTCGTCCCCATCCTTGCAAATGAGCGCCAATCAACGTGCTGTATTGTCGTTATAGGTGGTTAAACACGGGCGATATCTTAATTGGTGCATATTATGTGTTGGAAACAGATAAAGTACATGGTCAGCCTCAGAAGGAAGGAGAATCAACCATTCAGAACATGTGAAAGTGTCATTAATACTAGTCTTGGGTTTTAATCCATAAAATACACTGATTATTAAGGCTTAGTTATCGGATACCAAAGTTTCTCAGAAACCTCTTGTAAATAAATATCATGTTTCCCTTTAATCTACCTCTACAATAGAGATAATAGCCCCGGTAAAGTAACTAGGTATTATCATTAGTTTTACTTTACTTTGCTGAAAACAATTCAGTGACGTCTGATGATCAGGCTAGGCTCACATAGTGCCGCTGCGGTGCATTTTGCACATGCATATGTAAATTTCACACAAATTATATTTATCTATTAGAAAGTCTATTAGTGTACATTTGTGATAAATGAATAAATGTTGCGGTAAATGTGACAGGTATGTGAGTATATTTACTTCTGATGATCCTGTTAGGGTAATTTTACATGGCCCGACGTGGGCCGTGTAAACGAGCGAGATCAATGAGACAGCTCATTGATCGACACTCGTTTGCGCCTGTCACAAGGAGCTAGTATGGGGACGAGTTCTCATTACTACAATCGCTCGTCCCCATACGTTTCTATCATGTTGGCAGCAAGTGAAATGTCCAGAGGTGTAACTTGAAGCTCCTGGGCCCCATTACAAAATCTGTACCAGGGCCCCCCACCTACCATGTACCATTTATAATACTGGTGTCTTATGTGGCAGAGGGGCCTTTGGGCACTCAAGCACCAGAGGCCAGGTGTGGCTTCTATCTCTGGATCCCATATAGCTATACCCCTTAAAATGTAATACAACAACAGATTGCCTTACAAAAACCTTTATAACAATGTATGACCATTTAGAGCTGCTTTTAGATGATCTGATCTAGAAAATGTTGCATATGCTTCATGGCTGCAGTACTGCACCACTTTACTCCGATACTATTTATCACGACTGGTATAAAGAAAAAGTGAAGACGTTGCTCTTACCAACCAATCATATTGCTTCCTTCATTTTCAAAAGGGCCTCTGAAAAATGAGAGCTGGAATCGGATTGGTTAGTAGTCTTCCTCTTTTCCTTTGCAGTAGTTTTGCTAGATCTTCCCCATACAGTGCATGTGAGGGCGTTATCTGTACCCTAAAGTTGTCTGCATTAACCCCAATGTGTCTATATGAGGAGGATGGGGTTTCAGTGTGTGGTCAATGACGTAA
This sequence comes from Rhinoderma darwinii, assembly GCF_050947455.1. NCBI lineage: Eukaryota > Metazoa > Chordata > Amphibia > Anura > Rhinodermatidae > Rhinoderma > Rhinoderma darwinii. The sequence goes on from NC_134699.1 coordinate 26,019,901, forward strand.
AAGAGAAACAAATGATATTTACACAAATAATTATAATGGAAATTAAAGAGAAGTTTTCCAGTTTCCATAGAAAGAGGATGCTATTTTTAATACTGATGTCTGCAGTAGGGACTTTCCTATATCTATAAGAGTTTTCTCATCCATCTAGTTTTACAATGTCATAATAAGAGGTTTTCTGCAAAGGGAAAATACTTAAAAATCGTTATTATGTGATAATGATAATTCTAAAGGTGACTAGACTGAGGGAGTATACAGAGGATGGTAGATACAGGGTTATCATCTGAACTGTGGGCTCCATACAGACACATAGTCAGGGTCTCTTTCTCTATCCTGGACCCCATTATGTACGTGACCAGCTGAAGAGATAACATAATCCTGCATATATATTTTGTTATCCCTTTTCCCACATACATTGGCCCATGGATCATGTAATCTATGGGTCACATACCACATATTTGGTGGGTCTAAAAGAAAGGGGTTACAAAGAAGACTACTCGGGGCTTGTAGAGCTTCACATAAGAAATAAATTGGCCCCATTTATGTACATTATTGCCTATAATATTTGGCATGTCCATTTCATATAAGGGAAATTGTGCAGGACTTGTGGGATGACTACTGGGCAGCAGATGCGGGAAGGACAATTTATGGACACCTATATTCTGGAAAGCGGTACCACATGCACTTCCCTGATGGTGGGCCTGGGGGAATTGCATGATACATTCTCATACATGAGTATACAAAAAAACAAAACATGGTGTCTTAGAATATTTTTGAGGATTAGAGAATTATTACAATTTCTTTCTTTCTTTCTTTCTTTCTTTCTTTCTTTCTTTCTTTCTTTCTTTCTTTCTTTCTTTCTTTCTTTCTTTCTTTCTTTCCTTTAACAGGTACACCTTCTGACAGAAGCTGAGAACAAGAGATACTTCTCTAAACAGTCCTATTTTGAGGAAGGCGATAGGGCAGGACGTATGTTAGTCAAAATAGCCAAGGCACAGGAAGGTTCCTCACATGTGTCCTCTATGACTACACCCCAGGGTGATCTAGTAACAGACTCATCACAAATATTGGAGATTTTTAATCTTTTTTATAAGGATCTTTATAAATCTAGATTGCTCATGTCATCTAACGAGATACAACACTTTTTATCCAACATACCTCTGGGAGTACTTTCGGAGACTGACCTCCACTGGGTTGGGGCCCACTCAGATGTGTTTCACCCCCCCAGCTACGCCTCTGCTGGCCACTGATGGACGGGTCGTGTCACATGACACACCATCAGCAGCCATAGTCGGGCCTCAGCGATGCACAACAGCAGGATACCTTGAGCCCTGATACCTTTATACTGTGAGGTGTCAGCTATGGGGGGCATTACACTGCGTGGGGGCGGTTATGGGGATATTATACTGTGTACGGACAGCTATGGGAGCATTTTACTTTGTAGGGGCAGCTATGGGGGGCATTATACTGTGGGAGCAGCTATAGGAGCATTATACTGTGAGGGGGCAGCTATAGCGGCATTATCCTGTGGGGGCAGGAGTCGGTCCTGACCTCAGAAAGTTTGGGAACCACTGCTCTACATTATCCACAGAAAAAATTGTGCAAACAAAGCTGCAAAAAAACATTTTATTGTGGTATCATGCAAGCTAAAACATAATGGGGTTAGTGCCATTGGGGCAGGGTGGTTTCATAAGTCGCTGCCCCAACATTGTAAGGTGGTGTATCACAATGACAGAGTTAAAGAACACTAGTCAGCGCGCTTGACATATCTGCTTTAGTAAATACTTCTATTCCTCCTTAAATAACAATTCTGCTGATTCTGCTGCATCTTTTCTTAGACCTCTGCTTTGCATAATTCCTCTGTTCTTCCTACTGGAAATATATGCATTAGTTGACAACTGGATGTTACCATTCCACTTGTCAATGAGGCGTGTCCATACAGAGTCTGACATTGTCAGCGCTGATATCCTAGTGTTCATGTGTAGGGCTACACCCCATATTTTGCTTGGCTTTTGTTGAAATACAGTAGAAATATGTTTTTCCTTCACTTACAAAAACACCCTAAACACATAATAAATAAAAGTTTCTCAGGCCTCGTGCACACGACCGTAACTGTTTTTACTGTCCGCAAATATGGATCCGACGGCTACGGATACACATCCGTAGCCATCCGCAATTGCAGGAAGCGCCCATAGACGTCTATGGGGAAGTTCATGCCGCAGTTGCAGACAAGAATTGGACATGTTCTATCTTTTGCAGATCATTTCTACGGCACAAACACACATCCATAAATATACGGAAAGGTGTCCGTGGCCAATAGTAATGAATGGGTCCGCAATTTCATCTGTTATTACGGATACCGTATTTACGGATGAAAACTACGGTCGTGTGCATGGGGCCTTAGGGTTTAATCCTATGAGTAATGCCGATTTCTTGCATGTACATAATTATTCATTTAAACCATTTCTCTAAAAATGTTTACATTTTAAGCCCCATACCAGCGGATTAGAGAAGTAGTGAGTAATATTTGGTCTTTATATTGTAGTTATGCAGCAATAACCAGTAACAATATTTCCCCTCATTTGGGTGGAGATGACTTTAATGTAAAAATTTAAGGAACATTAGGAAAGTTAGCAAAATTGTTGTTTTCTGTTACTAAATTTTAGAAATCACGCCAATGCTAGGCATGTAGTACACCAAAGTCCACTGGGACTGTATGGCATGTGCCAGAATCTTCTGCAGATGCACATTATCCATGGAAATTATTTACAAATGAGTCTATTTATATTGAGGTTATTTAGGGCTCTAACATAAAAAATGACAGCAACACATCAGTGAAGGCAAGAAGCACTATACTTGTAACATTACTGTATTGTTGAGCTTTGTTCGGTTAAACTGCTTCTTTATTAGGAGTATTATTTTCTAAATCCATATTAATATAAGAAAAACGACAGCATTTACATGATTGCGTCATGTAAATTTCCATTAAAATACAAACAAAATATCCAAAAGGCGGAGCTGGGCATGAGTGTCAATGCTACAGTAGTGGTTACCCACTAATCTACAGAAATAAAAAACATATTGGTGACTATAACTAGCATTATACAGTTGAAGATGGTCACTATTACACTACTGTGGAATCAGGAATATACACAGTCGAGTCACATTATTATGACCACCAGCTAATATCCAGAGTAACCACCATGATCAGCATGGACAGCAGCTAGACGGGCTAGGAGTGACTCAATAAAGGTGCTGGTAGGTTGTCTCAGGTATCTGGAGCCATGCTGACTGCAGTGTATCCCACATTTGCTGGAAGGTTCGTGGGGGAGAATCCATAGACGGAACAAGACGATTGAGGTGGTCCCACAGATGCTCAATTGGATTTAAGTCTGGTGAATTAGAGACCAGGGAAGTACTTGGAAGTCTTGGTCGTGCCCTTCCAACCACTGACGGACATTTCTAGCCATGTGGCATATCGAATTGTCTTGCTGGAAGATTCCATCTGTCCCAGGAAAGACAAACAGCGTGCATGGGGGGGGGGGTGATCTGCAACGATAGATTCGTACCCAAATCAGTTCAGAGTGGCTTCCACATGGATGAGTGGGCCCAGAGAATGTCATGGAAAAAGTCCCCAGACCATAACGCTGCCGCCACCGGCTTGTGTTCTTCCAGCAATGGTTGCAAGGTGTTTGTTCTCTGATGTTTCTCACCTGACACGCCAACGTCCATCCGTTCAATGAAGCAGAAAATGTGACTCATCGAAGAAGGCAATTCTTTGCCAATCATCGGTGGTCCAAATCCGATACTTCCATGCAAATTTAAGCCTTTTTTCCTGATGCACCTGTAATGACGGGGTAGGGAGACAGACAGATGAGCCCTAATCTACCCGCCACTCAGTCCCTGCCTACTTGAACAACCCGTCCTAGGCGACGGCGTACAACTGGGCGGCGGTCCCTACGCTCAATATGTGCATGACAGACAAACAGACAAGGGTACACAGAAGCTAAGGGAAATGGGGCAGTTGCCCACGGCAACACCGTGAGCAACAAGAGTAGTGAACGAGCCGAGTCAAACCAGGAGTGTACGAGGTACCAAACGCAGAGCAGGAGCGTAGTCCGTAAAGCCAGGGTCAATATGAAGCAGAGGTCAATAGTAATAGCTGGAACAACAGAGCCAGGAAGCAAGAGAGAATCACAGGCAAAGACAAGAAGCAAATGAAGGTATACATAGACCGAGGGCGGGAGCTAGAACCGTCTGGCCAGGCTGTGATAGGTTCTCCCACTCCCCAGCCTACCAGCCTGAGTGGTAGCAGATCGAGTCACTCTATCAGACCTAGGAGCAGAGGCAGACTGATTAACCACGGGCGTCGACACAGAAGCTGTGTCTGGCAGATCATTTACAGCACCTTTGCTAGCATAGGTGCAGTGACCATCCGTCTGCTTCAGAGCCCCATACGCAGTAGGGTTCGCTGAACTGTTGTCTACACGTCTGGTAGCCCCCTGGTTGATTTTCACGGTGAGCTGCTTCATTGTAGCATGTCATTCGGCCCTCGCTCACCTTTATAGCCAACGTTCACCTCTCACTTCAGTGGCACGTGGTACTGGGCAGGTTCCACATCGGTTATTCCCAATGGTGCCATTTGTCCACTCACTATACACTTTCACCACAGCAGCACATGAACAGTTCACAAACTGCGCTGTTTGAGAAATACCGCCACCCTTGGCCCAAAAGCCAATAATCATCACTTTCAACGCTGATAAATCGTCCCTTTTACCCATGGCAACAACGAGTGATATGTGATCAGACAGCCTATCGCACACCTTATATACCCACCCAGCCAGCCCACGACACATCACTTCCTTCATGGGCTACCTGCTGCCGACGTCGAAAGTAGGAGGTGGTCATAATCATGTGGCTCGACTGTGTAATTAAAGTGGTTGTACAGGATTAGAAAAACAGGGCTGCTTTGTTCCAGGAACAGCGCCACACCTGTCCATGGGTTGTGTCTGTTATTACACCTCAGCTGAAATGAAGTGAATAGGACTGAGCTGCAATAGCTCACACAACCTGTGGACAAATGGGGTACTATTTTTGGAAGAAAACATCCCTGTTTTTCTAATCCTGGAAAAACTCTTTAAAGGAGCACTCCAGGCCAAACTTGTGTTATACCTAGTGAATAGCCTGAGTGGGCGGAGCATGACACAGGGATTCTTGCTTTGGTGTTTTTTGAATCCATGTGTCGTGCACCAGCCCCTTGTGCTAAGCATAACACAATATATAAGTTTTGTATGGACTGTTCCTTCAAGTCATAATGTTTGTATTAAAATGGGTGATTTACAAGTAGGCAAAATCATTTAATGGCTTACAAATGAACACACCCTCACATTGTTTCAATAATATAATAGTAACATTTAACAGACTATTCATTAGCTGCATACAGAAATGTATATATTCTCGAGCTCCTACATATACAGCGCTGAACTCCCTGCTCCCCAGAGTATGTGAATAAAGGTAACAGACACCATAAGTATTACTACAAATTCTATTTAATGGGATACAAATTAATACGTATGCAAAGTACGCCTCCTAGCAAAGGCCTGGGGGGCCACCACAATTCTTATACTTAAGTCTGCATTTGAAAAGAAGATTCGGGATGCTGTAGAAAGGAAATGGACCTCCAACCATAGAATATAGCTTTTATGAATTAAGAATTCAAATTATAGGCACATGATGATAACCCAATTATCGATTGTTTGACGGTTATCAGAGATTTGGTATTTCAAATTACATCTTATATATGCTTTGAGATGTGGCAATCCTCTCACAATGCAATAGTAGCGGATGTAGTCTACTTGTATGAGCAATAGGTGATATATTTGAAGTGGTGACATCATTATAGTTGAGGTGGTGACATCATTCAGATGATAGATTGGAAATTTTTAAATTGTGACATCAATAATGGGATAGTATATTTGTAAAATCTAATTTGCCAGGTACAAATAACAAATATGGCTTTAAGGTTGATATGACTTTAAGGCTCTCCCCTACCATGCTTATGACAGGTGATGCTATCAAACAGAAGGAGAACCTGTATTGGTTTGGTTGTCTCAGCAGCTTTATGTCATGTGCAAGATGGAGTCAACTTCAATTCTCCATCAAGATTGTGATGGATGCATGTACTTGTGAAATCACATTTGGCCACACATAGACACATGGCAGGATTAAGCCTGGAGACAGAGATTCTCATAAAATAAGCCAGACAAGGCACACTGACCTCTCCTTATAAAATCAGTAATGTTTATTAATCTCATAAGAAATAGTCTGTGGTTGGGAAAGAAACCATTGTGGTGAGCTGCAGTTCTCCGACTATGTTGGTGGTGTCAGGGTAACCAGGCATTGCTAAAACTCCAAAGCCACAGTCATATGATCATTGCATTGTAATATTAGGTTATTTACAGCCGAAAAGCAAAAAAACTGGATAAATTAATAACTATAAATAGAATGAGCTTTAATTATAGAATGCTTGTATTGTATTTTTCATGACAATTGAAAACCCTTTCATCCTTGGAAAGCAATATGACAGGCAAAACACTTCCAAAGGGAGTTGTCACCCTGTGTAATACCTCCTTGTCTGTACAGCTGCTTCATAAACTGTGTGTCCTCTGTGCCCTGTAAGCGGGTAAGGCAACATTTAGCACAGCTGGCATTGTTAGGGGGCACAGTGGCTGGAACTAAAAGTTGTGTGTGCAAAAGCTGAAGAGATTGAACAAAAGCATATGTCTCATGTGTAGAATAAACAATTCAACCACAGTGAGTTGGGAAGATAGGGGTCCACTGTGTAAATACAACATATGTTTATACCATATGGAAACACTAAACATCCCGGTGTTCTCCACAGTTTAGCTTGTACATCGGTAGGCATCGAGCTTAGCAAAAATAGATGTGGTGAAGTTTTTCTTGGTGTAATTTTCACCTAGAGAAGTGAAGGGAAGTTTATACTGACCCCAGCCAAAGACAAGCCAGTCTAAGCTACTCTTCTTTCCCCAAGCCTAACGTTCACATGGTTTTAAGGGTTTATCCGGGATGTGATTTTTTTTTTTATTAGGGGCTGTAAATTAAATAAATAGCCAAAAAAGCAATACTTACCCATCCTTGCCCCTGGCGATCTCTGGCAGCCCTCCCAGTAGTTTTTTATATTCACATAGCAAGTGACCGCTGCAGCCAATCAGAAGGTTCAGCAGGGCTCTATAATTATGAATCATATTTCTGGCATAATGCCAGAAATACAACATATGACTGCTGGGCCCTGCCGGGCCCTCTGATTGGCCGCAATGGTCACATGCTACTTGCATGTAAACAACCACTGGAAGTGCCGCTGGATCTTCAGTGCTGGATCGCCGGGTGCAGGGATAGGTAAGTATTGCTTTTCTGGTAATTTATTTTACCCCTTCCCGCTATGTGACGTAATAGGCCATCACAGGCTTTGTCCTGTTAACGCAAACTGACGGACTATTACGTCATGTGGTTAACAGGCACCTGTGTCTCCAGACACAGGTTTAGAGCAGTAACAGCTGCTGTTCTGGACAGCAGACTATCACTGCTTAACCCTGAGGGACCCTTTGTAGCGGTCCCCCAGCGGCGATCATCACGACAGGTCAGTCATTACTGACTGACCGTCGCCATGTTGGAGGTGGAGGATCGGGCACCGGTGGAGTAATTAAAAGTTTGGACAGCAGACTATCACTGCTTAACGCTAAGGCATCCATCGCAGCAGTCCCTCAGCAGCGATCATTGCGACAGGTTAGTCATTACTGACTGACCGTCGCCATGTTGGAGACGGTGATCGGGCCTCGGGGGGAGTGATGACAACTGATTGGCTGCTGTCATGTCACTATACATCACCGAGGGACCAATCAGACTGGTCCCTCGTCGGCGATTGCTATTATTGGTCTGTCTGTCGTGGCAGACCAATCATATTACACTGGCCATTTTCATTATGATCCCGCTCTGTATCCCTCATGATATATATACACTACTGTATCTATACTACATACCACTAATCCCATCCTCCACCCTTTACCCCCTGATCACCCCCCTATTGATTACTTTCACTGTGCTGTGATTTTTGTTGCTGCAGTTGATCAGTAATTGAATAAGTTGCTGATCACTGTTCAAAACCCTTGCTACAGGGTTTTTTTTCTCCTACTTTTTTGCCATTTATAATATTTAACATAACTTATTTTGTAAACCCCTGGGATGAGTATTGCTGTTCTGTGTTCTGATCAGTAACTTCGTTTTCAGTACGTGACAGTTTTCCCGCAGCGAGGCAGCGACTTCTAGCGTCATAGATAACGATGACGATAAGAGCCCGGCTCCCTGTAGTGTGCTCAGTCTGGGAGATGCGGCTGACCTGCGGACCGTATATCACGGACTGAACACGCTCGTGTGAATCTGGCCTTACAAGCAGATACATTTAAATTTAGAAAATGCACATTTTTGCAATTTTTCGCAAAATGTAGCTGTTTTTCACTATTAAATACTGAATGTACCATCTAAATTTTACCACTAAATTAAAGTCCAAGGTGTCAGGAGAAAACTCTCAGAATCGCTTGGATAGGTAAAAGCATTCCAAAGTTATCACCACATAAAGTGACACATGTCAGATTTGAAAAATTGGTCTGCGTCCTGAACGTGCCAACTAGTCCACGTCCTTAAGGGGTTAATTTACAGCCCCTAATAAAACATTTTCCCATCCATTAAACTAGGAGTGTAGCTTTAGGGGGTACCTAGGCCCTGGGGCCTTCAGGAGCCTCAAAAACTTCTCTGCCACATAAGAAGGCACCAGTATTATAAATGACATGATTTTTTTAACATAATTTTTTGAGCCAAAGCCAAAAGTGGATTCAAAAGGAAGGAAAGATATAAAGAAAAGACTGATGTGTCTCATTTCTTTTGTGTCCACTTCAGTGTGAGGCTCAAAAACGGAGCCATAAGCTATTATGTCTGCTGACAATGATAATAATCAGCCGATAAACGAGCGTATGCCCGATAATAGACCTGTGTAAAAAGGGCCTTTAGACTTCCTAAGAATGAAGATAAATTAAACTGATTCAATCATAACACCATGCACTACACAATAATCCCCTTACTTTATAATCATTTGCATCTAAAGATAATGGTGGTTTCCTAGGGGAGCAGAATAATAGAATGCAGATAAACACTATATAAGCGTGACTCATACATGTGATTTGCATACATTAATGTTATTTAGACAATTGGTATCTAGTAAATGCATTCAGATTTTTGACATTCTGAAATATCAGGAAATTCCACATTAAAATGGTGGTAGGGAACTTTTTAGACAGGAAATTTTCTAACCGTTTGGGGATTTTTAAGTTAAACATTGCTTAGAACTATTTTGATTAAATGATTATTGGGAATTTTGGCCCATTGAAAGCCCGTCTTACCAGTTTTTAAATATCCGGTGATGAATTATCCCTGAGATTTCCCTACAGATCAATAAGCCGTTGTATGTTACTCTCTAGTTTGCGTCTCCCTCAGAGAATACAGACTGCAATAAACAGAGGTCCAGATATGCTGATGTATACGAATGGCACTCCTTGGCCCCAATGCAAAATCTGCAATAAGCCCCTCCACATACCACGTGCCATTTATAAAACTGGTGTCCCCTTCAGTGACAGAGGAGTCTTTTGGCCCACTTAGGCAACAGGGCCCGGTGACTGCTACCTATGTAGCCCCTACAGCTACTCCCATATTATAGAGGGCTCGGAGCTTACAGTCGCACCTGCACCCTTTTGCCACATAACAAAAAAGTGGGATTATTGGATTAATTCCCTTTCTTGGCTAAAAAAAAAATAACGCATCAAAATCTATAGTATGAGCACAGCCAAAGGCCCTATGGTGACCAAAGTATGGTTCAGTAGAACCGCGAAGGATCCGGTTGTTATGTCTGTAATATAATATAGATGAAAGAAATGAAAATGCTATGTCTGTAATATGTTCACTAAATTACGATCTCGAGATCCGCGACTAAACCCTGACAGAATTATGAACGTGTGAACATTGCCTTACATAGTGTGTGTTAGTATGTAATGTATGTGGCCATCGTACCATGCTCTAATAATAATATAAATAGATACCATGAAAATGTCTATATTGTATTTGAAATGAAAAGATTCTCCATAGATTTTCATATGATCAACCACAGACCGGAAGACAACTACAGTAATGTCATTATCAGCAATATGTAGAATTCAGCTTGGAAATTTCTGTAACAATTAAGAGCAAAGGGAATTTCCAAAACACATTTACTTTATAAATATAAAATTATCTTCACCGGGTGGAAACACAAATATACAATGGAAATGTTTTATTCTCTATCTTATTCCTCAGTCATATCCATTTTCTTTCTGTGCTAGATTTGATTGGTATACAAGGGTAAGACACCCGTTCTCTGAAGTACCTCCACATGACAGCACATCCTACATGTAAACTGGAACCAGCAATACACACTCATCCTCGAAGGGCCCTTGTTCATTTCAATGGAGGGTATAGCTCAGGAAAAATATCAAGGTATGTGGAAGACACTGTAAGGGCTTGCCCACACACAACGAAATTGCTGCAGAAAATTTCTGCAGCAATTCCGTTGAAAAATGCAGACATTCCGCTGCGGCAAAAACGCACCCTTTTCTGCGTTTTTCACAATGTTAGGAGATGGAGACGTCTCCTCTGAAAAACCAAGAAATTCAGGCCACTTTCCACAGCAGGAATTGACATGCTGCAGTCTGAAAAATATGCACCGCAGTTCAATTTCTGCTCTGGATTTTTACGCAGCGTGTGTCATCCCCCTTACGTCTCTCCCGAATCTTTATCACGTCTTAGACCAATTTTCCCAAACTCAGGATTGAAAGTCAACCATGGCAAGCCTGAGGTCTTAAACATCAGCATTCCACATTCCATGGCCAAGTTGATACAACTGAACTTTGAGCTGAGATCGAGGGAAGACAAAATCTTGGGGTTCACCTCACTCCTTGTCTTCCACCCTTTGTCGCACAAATTTCCTCCCTCTAAAACAAAAATTGAAAACAGACCTGTTACACTGGGCTTCTATGCCTCTTTCCTGGTTTGGCAGGATAGCCGCTATTAAAATGACGGTTCTTCCCAGAATATTATACTTCTTCCGCACTTTACCAATAGATGTCCCTACCCCCTATTTAAAAGACCTTCAAAGGCTTATATTGTTCTTCAGTTTGGGTCCTAAACGATGTAGATTCCCACAAAGTACCCTCTATGCTCCTAAAGTCTAGGGTGGACTGGGTTTACAGAACCTCACTAAATACTACTATGCTGCCCGCCTGACACCCTTAGTCTCACTCCACAGTGTAAGGCCCCATGCACACGAACGTAAAAACGTCCGTAATTACGGCACGTTTTTACGGGCCCATGGACTTCTATTGGCCACGGGTACCTCCCCATATGCTTATGGGAAGGTGCCCGTGCCGTTGAAAAATATAGAACATGTCCTATTTCAGGCCGTAATTGTTTCAGCACCCTGGACAGTGGCTACCGATCACAATATAGATCAACGTGTAAAAAAAAAAAAGACGTTCATACGTCCATACTTACCCAGAACTCCCTGCTTCTTCCTCCAGTCCGGCCTCCTGGGATGACGTTTCAGCCCATGCGACCGCTGCAGCCAATCGCAGGCTGCAGCGGTCACATGGACTGCCGCATTATCCAGGGAGGTCGGACTGGATGTCAAGAGAGGGACGCGTCACCAAGACAACGGCCGGGTAAGTATGAATTTCTTTTACTTTTTCTGCGGAAAGGGCTGTCCCTTCTCTCTATCCTGCACTGATAGAGAGAAGGGCTGCCGATTACTGCAGTGTAATTTTGCAGCGAAAATGTGCCCGTAAATACGGGTGGAATACGGGTGACACCGGACCCGTATTTACGGGCACGGGTCCGTAAATACTGGTGCAATACGGGTCGAATATGTGTGACCAAGGAACTGTATTTACGCCAGTATTTACGGGTGGACAACAATACGGTCGTGTGCATGGGGCCTAAGTAACCAAGCACGTTGGAATTCTATTGAACAGGCAGCTACTCCTGATGTTCCTGTAGACCAGTTGCTATAGTTGAAACCCAAACAAAGACCACCTCCTCTCTTCTTCCTTGGCGCTGTGGGACAGGCTGAATCACAGGTTCCGACTACATACACACCTGCAGCCAGATTATTTGGTAATCTTACCTTTGCTCATGGAATGCAACCGTCTGCGTTCCAATGGTGGTTGGATAAAAATCTATACCGTATTGGACATTTCTATGATAGACTAGGCGTAAAACGCTGCCTTTTTTCAGTCTATATATCACTAGCCGGACTCTGGGATTTTTCGCTTTCACCACATACATCATTTTATGTCCTCATTTAAACCTACATCGGTCCTGCAAAGTACTTCAGTATTTGAGAATCTATGCCTAAATAATCCTAGTGGTCATCATCTCTTGTCTAATGTTTACTCATTTTTGGTTTCTCCTTCAGACAAACTGTCATATATGTCTATGTGGGAAAGGGACTTAAACACATCCTTTACTGTAAGGGAATGGCAAGATATGGCAGAACACACTGCAAAAATCTCCATTAACGCTTCACTTGTCGAAGCCAATTATAAAGTATTTTTACGATGGTACTTAGTTCCCTCTAGATTGGCCGAGATGTTCCCTTCTTCATCACCTCCTTGTTTTAGACACAGTGGATCTGTGGGTGACCCTCTGCATGTATGGTGGTATTGCCCGAAGGTGCGCCGCTTCTGGTGACAAATGTTTAATATGTTATATTCTATAACTCAGATTAACTTGAAACTTTCCCCGTCGCAGGCATTACTTAATGAGACCGTCCCTCGATTGTCTAAGGCCTCTCATAAATTTGTGTCCTTTCTTTTCCTGGCAGCCAAAATTGCTATAGCTACATCCTGGAGAAGTACTGTAATTCCTCTTCATCTGGTTAAGACTAAACTGAATTGGATTATGTTCAATGACCGTTTACACTGTATGGTCTCAGATAAAGAGAAACTCTTCCTTCAAGTGTGGCAGCCATGGATCAGTTACCTTGGAATGATCTCTTAGGTTCATTTTGCCTAGAAGATATTTGACCCTAATTCTTCCACATTTCCCCCCTCTTTTCCCTTTTTCTCTCCCTCGATTTTATTCCTTCTTTCTTTTTTGAAATGTGGCAATATTTGGAATATATTTGTCTGTCATGATTCGATTTATGGGGTTTGCCCCCGGATGCTAATTGCATTGTTTGATGTACAATTTATCTTTTCTTGAAAACCTTCAATAAAACTTATTGAAACATAAAGTACCCTAATAATTCACTGTGTACAGATCTACAAGACTTAACCTAAGGCTTCATACACACGACCGTAGTTTTGCCGTCGTATACTACCCGGAAACGTGGTTTCCACAGTCCGTGCATTGCCCAGAGCCCGGACTGCAAAAAAAATAGGACATGTCATTATACGGTCCGCAATTGCGGTCCGGGCTCATTGAAATGTATGCACATCTTGTGTGTGCAAGTTCCGTGATTGTCCTTGAGTTAACACAGATAGAGATAAATTTCCACTCCCCTGTTTCACTGTGTATACGTCGCAACTCCCCATCTTCCATTATTCATGGGGAGAATAGAGAGATAGGTAAAACTAAATAATAAAAAGTTGGAAAAATTATAACAAGAAACTTTCGTTTATGGACTGTTATCCAAAATATGCCTCATTAGTCACAAGACTAGGTGATCCACATCAATGGTTTTCAACCTGCAGTATGCATACCCTAAGGCTGTGTTTACATCAGTGTTGCCCTTCCGTTGGTGACAAAGGGAAACCATTAGCAAAGTTTCCGTCACCATTGAGCTCAATAGTGAGGGAAACGGAAGCTGAGGTTTCAGTTTGCCTTTCCGTTGAGGGGTTAACCAGACAGAAACCTCAGACGGAACCCCTCAACAGAAGGGCAACGCTGATGCGAACAGGCCCTAAGTGGTACACGCCACAGGTCGAGGGGGTAAACTGCAAGCAGAACCACAATAATACTGTGATGTATGGACACAGCCAGAGTATGTAGCTTATAAGGGGGGATGATAGCATTAATTGTACTGGGGTGGGTGGTGTCATTAATTGTACTGGGGTGGGTGGTGGCATTCATTTTATGATTGATTTATGCATGAATTTGCGCTAATGGCATCATCACAGTGCAAGATGCTCTCAGCTGAGTTCATTTTCTTAAGATCACGACAGAACGTAGCTATGGCGGTACTCGGATCAAATTTCTTTGACTAGGGGGTACTAAGCTTAAGAAGGTTGAGAAACGCTGATTTCTTTGGTAGTCCTCGATATAGACAAGGCTAAATCAGGGACAGGTAAGGAATACTGATAAAGTTTCCCCAACAAAGACACAAAATAAGTTTAAACAGCACCTAGTCGTGTTTGGAAATTTCCCTCAAACTGAAGGGACTTTTATTGTCTGTGTGTTTTATGTGGTTAAGTAATATCGCATCACAAACTCTTATTTCATACAGAATGTTTTGAGCTTCTCAGCTTTTTTTAGGAAATAAAAATGAAAAGGTCTTGTCAGGTTTCAGTGCATATGGTTGTGGTTTTCACTGAATTGCATGACTGTCATTCATTGCCTCAAAAAAATTCCAAAATTACTAACCCACAATCTTGGTAGAAAGCCAGGTTGTTCCAGCCTAAGGTTTATGCAAGAACATAGACCTTAAGTACTAAGAAAACAGACGTTCCATATCCTGAAGACATCGCAGTGCAACATGCATTATAGCTATAAAAAGAAACACAATAGCAATGGTATAAGAATGTGGACAAACAGCAAAACGCTATATTAAAAACGTTCTACAGGAAGCTGTGTTTGGCTATTTCTACAGGGGGCTGTGTGTCGCTCTATCTACAGGGGAGGTGTGTGTGATGCTATCTACAGGGACTGTGTGTGGCGCTATCTACAGGGGCTGTGTGTGTGGCAATTTCTAAAGGGGGCTGTGTGTGGCACTTTCTACAGGGGGCTGTGTGTGGCACTATCTACAGGGTGCTGTGTGATGCCTTCTACAGGGGCTGTGTGTGGCGCTATCTACAAGGGGCACTGTGTATGTGGTGCTTTACTTTACAGTGTTTGACAATTATATTCAGGGGCACAGTGTTTGGTACTATTTTATTCAGGGGCGCAGTGTATAGTTGTTATTATATTTAGGGGCACAGTGTGTGGCACCATGAGAATTTTATCTTCGTTTATAGTTGTGGAAATGTTGGAAAAGTGAGGAGCCGAAGACATCTGAGTGGTAAATTCTGCAGAAATGGGTCATGGCTAGGAGAAGTCGTCTGGAGGTCTGGACCAGATTGAGAACAAAAGAGGAAAAAAACTACTAGAATCTGAGAAGACATCACCTGTGAGTCACTATTTCAGAAAAAGTCTTTGTGCAGTCCAGGACTGATAGACAAATGGGTGTTACCATTCCCCTTGTCAGGAGGATGTGTCCCTACACAATGTGATACTGTCATCAATGGTTGGAGACTGTCAGTATGTAGGGACACAGCCATTTGCCAAGGGGACTTGTAACACCCATTTGTTAATGCTTGCCAAAAAGGTAATGGTAACAATAGTTACAGCGCGGCAGGGCAGCGGTGGAGAAGGGGGATGCCAAGTTTGGGTAACAGCCTAGGGCCTATGCTCTACTTAATCCACCACTGCCTATAAGTGTTAGATGAGTGCAGAGTGAAATAAAAATTAGGATCTATGTTGGCGCTGCTGCGTGGTGTAGACAGGATGAGGTCCAAGAGCCAGGTAAACGTAAATTGATTTATTGCTATGCAACGCGTTTCAACGCCGAACTGGCGTTTTCATCAGGCATGAGGAGCACAAAAGAAAGGACATGTATTTATACAGAAAAAAGTCATCTGATTTGGGCCAGTTCAGACTGGGTAATTAGGTAAAAAAACCGCCAAAAAAACATCAGGGGGGAGGGGGGCAGGGGAGTGGGTTCAAAGTTCAAAGTTTACAGTTAATTGTAATGACATTTATTCATTAAAACGTATATACATAATAAAACAAATTAAAAGACGAGCTGTCACGATAAAGAGTTCTCTTTGTAGTGTGTCGGGGTAGAAGGACGGCTGAAAAAGTTTTGTTTGCGGGGGATGGCAAGAATTTTTATTATTGAATAGTTATTGGGAAGGAATAGGTGGTGAGCAGGTAGTGACTCAGATGGTAATTGCTTGCTTGTTTATTTATTTTAAACATAAGATGTTGTGTCGCTGCAATATACGTGTTTTGTGCTCCTCATGCCTGATGAAAACGCCGGTTCGGCGTTGAAACGCGTTGCATAGCAATAAATCAATTTACGTTTACCTGGCTCTTGGACCTCATCCTGTCTACACCACCAACATAGATCCTAATTTTTATTTCACTCTGCACTCATCTTAATCAAGCGGTTACCTCGGCAACCGGAATCGGATCTGGCAGCAGCTAATTCGTGGATTTCTCCATTCTACTCCTCTAACCTCACGGTGAGCATTTATTATTTCTATTTCTCACCTACACCTTCTTTGATCCACACCAAGTGGCGCCGTGGCTTCTTGCCCTTTCTCTATAAGTGTTAGAGAAATGATAACACTCTGTCTTCAAAGCATGCTGTAAAGGCCCTTTTACACCGGCCAATAAGCGGCCAGTGCAGCGAGCGCCGATGAACGAGACATCGTTGATCGGCGCTCGTTTGCTCCTGTCACACGGAGCTATGGATGGGGACGAGCGGTCCTTACCCTGATCGCTATTCCCAATCCATTATTATCATGTCGGCAGCGCGTCTACCTGTTTACACAGGGAGATGTGCTGCCGACAATGATAATATTTAACCTTTTTAAAACGATACGACCAGCACATGATTGAGCGTGTGCTGATTCATCTGCTCATCGTTCCCCTGTTTACACAGAGCAATTATCGGCAATGAACGTTCTATGAACACCCGTCTGCCCGATAATCGGCCAGTGTAAAACCCCTTTTACTCAAGATCTTATTTGCTTTACTAGTCTGTGGTGTAGATTGTTTTGCCACAATGTGGTCAATAGGAGAACGTCAAAACTCATAATTTGTTCTATATGGATAGCATCTGATGGGAGTTTATCTTTAAAAGCAAAGACCAGTATCTTAACCCCTTAATGACCAGGCCATTTTGCGCGTTAATGACCAAGGATTATTTTTTGTTTTTTTCACGGTCTCATTCCAAGAGTCGTAACTTTTTTTTAATTCTGTCGACATAGCCGTATAAGGGCTTGTTTTTTTGCGGGACGAGTTGTATTTTGTAATTGCACCATTTTTAGATGCTTATAATATATCGATTAACTTTTATTAACTTTATTTTAGGAGAGAATTGAAAATAAGCAGCTATTCCAGCAGTGATTTTCACGTTATAAATTTACGCCGTTTACTATGCAGCGTAAATAACATGTTAACTTTATTCTATGGGTCGGCACGATTACAGGGATATCAAATATGTAAAGGTTTTATATGTTTTCCTACGTTTGCACAATAAAAACCATTTTAGAAAAAAATTACTTGTTTTTGCATCGCCGCATTCCAAGAGCCGTAATTTTTTTCTTTTTCCGTCAATGTCGCTGTATGTGGGCTTGATTTTTGCGGGACAATGTGTAGTTTTCAGTAGTACTATTTTGGGGTACATAGGACTTAGGGCATGACCAGACGTGGCGTATTTCTTCCGCCACTGTCCGCATCAATGCCGCACATAATCTGCATTGCAGATTCTGTTGCAGCTCTGCCTAAAATAGGCATTAAATTGAAGCGGACTAGCCATTGCGTATTGAGGTGAAAGTACTTCCCTTCTCTCTATCAGTGCAGGATAGAGAGAAGGGACAGCCCTTTCCCTAGTAAAAGTAAAAGAAATTCATACATACCCGGCCGTTGTCTTGGTGACGCGTCCCTCTCTTGACATCCAGCTCGACCTCCCTGGATGACGCGGCAGTCCATGTGACCGCTGCAGCCTGTGATTGGCCTGTGATTGGCTGCAGCCGTCACTTGGACTGAAACGTCATCCCGGGAGGCCGGACTGGAGAGTTCTCGGTAAGTAGGAACTTCTATTTTTTTTACAGGTTGATGTATATTGTGATCGGTAGTCACTGTCCAGGGTGCTGAAACAGTTACTGCCGATCGTTTAACTCTTTCAGCACCCTGGACAGTGACTATTTACTGACGTTGCCTAGCAACGCTCACGTAATTACGGGTGCACACACATAGTCACCCGTAATTACTGGAGCCCCATTGACTTCTATGGGCCTGCCCGTGCCGTAATAACGGCCCGTGATTACGGGCGTTTTTACGTTAGTGTGCATGGGGCCTCAGTCTGGCTATAGACCTAGAAATACATAGGTCCAGCCAGAATGAATAAATGTCATGTTCGTAAAACAAATACGCTACGCAGCACACATAACATCTGTGGACTTCATTGCGGAATTTTGACTCTCCATTGAAGTCAATGGAGAAATTCCGCAATGAGTACGCAACAAGTCCGCTACACGTCCGCAAGAACCAGTGTATGCTGCGGACACCAAATTCCGCACCGCAACCTATGGTCCGCAGCGGAGTTTTCCGCAACGTGTAAACGAACCTAACTAAAAAGCAGTGGAAAGCAATGGAGAAACGTGTACGCTGCGGATTTACGCAGCGGAATTCCAGAGCAATTCTGCCACGTCTGGTCATGCCCTTATAGATTAACTTTTATTACATTTTTTATGGGGGGGGATGGGAGAAAAGAGAGAATTTTGGCGTTGCTTTTTGCATTTTTTTTGGACGCCGTTCATCCGGCAGTTTAATTAATGTGTTCATTTTATTGTTCAAGTTGTTACGATCGCGGGGATACCATATATGTGCATGTGCTATTTGTTTTGGCACTTTTATTTGATTTTGCCTGTAAATTATATATTTTCTTTTTCACTAACTTTATTTAACTCCTTTACATTTTTTTGTTTTAGTCCCATCAGGGGACTTCACTATGCGATCTGCTGATCGCATATATAATGCTTTGGTATACTTAGTATACCAAAGCATTATTGCCTGTCAGTGTAAAACTGACAGGCAATCTATTAGGTCATGCCTCCGGCATGGCCTAACAGGCATTTGCTGAAGACAGACCTGGGGGTCTTTGTTAGGCCCCCGGCTGCCATGGAAACCCGACGGCGACCCGTGATTTCTTTGCGGGGGCGCCGATGGGGTAACAGAGGGAGCTCCCTCCCTCTGTCAAACACATTAGATGTCGCTGTCGCTATTAACAGCGGCATTTAATGGGTTAAACTGCCGGAATCGGAGCGCGCTTCGACTCCGGCAGTTGCAGCAGGAGCCAGGCTGTGTATAACAGCTGTGCTCCTGCCGCTGATCGCGTGTGTACACTGGCAGTACCCACGCGATCAGAGGACGGATATATCCGTCCTCCTGCGCGAACTAGCAGCTGCAGTGGACGGATATATCCGTCCTTCGGCGTTAAGAGGTTAAACTGATAAAGCTATAGACAAATCAGGGTCCTTTTACACCGGCCAATTTTGGCTGTAACAACGAGCGCCGATCAACTAAACTGGTTGTTGATTGGCGCTCGTTTGCTCTTTTCACAATTAGCTATGATCAGTAATTTATGGGGACCAACGATCGTTACCGCGATCACTCGTCCCCATACATTACCACAGGGAGATTTGTTGCCGACAACGATAATATTTTTTACACAGGGAGATGTGCTGCTGACATGATAATATTTTCTGTTGCATAAACAATAAGATCAGCCAAGGAACGAGCTTTTGCTCGTTCATCGACTGGTCATTGCTCTGTTTACACAGGGCAATGATCGGGAACGAGCGTTCATATGAACACTCGTTTGCCCGATCATTGGCACGTGTAAAAGTGTCAAAATGTAAAATCAACCAACTGCAAACATCAGAATAAATGTTCATATAATCCACCAAGCTAAAATATAATCTTCTTTTTAATATAGCGTTTTGCTGTTTGTCCACATTCTTATACCATTGGTATTGTGCTTTTAAGTTGTTTTTTTTAGCTATAATGCATGTTGCACCGAGATGTCTTCAGGATTTTAAGGGTATGTTCACACGTCTTAACAAATTACGTCTGAAATTACGGAGCTGTTTTCAGGTGAAAACAGCTCCTGAATTTAAGAAGTTTTTGCAAGTACTCGCGTTTTTCGCGGCGTCCAGTCAATGAAAACCGGCTCCAAAAATGTCCAAAGAAGTGACATGCACTTCTTTGACGCGGCCGTCTTTTTACAGTTACGCGTAAAATTGCACCTCGTCTGAACAGAACATCGTAAAACCCATTGCAAGCAATTGGCAGATGTTTGCAGGCGTAATGGAGCCGTCTTTTCAGGCGTAATTCGAGGTGTAAAACGACCGAATTACGTCTGAAAATAGGCCGTGTGAAAATACCCTAAACGTCTGTTTTCTTAGTACTTAAGGTCTTACTTAAGCACCACCCCCCTTGTGGATAGCGCCACACAGCCCCCTATAGATACAGCACACATCCCACCTGTAGAATGCGCCACCCCCTGTAGTTAATACCACACTTACCTGTCCCCGTTCCAGCGCCGTCTTCTTCTCCGACGCTGCAGGCATGGTCTCTTCTGACCATGCTGCATCTAGCGGAACGGCGCAAGCGGCACGATGACGTCGGCATGATGATGTCACCTGCATTAAAAAAGGCTGAATGGCAGGGAGGGGTACCGATGGTTCCCTTGCCTTGACAGTGATGTCTAATTGTATCCTTTGGACATGGAATTTAGTCCAGGGGCCTTGGGAGCAAAAACGTGACAAAACTGCGATGTGGTCTTTGGGTGGCCATGGGCCCCTCAGGATCCTATAGGCTTATATGCAGAGAGTTAATGACAGATATACACAACATTGTTTCTTGCCAGCCTCTGGCATAACATTTAGCAATAATCATCCAAGAATTTCCACAAGAGACAAGCAACT
This sequence comes from Rhinoderma darwinii, assembly GCF_050947455.1. Taxonomy (NCBI): domain Eukaryota; kingdom Metazoa; phylum Chordata; class Amphibia; order Anura; family Rhinodermatidae; genus Rhinoderma; species Rhinoderma darwinii. The sequence continues at coordinate 26,040,966 of NC_134699.1, forward strand.
CATAGTATGGATTTTTGGTAGGATATGATGAATTTGTCAATCCATTACTTACCATTACTTACTTAGTGAATGGCAAAATGAACTTTAACTACCAGTGCCAGGCAGCTGCAGCTAAGGCAAATAAGATCTTAGGATGCGTTAGGCCTCATTCACATGAGCGTATCAGATTCACCGGCACGAATCTGGTCCGTGTGTGTTGTGTTATGCATCAGTGTGCTTTGCGAGTAGCATGCGTTATTCACGCACTCGCAAAGCACATCTTTGTTTGTTTTTTTTAATCGAATTGATCCGCAAATAGTTACATAGTTAGGCTGGGTTCACACGAGCACATTAACGTCCGTAATGGACGGACGTATTTCGGCCAGAAGTCCCGGACTGAACTCAGTACAGGGAGCCGGGCTCCTAGCATCGTAGTTATGTACGACGTTAGGAGTCCCTGCCTCTCCGTGGAACTACTGTCCCGTACTGAAAACATGATTACAGTACGGGACAGTTGTCCTGCAGCGAGGCAGGGACTCCTAGCATCGTACATAACTATGATGCTAGGAGCCCGGCTCCCTGCACTGAGTTCGGTCCGGGACTTCCGGCCGAAATACGTCCGTCCATTACGGACGTTAATGTGCTCGTGTGAACCCAGCCTTACATGGTTACATAGTTAGTACGGTTGAAAAAGACACATGTCCATTAAGTTCAAGTTTATTTTCAATCGAATTGATGCGCAAATCGCTCACCGCACACGGATGTGCATCCGTGTGCAGTGCGTGGTTTTCACTCAACCATAGAATTCAATTGGAGCGTAGGTGCGTGAAAACGCACCAATATAAGACATTCAGTGAGTTTCACGCAGCGGACTCTCGCTACGTGAAAACTCACGCATGTGTGAACGGCTCCATTGAAATCAATAGGTCCATGTGCTGCGCGTGATTTCCATGCGCAGGACACGGACGTGATTTACGCTCGTGTGAATGAGGCCTTAGAGGTGGCTTGTTTTTAACTATGAAAGAAACATGAATGTCCAGAGGAAACTATCATCACCATAAGAAAACTCAATAGAGATAAAGAACTTAAAATGGCAACGTTAAACAATTCACCAACTTTCCAGCCATAATAATACATTAGATAGTAGATGGCAATTGGTTACATCTGAATTTTTGTAATGGGAACCATGTTTTTTTCAATACTTTTTAAGCATATCCCCAATTGTATATAGGAAAGCCATAGAGGATTATTACTTTGTAAATAACATGGTTGACATATATATTTTAGTAACTCACAAAGTTCAAAGTGATAGTATTGTTGGGTTTAGACATTAGAATGAAATACTGAGATGTTGATGTGGGAAAGTGATAGGATTGCCTATGAAAATTTGAAGAAGGTATTGTTTTATATGTTCTCATCCGATCATTTTCTTTTGATAACGCCAACATTATTAATTATAGGGGAGCAGCTGAGAACATTCATCGGATGTAACCAAATCTAGATATAGAGCATTGTTTCATTGTTAATAGCTTATTGTTCAGTCCTTAATCTCGTATTGAGGACAGACAGTGATGAAACAAGATATCAATACTATTCACAACTATTTTATGCTTTGCCAAGTAAACCCTAATAAGCAGCCTTCCTGCAGCCAAATTCTGGGGCATGTATGGGGAAATACCTAGTTAGAGTTAGAAAATCTCTGCTAAGAACTGATCCATATAATTTCCCATGGAAAAGTAGGTAAAAGGATAAATGTTGGTGAAAAATCGATTCATGTATGGACAGACTTAAAGGGATTATTCCCATAATCAATATTTATCACCTATCAGCAGGTTAGGTGATAGATATCTGATGGGTGGTGGTGTCCCACCGGTTCTACCTCACCCATTATGAGAATGGGCTTATCTTGCCAAATGAATGGAGAATTACTGCACATGTTCTGCCACCAATCCATTCATTTCTATGGGGCTGCCGAGACCTATCCTCTGCAGCCCCATAGCAATGAATGGAGCGGTGGCTGAGCATCCACAGTACCACTACATTCAGTCATTCATTCATTCATTCATTCATTCATTCATTCATTCACAGTACCACTCCATTCATGATGGGGAAAACCCATTTAAGCAGGCAATGCACTAGGGATTTTAGATGTCCGAAAAGGCAGATATAGGCTATTTGCTGCCTACTGATGCCGCCTATTCATGATACGAATGAGCACGACAACGCCGACCAAAGTCAGACATCTGTCCAAAATTTGATCTGTTGGATATTTTCAGTTGTTGTTGAGTGCAGTAAAACAACAGATCTGAATCTTATCAATCGTAGCCCAGACCAGGCCAGAGACCAACAGGCCAACCACTAATGACGTTCAGAAAATAGCTGTCTGAAAATGCATGGCCAGGGAAGATGTTTGTCCTATGATGCCATCCTTAACGAAGACTCTGACTTCAGATTTCTTGTCACTCCAATTCCATTAAACAACAGTGATTTCAGAATCTTTTCTGATTGTAATAAAAATATTTCTGATTGAAAATTTGCATTGTCCTAAATAGGAAATTTATCATTGCCGAGGGCAATGATCAGCCGATGAACGAGTCGTTCATCGGCTGAATGTATTGTTTATGCAGCAGAACATATTATCATTGTCGGCAGCACATCTCACTGTGTAAACAGGGAGACGTGCTGCCAACATGATAGAAATGTATAGGGACAACCGCTCATCCCCATACATAGCTCCTTGTGAAAGAAGCATACAAGCGCCGGTCAATGAGCTGACTCATTGATCAATTCTCGTTTACACGGCCCAGGTTGGGCCATGTAAAAGGACCCTAATAGTGATTAAACGCCTTATTAAAAGTTGTCTTTATCTCAAAACTCTCATTTTCAATTAAATCAGGTCTGGCAATTAGTTGTATGCCCAGAGTGTCTGAATCGAGTGTCTAGACCTTATTTATCAGTCTGACCAGCTACATTTTGGAAGCTCTTCTCCAGAGTTATGTTGCCCTTAGCTCTAGAGAATTTTTCTGGGAGGAAAGGGGTGTCACGACTATGGGGTATGTGGACCTACTTGGACGCTCTGCCGTAGCGCAGTAGCAGCTGGCCAAACTATAGTCAATAACAGTCTCTAGGACAAGAGTACCTGGATAGATGATTTGGCAGACACTCGGCGTAGCAGACACTCGGCGTAGCAGACACGAGGAGTAGCAGACACATGGCGTAGAAAACGCTGGCATGAAGAGAGTGTCCTGCGGTCGCGGCTGCCGGTAAGTAGGACGTGCCGGCGGTCAGCAACCGTGGGCATAACAAGGGGTTCCCATTGAGGTCCCGCAGCGGATTACAGCTGATCTCGCATGATTACGTATTAGGTCATTACTATAGGTGTTAAATATGTCGTTACTTTACATTTTTTGATTTATGCTGTCATAATATCCTATATCTTATATATTATTCCCTTAGTTTGCTACTGTGGGATAATAAATCATTGGTACAGTAAATACATTCTTGGTGAAGTCATCTAGAAATCTTGCAACTACAACCTATGTTATTAGCCAACAAATGATATCACTTTTATTTCAACTGTTCAGGGAAGTAAAATGAATGTCAAGTTCTCCAGCTTGTTTTTATCTCTACATCACTTATTGGATCTTGTAGTTTAAGCACATTTCAGAAGTTCTTCTATCACTTACTGGAAGCGTAAGAAGAGCCTCAGATGACACCAGAAGTTAAGGCTCTGCTGTAACATAAAGTAAAAAAATAGTACCATGAATCTCACGTCAGGGGCGGACATACCATATGTGCAACCATGTTCCGAGAGATTTCCCTCAATGTTTCTTGAAAAATAAGGAGGACCTCCGAAACGTCGCATCAGTGTGCACCTGCGCACATTTCCCTCCTGCAGCGTCCCCTTGTGGAGTAAGGACTTGAGTCTTTGTAAATGTAAGCCATTGTGACCTTGTTTCGCATGAAAATTATATCTATGGACTTTGTGCTTTGAATTATTTGCATACATAAAGAAAGCAACAAAATAAATATTATTGCCGCGTCCGTTTTTTTCTATTGTACCAGTTCTTAAGTGGACCCGTTACAGAACTTGCTGACATAGTTTTTTTTAAAGTCCACATTTAGGGAAAAAGTCTTCACAGACATGTGAAGGTGAAAAGTGATGATGAATTGCTAGCTTCCTTCTCATTTAATATGGATGTTACGTATTGGGGTAGTTACTACATACAGGTATAGGACTACACAGGTTTATATGCATGTGGTACAAATGCCAGGAAATATTCCACTCACAAAAATGTATTTTAATGGGTGCCAAGTAATCCCTCAGCTTTCCTGCAGGGAAAGGCGCATTTATTAAGTGGTTCCCCAAACGATAACAGCTGATCGAGGAATATCACAATTAAAAAAGGGGTTGTCCGGTTTCAGCAAATTAATCTATCTATCTATCTATCCACTGGCGTAGCTATAGGGGTCGCAGCGGTCGCAATTGCGACCGGGCCCCGAAGCCAGGGGGCCCACGGCCCCCCGCACCACATCAATAAAAAGTTACTATAGTAACTCGGGCCGCGGGCCCCTGTTACTATAGTAACATACTTTACTTACCTTCCTGGCTCCGGATGGCAGCGGAGGTCCTGACGTCAAGCGCTGTGCGCAGCGCATGACGTCACCACGCTATGCGCCGCGCACAGCATCGAGACGACAGAACTCCCGCCGCGGCCGAAGAGGAAGGTAAGGTTAGCCCTGACTGGCGGGGTCCGACTCCCGGGACCCGCCAATCAGCTGTTTTGAAGGGGCCGCAGCACTCGTACGAGAGCTGCTCCCCTTCATTCCTGTCACTTCATTCCGGTCACACTGTGAATCCGTGTCGGTGATTCACAGTGTGGGCGAGTAGAGAAATGAAGGGGAAGCAGCTCTCGTACGAGTGCTGCGGCCCCTTCAAAACAGCTGATTTGCGGGTCCCGAGAGACACATCAGCTATTGATGGCCTATCCTGAGTATAGGCCATCAATATTTAGGGACTGTACAACCCCTAAGCCTACGATGTAGCAGGCTTAGGGGGCCCATGAGACAGGATCACAGATTGTGTGATCCTGTCTGCTGGGCCCTGTATCTAAGCCAATCACATGGTAGGCTTAGATACATGGCCCATGTGTGATCCTGTCTTGTGGGCCCTGTATCTAAGCCAATCACATGGTAGGCTTATATACACGGCCCATGTGTGATCCTGTCTGATGGGCCCTGTATATAAGCCTACCACACTGTAGGTTTAGATACAGGGCCCCAGCACACAGTAATCTTATACTGTATAAGATTACTGTCTGCTGGACCCTGTATCTAAGCCTACGTTGTGGTAGGCTTAGATACAGGGTCCCACAGACAGTATCACACATGGGCCCTGTATCTAAGCCTAACACACGTGTTACTAATCATTTTTTGTGTGTTTTCTTACAGGTTCGGTCGTTGGACTACGTCGGATTCCAGGACTACTTCGATGACAGCTTTTTTTTTATTATCAATAAAATGGTTAATGAGGGTTGTGTGTTTTTTTTTTTATTTCAATAAAATATTTTTTCTATGTCTGTTTTTTTTTAAACTATATTACTACCGCCTTAGTAATGGCCGCCGGCTGATTGACAGTATCCATTGCTAAGGCGGGGCTTAGTGTTAGCCGATGCAGAGGCTAACACTAACCCCCTTTATTACCCCGGTACCCACCGCCACCAGGGGTGCTGGGAAGAGCCGGGTACGATCCAGTACCTGACCATCTGTAGTGATGGTCGGCTACTGGGGTGGCCGCAGGCTGGTATTATCAGGAGGGGAAAGGCCAAAAACAGTGGCCCTTCCTACCCTGGTAATGCTAGGCTGCCGCTGCTTTATTGTATCTGGCTGGTTATGAAAAATGGGGGGGACCCCACGTCATTTTGAAAAAAATTAAATAAAAAATAATTGGAAAGAATGATGTGGGGTCCCCCCCAATTTTCATAACCAGCCAGATACAACACAGCAGCAGCAGGCAGCATTACAAGGGTGGGAAGGGCCACTGTTTTTGGCCTTCCCCAGCCTAATACTACCAGCCTGCGGCCACCCCGGTGCCTGCCCGTCACTACAGATGGTCGGGTACTGGTTCGTACCTGGCTCTTCCCAGTACCCCTGGTGGCGGTGGGTACCGGGGTAATAATGGGGGTTAGTGTAGCCTCTGCACCGGCTAACATTAAGCCCCACCTTAGTAATGGAGGTTGTCAATCAGCCAGCGGCCATTACTAAGGCGGTGATAATAAAGTTTAAAAAGATACAAGCACATAGAAAAAATATTTTATTGAAATAAAAAAACACAACCCTCATTAACCATTTTATTGAGAATAAAAAAGACGCTGTCATAGAAGTCCTCGAATCCGAAGTCCAACAACCGAACCTATAAAAAAAAACAAACACACAAAAATAATCAGTAACACATAAAGAAGCAAAATTATTATTCTTACCTGTCCTGGGTCCAGCGCTGGAGACGCAATGTCAGCGAGCTGGGCCCTGTATCTAATCCAATCATGTGTGATACTGTCTGCTGAGCTGTGTATCTAATCTAATCATGTGTGATACTGTCTGCTGAGCTGTGTATCTAATCCAATCATGTGTGATACTGTCTGCTGAGCTGTGTATCTAATCCAATCTTGTGTGGTACTGTCTGCTGGGCCCTGTATCTAATCGTATCTTGTGTGATACGGTCTGCTGGGCCCTATATCTAATCCGATCATGTGTGATACTGTCTGCTGAGCCACTGTATCTAATCCTATCATGTGTGATACTGCCTTCTGAGCCGCTGTATCTAATCCTATCATGTGTGGTACTGTCTGCTGAGCCACTGTATCTAATCCTATCATGTGTGATACTGTCTGCTGGGCCACTGTATCTAATCCTATCATGTGTGATACTGCCTTCTGAGCCACTGTATCTAATCCTATCATGTGTGATACTGTCTGCTGGGCCACTGTATCTAATCCTATCATGTGTGATACTGCCTTCTGAGCCACTGTATCTAATCCTATCATGTGTGATACTGTCTGCTGAGCTACTGTATCTAATCCTATCCATAGTTGATAGGGTCGTAGTGATATAGATATGCTATGCTGTCTCCTATACACACATTTTTTTGGGGGCGGACACATATATATTGGGGCTATTTCCCCTGACATTTTAAGCCCTGAGAAATGACGTCGGCACAGAACATCGTAAGACCCATTCAAATGAATGGCAGATGTTTGCCAACGCTTTTGAGCCGCATTTTCGGACGTAATTTAATGCTAAAACGTCCGAATTACGTGCGTAAATAGGGTGTGTGAATCCAGCATTAGTGACGCCCCGGCTGCTAGTGCTGCATTGTTGGGTCACTTAGGAGACCCAGCGATGCAGCTGAAAGCTGCGGACCGTCGGCCATGAGAAGTTTGCGGGGGGGGGGCCCAGTAAGAATTTTTGCATCGGGGCCCATGAGCCTTTAGCTACGCCCCTGTATCTATCTATCTATCTATCTATCTATCTATCTATCTATCTATCTATCTATCTATCTATCTCAGGTACAGATCTAAGTAATCTCATAAGCTTAAAACAACAACAACCTATTCTATTAACCAATAACTGATATCACTTTCATTTAATCTGTTCTGGGAAGTAAATTATTTGACAAGTGCAGCATTTATTTTTTTTTACATTACTTAGTCTGATTCTGCAATTACAACCAGATTTCAAAAGTGATCTCGCCTTTTACTGGAAGGTCTCATCTTACACTAAAACATATTTGTTTCTATTGATTTTACAATTACAGTTTACTCAAACTACTCGATAAGAGGATCTGTTGTGGGAGAACAAGTTCACTCACTTTATACTAAAACGGATTCTGACATTATATTGAGGGGCAAGCATAACGCCCTTTTCCCACTACTTATAGAGTATCATTTTTTTATCCCATTAATAAAACTTTTATTACATTTTGGACACGGGCAAATTAAAAAATGAATTGCCTATAGCCCAAAGTAAATGTAATAAATCCCTGTATAAATGGTACAACAAGGCAGTGCATTCACTGCTAGACCTATAATAATAATACTAATCGCTGGGTGCGTCTGCAGATCGCATCCAGTTAGTCAATGAAAAACGGCTCCAAAAGCGTCCCAAGAAGTGACATGCACTTCTTTGACGTGGGCGGTTTTTTACACACCGTATTTTGACAGCGACGCGTAAAATTACACCTCGTGGGAACAGAACACCTTAAAACCGATTGCAAGCAATGGGCAGATGTTTGTAGGCGTAATGGAGAAGTTTTTTCAGGCGTAATTCGAGGCGTAAAACGCCCGAATTACGTCTGAAAACAGTGCGTGTGAACATACCCTCACTGTATAGAGCGAATAGGCAATGATTTAAAAGAACAAAATATGCCCCCCCCCCCTCCCATATGTTTCGTTGTAGATACAGCGTCCTCAGTGATATATGGGGCAATGGCATCTGTGTAAAAAATGTAATAAAAGTTATGTTTCATTAATGGGATAAAAAAAATATACCGTATAAGTAGAGCGGGAAAAGGGTATTTTGTTGACCTTTGGCAAATTGTTAGTACAATTGATCATAGATATAGACTACCGGAATACTTTTACATTTTGTATTGCAATATTCTGTTTTAAAAGTGATTCTAGCCTTGTTAAAATTTCACATTGTGTTGAATAAAAATGTTAAAATGTAAAAAAAAAAAGACATTGGCAAAATAACACTTCAGTACAGTTGCATAAGATAAAGTGAGTCAGCGGCTCCTAACAAAGTGAAATAATGGCCAGTGTAGGATTTGATGCGGATTTGCGTTGCGGAATACGCAGATCGTCATTTTACTGTACAATGCAAGTAGATGGATTTTTACAATCCCAAACCACATTCAGCCTATTTTTACATTGCGGATTTATAGATGCGGATAGAAATGTTAAATTCACAACATGTCCATTTCCCACCGGATTCAATGCGTATTAATTGTGGATTTTCACCATAGAAATCAACTAGATGTTAAAATCCGCAATGAAATCTGAACCATAAGAAATACGCACTTGCGGTTTTTTAAAATGTGGATTAATATTCAGATTTGATGCGGATAAAATCCTGAACGTGTGAACTGACCCTAAATGTGCAGCTGCAAATCTGCAGTGACTACTATTCAAAGCAAACAAACACAAAGGTGCCGCAGCAGACGCTAAAATGTGTAAACATTTCATATTTTTTATTATTTAAAATTGCATTAGTGCTATGTTTCCTTTACTGATAAATGTGAGGTTCTTAGGGCCTGTTCACATCAGCGTCGGGTTCCGTTTGGGGTTTCAGTTCATCTATTCCATCGGGGGAACAGATAAACGGAAAGCCGAACGGAAACTATAGGTTCCGTTTACATTACCATTAATTTCAATGGTAATGCTTCCGTTTCAGTTGGTTTTCGTTTGTTTCCATCCCGTAAAGTTTCCCTTTATTTAACAAGTCGACTACACTATTGTTTCCGTTAAAAAAAACGGAAACTTTACGGAACAGAAAGAAGCGGAAACCAACCGAAATGGAAGCATTACTATTGAAATCAAAGATAATGCTAACGGAAGCTTGTTTCCGCTCGGCCTTGCGTTCATCTGTTCCTCTGACGAAATAGATGAACGGAAAGCCCAAACGTAACCCGACGCTAATGTAAACAGGCCCTTAGCCCTCAAATGTGCCCCTTTGCCCCATCTTAAACACCATAAAATTGTCTTCTTTAGATGTTTATGATTTGTGAAATAAATGACCCCAAAATGCTGAGCAGGTGTTTTCATGCTTATCATAGGAAGATTTCTATAATGGAGCCAGGTGTTGGACAACGTAACAGCCTCAGCTACACCCAGCGCTGCTGGGAACATTCGCTTGTTAGACCATGACTGTGTAATTCGTTCTGAAAGGTTAATTAGTTGATGGGTGTTTGGGGCAGATGAAAACTGAGTTCAGTGTAGGAACTATCTTAAAAACATATCTGACATGTGTCAGGTTAACTTAACATTCAGCAACGGCAAACACGTGTTCACTGTAGCCCAGATAATACTTTAGTTATATAAACATAGGAGGAGAAATAACTAAAGTAAAACTGACAAGGAGACAAAAGTACCTGACTGGTCCCCAGTAAGACATCCATGATCCAGTGCTGCGTCCCAGGACGCTCTGGTGGCTTTTTGAAGTTCTGCTGGCACATATAAATGTGAAGTTCTGCTGGCACATATAAATGTGAAGTTCTGCTGGCACATATAAATGTGAAGTTCTGCTGGCACATATAAATGTGAAGTTCTGCTGGCACATATGAATGTGAAGTTCTGCTGGCACATATGAATGTGAAGTTCTGCTGGCACATATAAATGTGAAGTTCTGCTGGCACTTATAAATGTGAAGTTCTGCTGGCACATATGAATGTGAAGTTCTGCTGGCACATATAAATGTGAAGTTCTGGTGGCACATATAAATGTGAAGTTCTGCTGGCACATATAAATGTGAAGTTCTGGTGGCACATATAAATGTGAAGTTCTGCTGGCACATATAAATGTGAAGTTCTGCTGGCACATATAAATGTGAAGTTCTGCTGGCACATATAAATGTGAAGTTCTGCTGGCACATATGAATGTGAAGTTCTGCTGGCACATATGAATGTGAAGTTCTGCTGGCACATATAAATGTGAAGTTCTGCTGGCACTTATAAATGTGAAGTTCTGCTGGCACATATAAATGTGAAGTTCTGCTGGCACTTATAAATGTGAAGTTCTGCTGGCACATATAAATGTGAAGTTCTGCTGGCACATATAAATGTGAAGTTCTGCTGGCACATATAAATGTGAAGTTCTGCTGGCACATATAAATGTGAAGTTCTGCTGGCACATATGAATGTGAAGTTCTGCTGGCACATATAAATGTGAAGTTCTGCTGGCACTTATAAATGTGAAGTTCTGCTGGCACATATGAATGTGAAGTTCTGCTGGCACATATAAATGTGAAGTTCTGGTGGCACATATAAATGTGAAGTTCTGCTGGCACATATAAATGTGAAGTTCTGGTGGCACATATAAATGTGAAGTTCTGCTGGCACATATAAATGTGAAGTTCTGCTGGCACATATAAATGTGAAGTTCTGCTGGCACATATAAATGTGAAGTTCTGCTGGCACATATAAATGTGAAGTTCTGCTGGCACATATAAATGTGAAGTTCTGCTGGCACATATGAATGTGAAGTTCTGCTGGCACATATGAATGTGAAGTTCTGCTGGCACATATAAATGTGAAGTTCTGCTGGCACTTATAAATGTGAAGTTCTGCTGGCACATATAAATGTGAAGTTCTGCTGGCACATATAAATGTGAAGTTCTGCTGGCACATATAAATGTGAAGTTCTGCTGGCACATATAAATGTGAAGTTCTGCTGGCACTTATAAATGTGAAGTTCTGCTGGCACATATAAATGTGAAGTTCTGCTGGCACATATAAATGTGAAGTTCTGCTGGCACATATGAATGTGAAGTTCTGCTGGCACATATAAATGTGAAGTTCTGGTGGCACATATAAATGTGAAGTTCTGCTGGCACATATAAATGTGAAGTTCTGGTGGCACATATAAATGTGAAGTTCTGCTGGCACATATAAATGTGAAGTTCTGCTGGCACTTATAAATGTGAAGTTCTGCTGGCACATATAAATGTGAAGTTCTGCTGGCACATATAAATGTGAAGTTCTGCTGGCACATATGAATGTGAAGTTCTGCTGGCACATATAAATGTGAAGTTCTGGTGGCACATATAAATGTGAAGTTCTGCTGGCACATATAAATGTGAAGTTCTGCTGGCACATATAAATGTGAAGTTCTGGTGGCACATATAAATGTGAAGTTCTGCTGGCACATATAAATGTGAAGTTCTGCTGGCACATATAAATGTGAAGTTCTGCTGGCACATATAAATGTGAAGTTCTGCTGGCACATATAAATGTGAAGTTCTGCTGGCACATATGAATGTGAAGTTCTGCTGGCACATATGAATGTGAAGTTCTGCTGGCACATATAAATGTGAAGTTCTGCTGGCACTTATAAATGTGAAGTTCTGCTGGCACATATGAATGTGAAGTTCTGCTGGCACATATAAATGTGAAGTTCTGGTGGCACATATAAATGTGAAGTTCTGCTGGCACATATAAATGTGAAGTTCTGGTGGCACATATAAATGTGAAGTTCTGCTGGCACATATAAATGTGAAGTTCTGCTGGCACATATAAATGTGAAGTTCTGCTGGCACATATAAATGTGAAGTTCTGCTGGCACATATAAATGTGAAGTTCTGCTGGCACATATAAATGTGAAGTTCTGCTGGCACATATGAATGTGAAGTTCTGCTGGCACATATAAATGTGAAGTTCTGGTGGCACATATAAATGTGAAGTTCTGCTGGCACATATGAATGTGAAGTTCTGCTGGCACATATAAATGTGAAGTTCTGGTGGCACATATAAATGTGAAGTTCTGCTGGCACATATGAATGTGAAGTTCTGCTGGCACATATAAATGTGAAGTTCTGCTGGCACATATAAATGTGAAGTTCTGCTGGCACATATAAATGTGAAGTTCTGGTGGCACATATAAATGTGAAGTTCTGCTGGCACATATAAATGTGAAGTTCTGGTGGCACATATAAATGTGAAGTTCTGCTGGCACATATAAATGTGAAGTTCTGCTGGCACATATAAATGTGAAGTTCTGCTGGCACATATAAATGTGAAGTTCTGCTGGCACATATAAATGTGAAGTTCTGCTGGCACATATAAATGTGAAGTTCTGCTGGCACATATGAATGTGAAGTTCTGCTGGCACATATGAATGTGAAGTTCTGCTGGCACATATAAATGTGAAGTTCTGCTGGCACTTATAAATGTGAAGTTCTGCTGGCACATATAAATGTGAAGTTCTGCTGGCACATATAAATGTGAAGTTCTGCTGGCACATATAAATGTGAAGTTCTGCTGGCACATATAAATGTGAAGTTCTGCTGGCACATATGAATGTGAAGTTCTGCTGGCACATATGAATGTGAAGTTCTGCTGGCACTTATAAATGTGAAGTTCTGCTGGCACATATGAATGTGAAGTTCTGCTGGCACATATAAATGTGAAGTTCTGGTGGCACATATAAATGTGAAGTTCTGCTGGCACATATAAATGTGAAGTTCTGGTGGCACATATAAATGTGAAGTTCTGCTGGCACATATAAATGTGAAGTTCTGCTGGCACATATAAATGTGAAGTTCTGCTGGCACATATAAATGTGAAGTTCTGCTGGCACATATAAATGTGAAGTTCTGCTGGCACATATAAATGTGAAGTTCTGCTGGCACTTATAAATGTGAAGTTCTGCTGGCACATATAAATGTGAAGTTCTGCTGGCACATATAAATGTGAAGTTCTGCTGGCACATATGAATGTGAAGTTCTGCTGGCACATATAAATGTGAAGTTCTGGTGGCACATATAAATGTGAAGTTCTGCTGGCACATATAAATGTGAAGTTCTGGTGGCACATATAAATGTGAAGTTCTGCTGGCACATATAAATGTGAAGTTCTGCTGGCACATATAAATGTGAAGTTCTGCTGGCACATATAAATGTGAAGTTCTGCTGGCACATATAAATGTGAAGTTCTGCTGGCACATATAAATGTGAAGTTCTGCTGGCACATATAAATGTGAAGTTCTGCTGGCACATATAAATGTGAAGTTCTGCTGGCACATATAAATGTGAAGTTCTGCTGGCACATATAAATGTGAAGTTCTGCTGGCACATATAAATGTGAAGTTCTGCTGGCACATATAAATGTGAAGTTCTGCTGGCACATATAAATGTGAAGTTCTGCTGGCACTTATAAATGTGAATTTCTGGTGGCACATATAAATGTGAAGTTCTGCTGGCACATATAAATGTGAAGTTCTGCTGGCACATATAAATGTGAAGTTCTGCTGGCACATATAAATGTGAAGTTCTGCTGGCACATATAAATGTGAAGTTCTGCTGGCACATATAAATGTGAAGTTCTGCTGGCACATATAAATGTGAAGTTCTGCTGGCACATATAAATGTGAAGTTCTGCTGGCACATATAAATGTGAAGTTCTGCTGGCACATATGAATGTGAAGTTCTGCTGGCACATATGAATGTGAAGTTCTGCTGGCACATATAAATGTGAAGTTCTGCTGGCACTTATAAATGTGAAGTTCTGCTGGCACATATGAATGTGAAGTTCTGCTGGCACATATAAATGTGAAGTTCTGGTGGCACATATAAATGTGAAGTTCTGCTGGCACATATAAATGTGAAGTTCTGGTGGCACATATAAATGTGAAGTTCTGCTGGCACATATAAATGTGAAGTTCTGCTGGCACATATAAATGTGAAGTTCTGCTGGCACATATAAATGTGAAGTTCTGCTGGCACATATAAATGTGAAGTTCTGCTGGCACATATAAATGTGAAGTTCTGCTGGCACATATGAATGTGAAGTTCTGCTGGCACATATGAATGTGAAGTTCTGCTGGCACATATAAATGTGAAGTTCTGCTGGCACTTATAAATGTGAAGTTCTGCTGGCACATATAAATGTGAAGTTCTGCTGGCACATATAAATGTGAAGTTCTGCTGGCACATATAAATGTGAAGTTCTGCTGGCACTTATAAATGTGAAGTTCTGCTGGCACATATAAATGTGAAGTTCTGCTGGCACATATAAATGTGAAGTTCTGCTGGCACATATGAATGTGAAGTTCTGCTGGCACATATAAATGTGAAGTTCTGGTGGCACATATAAATGTGAAGTTCTGCTGGCACATATAAATGTGAAGTTCTGGTGGCACATATAAATGTGAAGTTCTGCTGGCACATATAAATGTGAAGTTCTGCTGGCACATATAAATGTGAAGTTCTGCTGGCACATATAAATGTGAAGTTCTGCTGGCACATATAAATGTGAAGTTCTGCTGGCACATATAAATGTGAAGTTCTGCTGGCACATATAAATGTGAAGTTCTGCTGGCACATATAAATGTGAAGTTCTGCTGGCACATATAAATGTGAAGTTCTGCTGGCACATATAAATGTGAAGTTCTGCTGGCACTTATAAATGTGAATTTCTGGTGGCACATATAAATGTGAAGTTCTGCTGGCACATATAAATGTGAAGTTCTGCTGGCACATATAAATGTGAAGTTCTGCTGGCACATATAAATGTGAAGTTCTGCTGGCACATATAAATGTGAAGTTCTGCTGGCACATATAAATGTGAAGTTCTGCTGGCACATATAAATGTGAAGTTCTGCTGGCACATATAAATGTGAAGTTCTGCTGGCACTTATAAATGTGAATTTCTGGTGGCACATATAAATGTGAAGTTCTGCTGGCACATATAAATGTGAAGTTCTGCTGGCACATATAAATGTGAAGTTCTGCTGGCACATATAAATGTGAAGTTCTGCTGGCACATATAAATGTGAAGTTCTGCTGGCACTTATAAATGTGAAGTTCTGCTGGCACATATGAATGTGAAGTTCTGCTGGCACATATAAATGTGAAGTTCTGGTGGCACATATAAATGTGAAGTTCTGCTGGCACATATAAATGTGAAGTTCTGGTGGCACATATAAATGTGAAGTTCTGCTGGCACATATAAATGTGAAGTTCTGCTGGCACATATAAATGTGAAGTTCTGCTGGCACATATAAATGTGAAGTTCTGCTGGCACATATAAATGTGAAGTTCTGCTGGCACATATAAATGTGAAGTTCTGCTGGCACATATGAATGTGAAGTTCTGCTGGCACATATAAATGTGAAGTTCTGGTGGCACATATAAATGTGAAGTTCTGCTGGCACATATGAATGTGAAGTTCTGCTGGCACATATAAATGTGAAGTTCTGGTGGCACATATAAATGTGAAGTTCTGCTGGCACATATGAATGTGAAGTTCTGCTGGCACATATAAATGTGAAGTTCTGCTGGCACATATAAATGTGAAGTTCTGCTGGCACATATAAATGTGAAGTTCTGGTGGCACATATAAATGTGAAGTTCTGCTGGCACATATAAATGTGAAGTTCTGGTGGCACATATAAATGTGAAGTTCTGCTGGCACATATAAATGTGAAGTTCTGCTGGCACATATAAATGTGAAGTTCTGCTGGCACATATAAATGTGAAGTTCTGCTGGCACATATAAATGTGAAGTTCTGCTGGCACATATAAATGTGAAGTTCTGCTGGCACATATGAATGTGAAGTTCTGCTGGCACATATGAATGTGAAGTTCTGCTGGCACATATAAATGTGAAGTTCTGCTGGCACTTATAAATGTGAAGTTCTGCTGGCACATATAAATGTGAAGTTCTGCTGGCACATATAAATGTGAAGTTCTGCTGGCACATATAAATGTGAAGTTCTGCTGGCACATATAAATGTGAAGTTCTGCTGGCACATATGAATGTGAAGTTCTGCTGGCACATATGAATGTGAAGTTCTGCTGGCACTTATAAATGTGAAGTTCTGCTGGCACATATGAATGTGAAGTTCTGCTGGCACATATAAATGTGAAGTTCTGGTGGCACATATAAATGTGAAGTTCTGCTGGCACATATAAATGTGAAGTTCTGGTGGCACATATAAATGTGAAGTTCTGCTGGCACATATAAATGTGAAGTTCTGCTGGCACATATAAATGTGAAGTTCTGCTGGCACATATAAATGTGAAGTTCTGCTGGCACATATAAATGTGAAGTTCTGCTGGCACATATAAATGTGAAGTTCTGCTGGCACTTATAAATGTGAAGTTCTGCTGGCACATATAAATGTGAAGTTCTGCTGGCACATATAAATGTGAAGTTCTGCTGGCACATATGAATGTGAAGTTCTGCTGGCACATATAAATGTGAAGTTCTGGTGGCACATATAAATGTGAAGTTCTGCTGGCACATATAAATGTGAAGTTCTGGTGGCACATATAAATGTGAAGTTCTGCTGGCACATATAAATGTGAAGTTCTGCTGGCACATATAAATGTGAAGTTCTGCTGGCACATATAAATGTGAAGTTCTGCTGGCACATATAAATGTGAAGTTCTGCTGGCACATATAAATGTGAAGTTCTGCTGGCACATATAAATGTGAAGTTCTGCTGGCACATATAAATGTGAAGTTCTGCTGGCACATATAAATGTGAAGTTCTGCTGGCACATATAAATGTGAAGTTCTGCTGGCACATATAAATGTGAAGTTCTGCTGGCACATATAAATGTGAAGTTCTGCTGGCACATATAAATGTGAAGTTCTGCTGGCACTTATAAATGTGAATTTCTGGTGGCACATATAAATGTGAAGTTCTGCTGGCACATATAAATGTGAAGTTCTGCTGGCACATATAAATGTGAAGTTCTGCTGGCACATATAAATGTGAAGTTCTGCTGGCACATATAAATGTGAAGTTCTGCTGGCACATATAAATGTGAAGTTCTGCTGGCACATATAAATGTGAAGTTCTGCTGGCACATATAAATGTGAAGTTCTGCTGGCACATATAAATGTGAAGTTCTGCTGGCACATATGAATGTGAAGTTCTGCTGGCACATATGAATGTGAAGTTCTGCTGGCACATATAAATGTGAAGTTCTGCTGGCACTTATAAATGTGAAGTTCTGCTGGCACATATGAATGTGAAGTTCTGCTGGCACATATAAATGTGAAGTTCTGGTGGCACATATAAATGTGAAGTTCTGCTGGCACATATAAATGTGAAGTTCTGGTGGCACATATAAATGTGAAGTTCTGCTGGCACATATAAATGTGAAGTTCTGCTGGCACATATAAATGTGAAGTTCTGCTGGCACATATAAATGTGAAGTTCTGCTGGCACATATAAATGTGAAGTTCTGCTGGCACATATAAATGTGAAGTTCTGCTGGCACATATAAATGTGAAGTTCTGCTGGCACATATAAATGTGAAGTTCTGCTGGCACATATAAATGTGAAGTTCTGCTGGCACATATGAATGTGAAGTTCTGCTGGCACATATGAATGTGAAGTTCTGCTGGCACATATAAATGTGAAGTTCTGCTGGCACTTATAAATGTGAAGTTCTGCTGGCACATATGAATGTGAAGTTCTGCTGGCACATATAAATGTGAAGTTCTGGTGGCACATATAAATGTGAAGTTCTGCTGGCACATATAAATGTGAAGTTCTGGTGGCACATATAAATGTGAAGTTCTGCTGGCACATATAAATGTGAAGTTCTGCTGGCACATATAAATGTGAAGTTCTGCTGGCACATATAAATGTGAAGTTCTGCTGGCACATATAAATGTGAAGTTCTGCTGGCACATATAAATGTGAAGTTCTGCTGGCACATATAAATGTGAAGTTCTGCTGGCACATATAAATGTGAAGTTCTGCTGGCACTTATAAATGTGAAGTTCTGCTGGCACATATAAATGTGAAGTTCTGCTGGCACATATAAATGTGAAGTTCTGCTGGCACATATGAATGTGAAGTTCTGCTGGCACATATAAATGTGAAGTTCTGGTGGCACATATAAATGTGAAGTTCTGCTGGCACATATAAATGTGAAGTTCTGGTGGCACATATAAATGTGAAGTTCTGCTGGCACATATAAATGTGAAGTTCTGCTGGCACATATAAATGTGAAGTTCTGCTGGCACATATAAATGTGAAGTTCTGCTGGCACATATAAATGTGAAGTTCTGCTGGCACATATAAATGTGAAGTTCTGCTGGCACATATAAATGTGAAGTTCTGCTGGCACATATAAATGTGAAGTTCTGCTGGCACATATAAATGTGAAGTTCTGCTGGCACATATAAATGTGAAGTTCTGCTGGCACTTATAAATGTGAATTTCTGGTGGCACATATAAATGTGAAGTTCTGCTGGCACATATAAATGTGAAGTTCTGCTGGCACATATAAATGTGAAGTTCTGCTGGCACATATAAATGTGAAGTTCTGCTGGCACATATAAATGTGAAGTTCTGCTGGCACATATAAATGTGAAGTTCTGCTGGCACATATAAATGTGAAGTTCTGCTGGCACATATAAATGTGAAGTTCTGCTGGCACTTATAAATGTGAATTTCTGGTGGCACATATAAATGTGAAGTTCTGCTGGCACATATAAATGTGAAGTTCTGCTGGCACATATAAATGTGAAGTTCTGCTGGCACATATAAATGTGAAGTTCTGCTGGCACTTATAAATGTGAAGTTCTGCTGGCACATATAAATGTGAAGTTCTGCTGGCACATATAAATGTGAAGTTCTGCTGGCACATATAAATGTGAGGTTCTGCTGGCACATATAAATGTGAAGTTCTGCTGGCACATATAAATGTGAAGTTCTGCTGGCACATATAAATGTGAAGTTCTGCTGGCACATATAAATCTGAAATTCTGCTGGCACATATAAATGTGAATTTCTGGTGGCACATATAAATGTGAAGTTCTGCTGGCACATATAAATGTGAAGTTCTGCTGGCACATATAAATGTGAAGTTCTGCTGGCACATATAAATGTGAAGTTCTGCTGGCACATATAAATGTGAAGTTCTGCTGGCACATATAAATGTGAAGTTCTGGTGGCACATATAAATGTGAAGTTCTGCTGGCACATATAAATGTGAAGTTCTGCTGGCACATATAAATGTGAATTTCTGGTGGCACATATAAATGTGAAGTTCTGCTGGCACATATAAATGTGAAGTTCTGCTGGCACATATAAATGTGAATTTCTGGTGGCACATATAAATGTGAAGTTCTGGTGGTACATATAAATGTGAAGTTCTGGTGGTACATATAAATGTGAAGTTCTGCTGGCACATATAAATGTGAAGTTCTGGTGGTACATATAAATGTGAAGTTCTGGTGGCACATATAAATGTGAAGTTCTGGTGGCACATATAAATGTGAAGTTCTGGGGGTACATATGAATGTGATATTCTGGGGGTACATATAAATGTGAAGTTCTTGTGGTACATATGAATGTGATATTCTGGTGGCACATAAAAATGTGATATTCTGGTGGCACATATAAATGTGAAGTTCTGGGGGTACATATGAATGTGACGTTGTGGTGGTGCGTATACATGTGATTTCTGGTGGTACAAATAAATGTGTTTCTCGTGGTTCATATAAATGTGAAGTTCTGGTGGTACATATAAATGTGAAGTTCTTTTTTTTTAATCAATCCAATTTTATTGATACGAACACAGAAATAAAATAACACATTGACATTCACATTTCAATTTTCCAACATCGTATACAATAGTTACAGCATATCAGAAAACCCCCAACATCCCCTCTCCCCCCCCCCCGCACAGCCCCCCACCATATCTCCACCCATTGTTTCTAGTACCATTCCTGGCCAGAGCTCATTTCTCTTATCAAGGTTCCCCACCACCCCTTCTTTGCTCCAGACTCTGTCACCTCCAATTCCTCAGACGACTCTTGCCCTTAGTCTACTCAGTTCAGGTGACAGCACCTCAGGACAGGCCAATGATCTGCTCCATTGTTTATCACATTTTTTTTCCGTGCCCCTTTTCGAAAATATCTTATGCTCCATCAGGATATTATAATTCAACATTCCTACAATTTCCCTCATCCCTGGTGGCTCCGCGTCCAGCCAGTGTTTAGCAATGCATTTCCTCGTTTGATATAATATTTTGGCAATTGCCAGCCTTGCCATTCTGTCACTCTCCAATTCTCCCACCGCTCCCAACAACATAACTTTAGGGTCCGCCGCCAATTCCCGACCATACACCTGCTTTATCAGATCCAATATTTCCCCCCATAGGGTCCTCAGGGCCTCACATGACCAAAACATATGAAATATGTCCGCCTTCTCCTCCGTGCACCTAGGACATTTAGCATCCGCTCTAATACCCATCTGTTTTAATACCCACGGGGTGCGGTACACTCTATGTATCAGGAAGAGTTGGGATCTCCTCTGCGCCAGACTGAGTGATAAGTGACATGTGGACGCTAATATCTCCTCCCACTCCTCTTCGGTCAATGGACCGACATCCTGTTCCCATTTCTCTTTTACCAGCACCATCGGGTTTCCCAGGTGTTTGGATAGTAAGCTCTTGTATGCCATTGAGATCAGGCCTTTGGTCGTGTCAGCCCGTCCCACATACTCTAGGACCCCAAGAGCACAAACCATCAGGTCTACCACATGCGCCTGTAGGGCATGACGGATCTGCAAATATTGGTAAAACATACTGTGCTCCAGTGGAAATAGGTCTTTCAACTGCTGAAATGATCTCAGCACGTTATCATCATACAGGTGTTGTAATCGCCTAACCCCTGTCGACTCCCATTTTTGCATGCCCTCTAATTGGTATAATTCCCACAGGACCGGATTATAGGGGAGTATATTTGGTACACATTCCCACTCCCAGGATCTGTTTGCATTGCCACCATATTTTATGTATCAGGAGTAATGTTGGTTTAGCACTCGCCAATCTCTTAAAGGTATGCGCTTCCAGACCCTCTAGTGGGTTGAGTCCTCCCCCCAAGTATGACAATAAACGTGCGCTAGAGCCCCATGTCTCTGTGTCCTCCCACCCCTTAAACTGTTGGCTCTGGGCAGCCAGATAATATATCCAGGCATTTGGCAGTGCTACCCCCCCTTCGTCTTTAGGCAATTGCAATTTCTCCAATTTAATCCTTGGAACCCCTTTTTTCCAGACCAGATCCCGAAAGAGATTGTGCAATCGTCTGAACCAGTGCTTAGGTATCCATACTGGGGAGTTATGAAGAATATATAAAACTTGAGGCATAAGGATCATCTTGATTAGATTAGTCCTCCCCAGAGCAGAGAGCGGGAGCCTGTTCCAGGCGTCCACCTTATGTTTCACCTTGAGCAGCAGTGGTAAAACATTCAAAGACATATAGTCTTGAACCCTAGCCGTCACCTTAACCCCTAGGTACGTAAATTCAGAGACTATCGGAATCCGGGGTCCCACTCCAGTATCTACAATGTTCACCGTGTCAAGTGGCATCAGAGCAGACTTGGTCCAGTTAATATTTAATCCCGAGAACTCCCCAAACCTTGTGATCGTGTCCGTTACTACCTCCAGAGTGTTCTCAGTGTCCGTCATATATATTAAAATATCGTCTGCATATAGTGAAATGTTTTCCTCCATTTCCCCATATTGCAAGCCTCTTATGCGCTCCTCCTGTCTTATGAGGCACGCCAGTGGCTCTACCACCAAGGCGAACAGCAATGGTGACAGTGGGCACCCCTGGCGCGTACCCCGGGCCAGCGAAAATCTCTCGGACAATGCACCATTCACCCGTATGCGGGTTGTAGGGGCCACATACAGCAACTGTACCCACTTCACGAAGTTAGGGCCGAATCCCATCTTTTCTATTACTCGCCATAAGTACCCCCATTCCACACAATCGGACGCTTTCGCGGCATCTAACGTTAGCACAGCCCTTCCTCCTTGAACATCCGGTGTCGCCTGAAGATTTAGAAACAGCCGCCTGAGGTTGACAGCCGTCGATTTGGAGGGCATGAACCCCGATTGGTCTTCATGCACAACATGCTGTACCACCCTATTCAGCCGCAGCGCTAGTATCTTTGCCAAAATCGTAACATCCGATGTCAGCAAGGATATTGGTCTGTAGGACTCCGGTAATTGACTGTCTCTCCCCTCTTTTGGGAGAACCACTATCGTCGCCTCATATAGGGAGTCTGGTAGTTTACCTCTGTCAAAGCTATCCTGCAAAGTACTCAAGTATTGTGGCGCTAACTCCGTCCCATATTCCTTATAGATTTCCCCTGGTAACCCATCTGGACCCGGAGCTTTCTCATTTGCCATATCCCTTATCGCCTGTTCCAGCTCCTCCAGTGAAATAGGTGCCTCCAAGCTTTACAAATGTGAAGTTCTAGTGAAGTTGTTGTAGCACATATAAATCAGAAAACATTATGGTGTCGTCTGTCTTTTGTGCCCTTTCATTCTATGCATCAGCCAGAAATAAATATTAAGCCTCATGAGCAACTACATTTTTTTCTTTTTTTACTTCTTTTTATTGAAATTTTACCGCTTTCATATAAACATAGAAACAAAATTCTGTGATAATAGGCAGTCATGAATCACAGTTTACAGAAGAAGTAACAGTCAAAATATGATATTCATCACAGTGAGCATTTCACGAGTCTTTATTTTTTGGGTCTCTAAACACGTTTCACAGTTTCAAATCCTTAAACAAGTCCTCCCATCCCACCCACCACGCTCGGGTGCCGTCTATTAAGCACACACCTAAAGAGTAACAATTTTTAGTAATGTTTCTCTATAAAGTCTAGCACGTTCTCTACTGGCTCAGTTAAAGTGAACCAAACTCCCTTTAGGGCGATGTCCTAATTGCACTGACCTAGTGGGTACACTTTGGCTTACTAAACAATCAGAATTGCGGGAAATAGCTTACCACATATGTCCTTCCCGTCTGTGATCTCATTCAGGGATTCTTCAGAACTGAGAGGGGTCATACAAGACACAGTTCCTTACAGCCTTGGGACTGAAAGGACCTTGATTCTAAGGAGTTGGGATGGAGTTCACTTGTTCTGTCCCCCTGATTGGTACATTTAGTGGGGGCAATTGTTCCTTTTAATTCAGTTTTGATGAGGCTAGTTCTCCACATTGACATTTGGTCGTACATGATGCGACCTCAAAGTAACAACCTCAAGAAAACTGACATGGTCAGAGTTCTTGGGATTGTTCCAAGTTAGCTGTGACTTTTTTAACTATGTTTTGGGTGGAGTGATCTATTAAGTCTAATTTAACGTTCTTGTGGGATCATAACATGAAATATGGGTGAAAATAAACAGAAATTTGTTTGAATTCTTATAGCTTCTAGATAATACCTGATGGGGAATGTGAAATAAAAGTTCCTGTTGCACACGTTCCAGGCAGCTGGTTACCAGGTGTCACGATCTGTAGGTAGGTGGACCCACAAGGCCGCACCGCCGTATCGGGGTAGCAACTGGCCAAACAGCAGTGTACCAAGTCAATATAAAGTCTGAGCACCAGGGTACCTGCAATAGTCCAGACAGTAGCGACGGCTTAGGCACAAATTGGACCTTGGCGGCAGGTGGTGCAAAACATGGCAGATGACACCAGACGTGGTGTAAGTCAGCAGGCGTAGTAGATGGCACAACGCGACTCCAACACTAGAGATGGCACAGGAACAAATACAGCACAGGATACAGGTAGCAGGGCACAGGAAAACACAGGGAACAGGATACGACTAAGGGACCATTTGCAAGACTAACAGTGGAATACATACATTACAGGCAAGGAGTAAAAGGGCACGGCCCTTCTTATAGTCCAGGGTGATCATGGGCTAATTAGTGATGTTTTACATGTGCGCGCACTGGCCCTTTAAGGCCGGGCGCAAGCGTGCGCACGCACCCTACGGGACAGAGCGGAGCGGAAGTGAGTGCTGGCGTCTCCTAGGGAGGAGTTGCAGGCCAGTGCTCACAAGTCCATGGCTGCGTTCGTCGAGGGGTGAGTAGTCCTGATGGTCCGCAGCCGTGGATGTTACAATACGTGTAAAGTTTTGGTTTAAAATATTATACAACGGAGCAATGGAAAAACACGCCCGTTCGTGGTCGGAAAGGAAGCGTGAACAACCAGGTTAATTGAAAGGAATAGGAATTTAACATTTTATATATGGAGTACTATGCAAATACTATATGAGAGAATGGTGAAGAACGCTATAAAGTTAGGGCAAGATGTTTTTAGCATGAGCTCCTCTAAACCACTGTTTCTTAAATTGTGAGACTGGTCTCATTGGCGAGGTGCCCCACAGTTATTGGGGATGCGTGGCTGCTCAGGTCCTTTTGACAGAAGTTATCCTATGCTCCCATATCCTGGTGCCTAAGGGGGCCGCAAGGCCCTTCTGTCACATGAGAAGACCTTTATTACTTTAAATGGTACATGGGGGGTCCTGTTTCAGTTTTTGCATTGGGTTCCAGGAGCTTCAAGTTACACCTCTGGGCTGTAGCAATCTCTGATGTAGCAACATAATTGACCATTTTTAATATTGGCATGGACTCCGACCACTGATGATGCCCAGGTGTCACCATGTTCTGGTGAGACAGTAGAAAAAACTTGAGAAGCCCTGCTGTAAACCAACCTATCTAGAAGTTTTAATGTTATAAATATAAATGTGCACATGGTGAAGTATCAGGAACACATTATAAATGTGTACACATTCTTTGGAACCCACACACAAAATTGGAACATATTCTAATTTGTAAATATTTTGTGGAATTATACACTAACAAGAGTACTGCAGGACAACCAAATAGGGGAAATGTACTGCCAGGTTGGTTCTTTAGAGGAACCGCAAAATATTTTATTTCCACTACATGTGGGTGCATGCTGACACCCTGGAGGTAAATACGTCAATCCAGTTAAGTAGTTTTGGATCTGTTTCTTCAATTGCCAACATCTTAAAAAATGCATCCAGGGAAAGTACAAGATGAGTCACGTGTGATATTCATGTACGCTTGTATGTTTATAAAGGGTTCACACTTTGAAGTGACGCTCCACCCATATGTCCCGGAGTTGTAATGTGAGCGATCAAACATACATTACCTGAATTGAACCCTGTATGAGTATCAGCAGCTGGTGCCATTGACAAAATACAGGACTATGGGCGTTTAGGCCCTCTTCACATCACGCTCATTCGCTATGTTTAGCGTGAACATCGAGAAAGACTACGCTATTTCATACAAGTGAATCCTGTAAAAAAAAGTATACTATTAAGGTTTTTTTAACATGGGAGCATATATGCGTGGCATATGTCACAGAACTCGTATATGTTATGGGATTCTTCATGACATACACCATTATGGTCTATGGGTGACGGATACGTTTAATGGATGCCTACTGGTATTATCAGTCACCCACAGACTATAATGGTAACTGTTTAACATATATGTCATGAACTCTCATGACCACAGTATATGATGGGATTAACGAATAGCATTATAGTCTATGTACAGCCTGCGTTTAACGCCGATGTTGGGAGCGTTTTCTGGCATATATGTCAAACCTAGTATAATAATATATGTCAAACCTAGTATAATAACCGTGTTGTGCAGGCGCATAATACAACACAGCCCCATGGGACCCTCCGAAGACTACATTTGGACCTGACTTTGGAGCCAACCACTAGGGTCAAGTTGGCAACTCAAGAATATTTAATAACCCCAGTAGGCGGTGTGTATAAATATTTTTGCAGTTATCAAATTGCTACTCAGACAAAGAAATACCTAATTCCCACACTACGCTAAAAGTCATATAAAGGATTTCCCCGGGATCCAGCAGATTTCATGGTGTCTGATTGGCTAGACTTGGGGAAATCTTTATGATGTCATGCAAGCTGAAGTCCCGAATGCAGAGTTTCCAGTGCCATTGCCCTTCTACCCCTGAGGACGATGAGTTGCAGCGACATTATGGGGGGTTTTGTGGTTGGAATATAAATGATGCGGACTACAGATGCATCTCTATTGCTGCTAGGTGTTTAATACAGCGGTGACTGATGTTTCTGAACCCTCTGCTGCTGTTTTGCAGAGTCTTTAACATTTAATAGACTGGGTTATTTAAACAAAAAATTCTGTCAGGTATTACGGCTGCTTCATGTATATTGATAAAGATTAAGTATTGTACAATGTAATACCACTCCTGACATAAAAATGAGGGTCTAGCTAATTCTCAAACAACCTATTAGACCTTATTGATGATATGTCCTGTTCTAAATAAATGAACTGACCATGACGAGCGCCAGTCAACAATATAACAAGTCAATCGAGTCGTTTTACACGAGCCGATGATTTACTGTATGGGGACGAACCGTCGTTAATATGGACGTTCAGTCCCTATCAGTTTGCATCATTGTCGGCAGCGCATCCTCAATTTACACCGGAGGATGTGCTGCCAGCGACAATGATTTTATAGGCCGCATAAACCATGTGATCAGCCAACAAACCAGCTACTCGTTCTTCAGCTGATAGCTGCCATGTTTACACCGGCCAGTAATGAGAACGAGCGTTCGACTGATTTGTTGACCCATGTGAATGGGGTTTTACCCATATTGTATACTGTATCAGGACAGAAGAGAGATTTGTTCTTCTCAGAGGATTGGTCAAACTGGATACAATTTTAGCAAACTCTGAGCTGTGAGAAGTATTTGGTCTGTATGGTTTTCAGCCTCTGGAGGTAAACAATAATGTTCTCATTCAATGAAATCAAGCAGAGATCTTAAAAGTATATTAGAACGTTGCAGAACTTGATCAAATCTTCATAGTCATGGGTTCAGTGGATGTTTTGTCTCATTTTATTTGGCTCTGGGTGAACTCAAGCCAGAAATAGATAGGTTGGTGATGGCTGATGCAGGTGGGTTACAGCAGGGTAAAGAACTAGCAGGTAAGTTTAATGCTGAGGTAAGGGTGTATGCCATTGAGGTGGCGGATGCCGGGGTGTAGCCATAGGGGGTGCAGACGTAGTGGTTACTCCAGGGACCTGGAGCCTCAGGGAGCTCAAAAGGTTTCTGCCCTATATAAGGAGACCAAACACCATATAGGTTCAGTTTTTTGTGATTTTCATGTTGGTACAAAATTTACCTCATTTACCAAAATATCTCAATGTACTTTGTGTTTTAGAAATCACTGCTCTTTATTCACCAGCTCACTGCGAAATAATCTGGAAATGAGTGAAGATTTCTCTGAGTTATAGTGGAAAATGTCATAACATCAGAGGGACGTGTAGTGTCTGCTACAGCCCAGTGACCGACCATCATTGCAATGTTCTCATTAGTATAAGTAGAGATACGTGTGTTTCACTGCACCAGTAGTGTGGGACATTATGTACAATGAAATTTCACATCTGTATGATAGATGGCCTTCAGAGTCACAACCTCCTGCCAAAAAAGGTCATTGCTACTACTGAGTAGACATTGCAAAGAATATCCCCCCCACCCCCACAAAAATGCAGGATTATGACGTGGTGGTGAAAAGGAGAGATCACTTCTACTGCACACTAAACCCACACACACCTGACATACACAGCACACACCTGACATACACAGCACACATCGGACATACACAGCACACACATCAGACATACACAGCACATACATCTGACGTACACAGCACACATCGGACATACACAGCACACACCTGACATACACAGCACACATCGGACATACACAGCACACACATCAGACATACACAGCACATACATCTGACGTACACAGCACACATCGGACATACACAGCACACACATCAGACATACACAGCACACACATCAGACATACACAGCACATACATCTGACGTACACAGCACACATCGGACATACACAGCACACATCGGACATACACTGCACACACATCAGACATACACAGCACATACATCTGACGTACACAGCACACATCGGACATACACAGCACACACCTGACATACACAGCACACACATCAGACATACACAGCACACACATCTGACATACACAGCACACACATCTGACATACACAGCACGTACATGTGACATACACAGCACACACCTGACATACACAGCACACACCTGACATACACAGCACACACCTGACATACACAGCACACACCTGACATACACAGCACACACCTGACATACACAGCACATACATGACATACACAGCACACACCTGACATACACAGCACACACCTGACATATACAGCACACACCTGACATACACAGCAC
Organism: Rhinoderma darwinii; assembly: GCF_050947455.1. NCBI lineage: Eukaryota > Metazoa > Chordata > Amphibia > Anura > Rhinodermatidae > Rhinoderma > Rhinoderma darwinii. The sequence goes on from NC_134699.1 coordinate 26,069,804, forward strand.
ACATCTGACATATACATCATACACCTGACATACACAGCACACACATCTGACATACACAGTACACACCTGACATACACAGCACATACATCTGACATACACAGCACACACCCGACATACACAGCACACTCATCAGACATACACAGCACACACATCTGACAGATACCGCACACATCTGACATATACAGCACACAAATCTGACATACACAGCACACACCCGACATACACAGCACATACATCTGACATGCACAGCACATACATCTGACATACACCGCACACGCATCGGACATACACAGCACACACATCTGGCGCACACACATCTGACATACACAGCACACATAAATCGGACATAAGCAGCACACATTGGACACACGCAGCACACACAATAGACATGCAAAGCAGACACATCGAACAACACAGCAGACAAATGGGACATTTGAAGCAGACACATAGGAAATACTCAGAACACACATAGGACACATACCGCACACATCTGGCATACGCAGCACACACATTTTACATATGTAGCACACATCGGACACATGCCGCACACATCTGGCATATGCAGCACACACATTTTACATACGCAGCACACATGGCACACACATCTGACATACGCAGCACACGCATCAACCATGCGCAGCACACATCAGGCACATACTGAAGACACACACGATACACATGCATAGTAGACACATCAAACACCATAGCACACATATTGGACATAGACAGCACACACATACATACGCATCAGACACACACTGAAGACACACACCGCACACACGATAGACATGCATAGTAGACACATCGAACACACAGCACACACACATAGGACATACGCAGCACACGGATCAGACATACGCAGCACACACATCGGACACATACCGCACACATCTGACATATGCAGCACACGGATCAGACATACGCAGCACACACATTGGACATACACAGCACACGCATCAGACATATGCAGCACACATCGGACACATACTGAAGACACATGCCACACACACAATAGACATGCATAGTAGACACATCGAACAACACAGCAGACACATGGGACATGCGAAGCACACACATCAGACAAATGCAACCCACACATCAGACACAGAGCAATCACACGCAGTACACACAGCAGACATGCACAGCACCTATGAGACAAATGCCGCTGACACTATTCATGTGTCACCTATATATTGTACATGATGCTCACATTTCTGTAATATCACCCACCCCTATAAACATATTACTAAACCACTTTAATCTCTCTGTAAGGAGTACTTACCAGACCCTCTCCTACCCTCCTCACAGCTTACTACTGACATCCGGGCCCTGTACTGCTCCCTACACTCCACACAATAACATGCCTTCCTCCTCCTGCGCTGCCCCTGGCTGCCGAGGCAGCACGTCCAACCCTGACCTGTCGTATTTTATTGACTCTCAAGTCAGCAAAACGTGTTGATTTTTACTATAGTGTCTCTCATCAATGACGGTGTATGTGAAGTCAACAGTGGTTAGTCGACGACCCATGCATATCTGTGCCAGGCCCAGGACATCTAAGCGACACCTCTGTCCTTGTATAAATGTAACAATAGCATAAGCCCAAATACTTTTCTGAGGTCCCTGAAAATCAGGCCCATAATGCTATACAGAAAAGAGACAAATTTATACTTCTGGTAACCCACTCACTGCCATGTACCGCATAGGGCGAGACTCTGGGTACAAGGAGAGGGATGATGTTTGTTTACACACATATGGGTCTATGTTTTCATGCTTGAGCAAGTCATATGTAAACTAACACTACCCCTTTAAGAGAAACCACATATTATATGAGACGTTGTATGACCAATTCTCACCTGACCAGTCTAGACCAAATAGGAGAACAGCAATGTGACCAAGTAGGTAGTCATCCTGTGAAAACCTGATTGTGTGGTGACTCCACTATTAACAAATATGAGAAAACATATTTTGTTAGGAGTTATTCTTGAGTAAACTGGTATCCGGACATTATAAAATCGTGAGAACGAAGATCAGAAATGCTTGAAAATTAACTTTGTTAAAAATAAATTAATTTAAAAACATGTGTGTTCCAGTTGTATCGATAGAAGATTAAGGGGTCTTTCAGAAGGGGGTCACAGTCAGTGGGTGACAACACTAAATCTCCTTTCTCCTATAGTCACCCATGTTTTGCAGAGCTAGTGGCAGATATTGATGACGTGCAACCTGCATTTCCAAGAGACAAATTGTCGCTGATTTCCCTATTTATTTTTTTTCCAATGTGATTTTGATGAGGGTCGGGGTAAATGAGCAATAAATCAAGACGAACACCAACTTCTCTTGTTTTTATTTGTTTTATCTGCAAAATTTCAAAGCATATAACAAGTAGATACAATACGATCACAAAATTATCGATCAAAAATGGCTTTCACAGGAACAAGTCCCTTCATGGATCTACGTGGAGACGTTGCAGGAGAGGAATGTGCACAGGTTTACTTTGATGGGACGTTTCGGGGACAAAGGGGCAGCATAGATTTGGCCTATGGACCCTAGCTCCTGGGTAAAGAGTTGTCAATGTACAGCCCTGTATGAATGAAGCATTATAGATTTTTTTTTACCTATGAATGTATTTAGCATGGTCATACATAGTATTCAGGAGCATCTGGGGCATAGCTAGGCGTGGGGGGGGGGGCAGGGCTGGCCGGCCAAGTGCCCTGGTTTGATGCTTTACAGTAATACAATTTTTCCCTGTACTGTTGGTCCTTTCGACACAGCTAGAACTCTATACTGCTTCTCTATCATAACCGCTTGCTCTGGACAGCCGTTGACACTTTTCCAGCCTTCTATGCTTGGGCATGGGCATGGGCATATGTACTACAGAACCAACCCACTGCTATGTGCCACTGCAGGTGAGTAAAGTCTGGAGCTGAACCATGCCTCACCCAAGTCCACTGTCCTAAATTCTGAAGTCATTGCTTGTTCTACAGGCCATACATATCGGCAGGATTTGGAGGATTCAGTTGAGGACACACATATGGAGGTTGATTTTGTTATGGGGAGTTCCCTCCTCAGAGTACCTCCCAGTGTGAAAGGGCATTTTAATAGTTAAGAAAACATGAAAGATGGGGTATGGCTATTTACAAACATGAGATGGGACTGGATAAATATTACTATATCTAATCTACAAATTACCTGTGCCGTATACAATCATAGCAGGTATAGAGGGCACATATGGACGGTAGAGGGGTTTTCTTTTATGATCCCCTTGAAATAACAGTACATTAGGTAATCTGTCAGCTGTTTGTTTTGTGCAAGTCTCACTTCCTTTCTATGCTGTTTATGAGGGTTAAAATATTTCCTAATACTACTACGTCTTAGCTGAGTCACCTGCGTTGTCATGCAGGAGTTACGCACAATGATAACTTTTACTAATGATTACAGCTCTTGCCCTTGCATTCTAGGCATTTCCTGAGAACTATCACGTATTACTGTATTATCAAAATTCTTCTATTAGAAAATAAGGAAAAATTTTCTACATGTAAACTTACTTTATAAAGATACTAAGACCTCATGCATATGGCAGTATTTCAGCTCTGTACAATAAGACAGACATAGACTTCTATGGGGCTCTACCTCCATATGCCTCCGATTTAATTTGGAAAATCATGGCATGTTCCCTCGATGCAGTATTACAGAGCTATTCTCTCCTAGAACCATTGCTTCTATGGGGTGAAGAAACCTGTACTAAGGACCTGCGTAGAGCACCATTCAGCGGCACAAGAAATCCCTGTGGCTCCATACAGAGCTGCAGAGACTCCATGCACCACCATACAACCTCCTGCATATGGCACTGCTGTGGGCATAATGCCTAAGTTAAATAAAGCAGTTTGTTGAAGGTTCAACCAGCCATCCAATAACGTTGCATCTGTAGTGATCAATAGAAATCTGTTCACAACTCAAAAGTAATTTGATTCCTTTTTCATCTCAGTCTTACCCAAAATTGGCCATAGATGGACAAATAATTTGGGAAACGCCACCAATAATTTCTACTTCACCATTATACAAGGCATTTTTATTAAGACAAACAGATGAAATTAAAGAGGGCCACAGTATTGTAACAAACGTACCTGTCCGAGCTCTAGCAACTCGCCTTCCCATACTGGCCATGTTCCGGCGGGGTAGGTAGGGTTCAGTGCGTGCGTGTGTGTGTGTGTGTGTGTGTGTGTGTGTGTGTGTGTGTGTGTGTGTGTGTGTGTGTGTAGATAGATAAATATACACATTGACTTACTTTTCCAATTTCTCATGGCACAGCATACCTTCTCTCCCTGACCCCTGGCTCAGTACTGTATCCTGATTTCTGCCTCACACCTTTTACTTGACCCCTATAGCTTGCTGGACCACGTTCCTGTCTGCTCCATGAGTCTGCATCCCTTCTGCCTGACCTTCATTAAAAACTTAGGCTAGCCTGTCTACATACTCCTGTATCCCCAGCTCATCTTACTACCCTCACTGTTTTTTTTATTGGACTATCTGTTGCCATTGCCCCAAGTCCAGTGCAACGGAACCTTAACCCAAACTGCAATCTTGGGGGTCCTGTAGGTGAACTGTGCTGTCCGTATTGGTTCTTTCCATAGCCATCCCCTATGATACCAGACCATTTCAAGTATAAGTAATTTGAAGAAAGTGACCCTCAGAATATATTTATTATATCATTCTAAAATTATTAGTCCAGGAACATAGAAAAAGAGGATTTTGATGATCTTCCTAGCACTTTGGGAAAAATCAGAAAATTCAGCACTTACCTGTAGTGCAGCACCCACCTTACTCCCATTGTCTCCCCTATGTGTTCCCTAAGCCTGGGAGATCCACAGGTGACTTCTAGCAGGCCACTCCTGCAGTTACCCGCATGCTGAGGTTTACCCTGTATTATTTTTTTTTATATCCCGTTGCTTATATATTGCTAACATATTCCGCAGCACTGGTCAGAGATTGTCGCCATTCACATCAATCCCTGTCTCCAATGGGATACACAATCTAAATCCCCTAACTCACACTCACAAACTAGGGCCAATTTCATGAGAAGGCAATTCACGTATAAGTATGTTTTTGGAGGGTGGGAGGAAACCCACACTTACACATGTTCAGAATAATTCAGTTACTTATGATCGCAAGCACAGAGGTATTTACAGTAGGATCGAGTCCAGAGACCCGCTTCATTCCCCGAAATCACTGGAGACTGACTCCTGACGCCCACATATATAATTGACATTTCTGATTGTGATAAAACCGGACCATCACTTTTAGCTCCAAGCGTTCTTACCCATATAGTTTATATCATTGAACCTCCACTTTCCTAAAGGTTCAAACTCACCAGAAACCAAATTTTCCAAAGTATCCAAAATTAGATTAGATTGTTCTTCTAAGGCCTCATGCCCACTTCAGTTATTTTCGTCAGGGTGCTATCCGTTTTCTTTAACTGATAGCACCCTGACACATTCATTTCAATGGGGCCATGCACACTACCGTTGTTTTAACAGGAACCGTGCGGCCGTTCCGTCAAAAGTAGTGCCGGTCCTACTCCTGCCCATTTTTGACGGAACAGTCTCGGTCTTTGCATTGATTTGGTCCGTGAAACAACGGGCTGCACACGGAAGCCATCCGTGTGCGGTCCGTGATTCACGGAACCGTCATTAGCAGACGCGAAAGTGTGCATGAGGCCTAATGCTTTTATGGTCTGAGCAAGCCTCAGTTTATATGAGAAGATGTTTGTTGTTATTGTATGAAGGACCTTCATAGTGTCCAGTTGAATCTTGACTCACTTTATGACTCTGAATCACTTGTGATGGAGGTCTCTCTGCAGAGGAGCACAGTGATCGAGGAGCTGTCACTTGTGCCAAGATGTCTTGATGATCAGTATCAATTCTATGGAAGATGTACAGTTACCAGAGAAGTTCCAGGGTATGAAGTTTGCAGAGGATCTTGTTTTTTACCAGTCTCTTACAAAAAAAACAAGTCAGGCATGTTTAATGGCATGCTAAATTACATGCGGACATTTACTTCTTCTTTCAGAGTCATAATCAACAGATTCCACATGACTAAACCCACGTGACTACATTGTTAAGAGCCGAGTAGAAAAAACGATTTCATTTTCTAGGTGTAATGTTTACTACTTGTATTTTCTAAAGGTAACTATATACCGTCTGATCCAAATATTTAGTCCTATTTGAACCAGTTAACCAAGAATCAAGCCATGTATGGGAAGATGTTGAGTAAAGAAGGAGCATCACTAGAACATATCTGCCACAGATCTTACCATTTACCATAGATTTTGAATATGTGGCACTGACTGATCATATACAGTACAGTGAAAAAGTTTTAGGCAGATATGGAAGAATGCTTTAAAAAATAGAGGTGTTAATAGTTTTTTAAATAAATTAACAAAATGGAAAGTGAATGAACAGAAGAGAAATCTAAATCAAATCAATGTTTGGTGTGACCACCCTTTGCCTTGAAAATAGCATCAATTCTTCTAGGTACAGGTGCACATAATATTTAAAGGAAATTGGCGGGGAGGTTGTTCCAAACATCTTGAAGAACTAACCACAGATCTTCAGTGGATGTCGCTTCCTCAAATCCTTCTGTCTCTTCATGTAATTCCAGACAGACTTGATGATGTTTAGATCAGGGCTCTGTGGGGGGCATATTATCACTTCCAGGGCTCCTTGTTCTTCTTTACACTGAAGTTAGTTCTTAATGACATTGGTTGTATATTTGGGGTCGCTGTCCTGCTGCAGAATAAATTTGGAGCCAATCAGACCCCTCCCTGATGGTATTGCATGATTGATAAGTATCTGCCTGTATTTCTCAGCTATGAGGGCACCATTAAATGCTATGTACACATTTGAAACCATTTTTATTTTTTTTAAATAACAATGTAAAAATATTTTTTTTCCTTTTTCAGATGCAGCTGCTTTGTATTTCTGGATACAGAGCAGCTGTATCTAGCGCTGAAACCTGTATGTGTCAAGTCAGCGGCACTAACGGGTTTAGTGTCAGCGGGTCCTGCGGGTCTCTGATACGCAGGATCCACCTGTTATTAATCACATTTAAGTTACGAACTTTAATTAATCGGTAACAGCTCGATCCTGCGTGTCAGAGACCCGCAGGACCCACTGACCTGACAGATTTAGGTCTCAGCACATGATACGGCTGCTCTGTATACAGGATGCAAAGCAGCTGTATCTCAAAGTAATAATAATTTTTACTAAAAAGTAATTAGAAAGTTACACCAAACACACTGATAGACATTTAAAAAAAATTTTTTTTTCAAAGGTGTACATAGCCTTTAATCCTGATTAAATCCCCAACTCCATTTCTAAAATGCAGCCCCAAACTTACAAAGAACCTCCACCATGTACCAAATATTTTAAATATTGATTCATCAGTCCAGAGCACCTGATGACATTTTTCTGCACCCCAGTTCCTATGTTTTTGTGCATAGTTGAGTCGAATGGCCTTGTTTCCACATCGAAGGTATGGCTTTTTGACTGCAATTCTTCCATAAAGGCCACTTCTGGCCAGACTTCTGCGAACATTAGATGGGTGTATCTGGGTCCCACTGGTTTCTGCCAGTTCTAAGCTGATGGCACAGCTGGACATCTTCCGATTTCAAACAGAAGTAAGCATGATAGGTCTTTGATCTGCTGGGGGAGACCTTGCTGATGCAGTATAACTACCTTGTGTCTTGTTTCTTGTGCTCAGTTTTGCCATGGTGGACCTGTGACATGAAACTGTCTTCCACAACCTCACCTTTGTAGCAGAGTTTGGCTGTTCCTCACCCAGTTTTAAGCTTCCTACACAGCTGTTTTGGTTACAATTAATGACTGAGTTTCACTCTAGATATGAAAATGATGATCATTATCACCTGTTTGATATAATTAGTTAATCATCCACCTGATTATAGTCCTACAAAATCCACAACTTTGTAATAGCATACCTAGAAGAATTGATGCAAAGGTAGGTCACAACAAATGATGATTTGATTTAGATTTCTCTTCTGTTCATTCACTTTGTAATTTGCTAATTGATAAAAAATACACTTTGATTTTTTAAAGAATTCTTACTTTGCCGCATTTTTCCACAACTGCCTAAAACTTTTCCACAGTACTGAATGTCTGTATGACACTTCATTCTGCGGATGAATGGATAGATGATAGATAGATGATAGATAGATAGATAGATAGATAGATAGATAGATAGATAGATAGATAGATAGATAGATAGATAGATAGATAGATAGATAGATAGATAGATAGATAGATAGATAGATAGATAGATAGATAGATAGATGGATGGATTGATATCCCCTATATAAAAAATGTATTCGATTTTTTACAAAAAGTGCATGTGGCACAACAGTCTAAGTTACTAAATCTCAGAGTGCCATCTAGTGATGAAATGCGGATACGTTTTCTTAACCATGTGCATGAAATAACATTTCACATAAATTGACGTGCATAGTTTTTCCAATAAAGTGACAACCTTTTTGTCCTGGAATGTGCTGCTTGTTTGGGTGTCTGCTAGTCTGTATAATACCAAGATCAGCTCCACGTTAAGCCAAGCATTGGGAATGTCACAAAGCAGACACCAGCGTCTCCAAAAAGAAAAGAAGTCTCAATGTCAGAAGCAGCATTCATTTGTGAGAAGCTAATAAAAAATGAGCATAGTCCTACTGAGGGTCTTCAGACATGTTGTGGTACTTTATTAACACAACAGGTTATAGTTTCATGTCCTTTTCAAGGTATATTAGGTGCCCTTTATCAATGCCAGAATGAATTGACAGCCAAAACACCTTATACAAATATAGGCCCCATGCCAAAGGACTTCCAAACACATGCCCATCAAACAAGGTGCAAGCCAGATACCCCAACATGAAAATTACCAGCGACATGTCCCACTATACATAGTGCCTGCCAAGTGCCCCCACAATTGCCACCCATATAAAGTGTCAGCCACATGTTTCAACATATAAAGTTCCTGCAATAGTCCCAATATATAGTGCAGGCACACACTGCTAAGTGCCCCCACAGGTGCCTGCCAAGTGCCATCCGTATAAAGTGCTACATGGCTCACTATATAAAATCTCTGCAATAGTCACATTATGTACAGTGCCGCAACATACCTCTCATACAAAGTAACTGCCTAATGCCCCCAAAATTGCCTGACACATGCCTCCCCATAAGTGAAAACCTCAGCCCTCCTCCTCACGTAAAATACTTACCCCTTCTTGGCTCCAGTCCCTTTGTGAGCAGGAGGTAGTATCACTAAGTGATGTCTCCTCTAAAGCAGAATAATAGCAGTTTCCTTATTGGTTCCCGCAAGACCTTTTGGGGATCGGTGACTCCTGGAACAGTGGGACAGGGCCTGGAACCTGGCATAGTCCTGTTGCATCTTATATGCAATTAACTTCTAAGGCACCTGACCCCTCCTGATGTTCATGAAAGCCTCTGGTAACTGTATATACTGTACATCCACAGCAGGCTACAATGTGGCTTCTGAGCCTCTTTCTTGTGGCTCCCAATTCCCAAACCCCATGACAAACAAGTGTCCAGATTTTAGTAATAGTCCCGGAAATCCCACACAATAATCGCTTCTGCCCAATGGAACTCTAAACTGCTGATTCTGACTGCATGTGTTGGCACAGGAAAATATTTCTATATTTCAGTGGGAAGAAAAAACAGAACCAAGATCCAGCGCTGGGTGTGCGTTAAAAAGGAACTCCTGTTCCAATTTTATTCATGCATGCCATGAATAAGGACACAGACGTGTCAGAAACGCGTAGGCACATTTGAACAGGGCTTACTGCTATCCTTCACCTAACATTCATTCCTGTACTCTGCCACAGAACTACTCCATATAGTTCTATCATTTTTTATCTTTGTTATACCAATAAAATTGGAACAGGAGTTCCTTTTTAACGCACACCCAGCGCTGGATCTTGGTTCTGTTTTTTCTTCCTGTTGTGTACCGCTGGCCGCGCGGGAATCCGGGCGCTGTCTGCACTCAGACACAACTAAACGGTGAGCTGGAGGTCTACCTCCCCCCTCTTCCCCATTCATTAATTTTGTGTATATTTCAGTGGACATATGAGTAAGTACATTTATACCCAGGTTCCTGCATCTGTATTGTATATAGTTCATCATTTTAAATGTCTCCCTTTTTTTATTAAGTTTAATGTGATATGAATAGAGGTACATTTCTTGGTATGATTGTTTCTTCCTTTTTGTATGTTTCTGTGTATATATATATGTATACTTATTTGTGCATAAACGTGTGTGTGTGTGTGTGTGTGTGTGTGTGCGCGCGTGTATGTATGTGTTTTGGGTGCGTATGACTGTGTGTATTTGTTTATGTATGTATGACTGCATATTGTTATGACCAGCGGGTCGTAGACCCACTGGGCTACTCCACCGGTTTGACTTAGGGCCTCCTCTAAGGGCGATTTCTAAGTAGCCTCCCCGGTCTTCACCCTTTAACCCCCATATGCAGGGAGACTACCAGGTCTCTACCTCTTGAGGTGGACCTCGTGTGAGTAGCAACTGGCCCAGCGGACCAGGAGACAACGGTGTAGTACACTGAGAGTTCAGGCACTGGCAGATGATACTTTAACAGATCAGCGAGTATCAGAAGACACAATTCGTAAGGGTATGTTCACACGCAGTGGTTTCAGACGTGATTCGGGACGTTTACGCCTCGAATTACGCCTGAAAAAACGGCACCATTACGCCTTCAAACATCTGCCCATTGCTTTCAATGGGATTTACGGTGTTTTGTTCCCACGAGACTTAAAAACACGCCATGTCAAAAGAAGTGCAGGTCATTTCTTGGGACGTTTTTGGAGCCGTTTTTCATTGATTCCATTGAAAAACAGCTCCAAAAACAGCCGTAAAATACATTGTGAAAAACGCGAGTTGCTACAAAAACGTCTGAAAATCAGGAGCTGTTTTCGCTTGAAAACAGCTCCGTATTTTCAGACGTTTTTGAGTTTGCGTGTGAACATAGCCTAATAGGTAGGAAGCCTCAGGCTCGTCTCAGGTAGTTGGATGCAGACTGGCATACCTCCCAACCATCCCGGATTCAGCGGGACAGTCCCGGATTGTGGGCGGTGTCCCGCTGTCCTGAGCGGCCGGTGGTATATCCCACAGTAAACTGTATCTGCGTCTTCAGGATGCAGATGCAGTTGAATCCAATTCCGAAGCAGCAAACCATCAGCTCCCTGCTTAAGAATTAGTTCATAGCAGAGGAGCCCTTGACGTTACTGTCCATATATGGACAGTGGCTACACCTTAAGCGGAATGCCCCTTGCCGATGATCTGGCAGGGGATTCCGCTCCTAGAGGAATCCCCTGAAGTCACTGTCCATATATGGACATTGACAAGGGGCTCCTCCTGAAGCGGAATGCCCGCCTAGAGTCGGCAACCGGGATTCCCCTCAAGGAGTAGCCACTGACGTCACTCTCCATATATGGACAGTAACGTCAAGGGCTTCCCCGAGCACAGCGCTTAAAGTAGCGCTGTGCCCGGGGAGTCCTCAACGATGACCTAATGACCTAATTTTGAAGCAGGGAGCTGATGGTTCCCTGCTTCAGAATTAGTGACTACTCCTTGAGCGGAATCCCCATTTCCGATGATCTGGCCGGGTACTCCGGAAATCCCTAAGGTCACTGTCCATATATGGACATTAACGTCAGGGGCTCCTTCTGCAGCGGAATCCCCGGCCAGAGTCGGCAATGGGGATTCCGCTCAAGGAATAGCCACTGACGGCACTGTCCATATATGGAGAGTGACATCAGGGCTTCTCTCTAGGAGCGGAATGCCCGGCCTATGCTCTGCGATAGAAAACGCCTGAATTGACCAAATATGGACGTCGGGAGCAGTGCTGGAGTCCCTAGCAAATCGTTAGCTGATGCTCTGCTCGGGACTCAAGCAATAGGCAATGTGACAGCCCCTTGTGGTCATGTTCACGAACAGCACATGAAGCAAGAGCTCAGTCACGTGGGGCCGTGTCGGAGCGTCATCACTTTTAGAAAAGCTCCAGCACTTCCTGAATAATTCATGACGTTTGAACTGCACCATTTAGCACAGAATTTTTAATTAAAGTATATTAGTAAGTTACTTAGTTTCACATAAATATATTATTGCAATGCAATTTTTGGTCCCCGGATGATCCCTTTAAGTTGCCCATACATATAAGATAAAAGTCGGCTCAACAATTTCGATAATTATTAGGGGCCTCCCAACTGTCCAATTTGCCCAATCAGTGAAACCCCTTGGAGTAATCTTCAGAGGACATTATAAGGCAGGTGTCAGGTCCAGAGGAGCCTCAGAAATTGCACGTGCAAAAACATACAAATTCCTGTGCAATATGATGTAGTAAGCAAGAAAAAAACACTAAAGTAACCAGAAAGGAATTACACTCCACAAATCCTTTTGAATGTTAGGCACATTCCATATAAACCATTATTAATCTCAGTGGATTCTGGTCAGATTTTAAATCAAGCAGCCGCATTCATTGTGGTGGGTTGCTCAATGTTAAGGGGTTGTCCAGTCCCTAAAAATGTATGTGCTATCCTCAGGATAGGCCATCAATATCTGATTGGTCGGGGTCCGACTGACAGGACTATTTTAAAGGGGCCGCAGCAATTGTATGAGCGCTGTTTACCCTTCTATCCTTATCTGCTCGTACTGGGAATCGACAAAAACACTTGTAGCAGCGGTTCACAGTAATACAGCCTTCTCCCATAGAAGTTGAAGTTTAATTACATTAAGGCCTCATGCACACGACCGTAGCCATGTGCACAACCGTGATTTTCGGGTCGGCCAGCCGCGGAGTGTCGCCTGCAAGACGCCCGCAAATCGCGGGCCGTGAACATTACTTCCTATGAGCCTGGACCGCAGAACCCGGCCGTAATAAGACTTGCCCGTTCTTTCTGCGGTCTGGGCTCCTGGGCCATGCACGGACCGTGAAACCACGGTCGTGTGCATGCCCCATAGGAATGAATGGGGCCGCAATTCTCCCGTGGATTTTCGGGGGAATTGCGGCCGCAAAAGCACGTTCATGTGCATGGGGCCTATGTGTATGGAATTCTCATTCATTTAAGTGGAGATTGATTGTGCATGTGACCTACATTATATTGATGCTCGGCATCGGCCAATTTGTAATAGTAGTTTTTAGGTCGACCTTTCCATAATATGTAGTTTTCATAATGGCCACTAGATGTCAGCACAATATGCATACTTCTTTGACTGGGAAAAGAATAGACTATGTAGTAGCCTGATGTGAGTAAGCATTATCAGCAGCTTCTGCGTATTCTATTTAGAAAGCAAAGGTTCAAATGGGAGTCCAGGTCTTGGCACCCCTGGCAAAATCAGCTCTTTGCTGGAGTTGCCAGGACCTTAGTCCGGTGAGAAATTTAGTATTACATACTGGACATTCAGATGAATGGCCATTCGTGTTATGTATGGAAGTGGTCTCTGTTTTGGCTCATAGAGTGGGATCATGAGCAATTGACCCCCTCTAAATGTCTATATGCCCTAATAGGACATATGGACAGGTGTCTTCATGAGGCAACCCATTTAAACAGGCCGCAGACATGAGATTTTTTGAGGATTTCAGCAGAATCAGCTGACAATTGAATGTCTATGGTACATGTCCCATGGATCCAGATGTCTGCCATCATGGGACAGAATTGGACAGGTGGTTTTTTGCCTGTCCAATCCTAGTTCCCCCTGTCCATATTGGCTAAATCCAGCAAACAATTACCTTTTGTCTATGGGCAGCTTTATAGTGAGCGTCAATAAGCAGGTTATACTGACAACAGCAAATGCTAAATTTCATTCTCACTATATAATAATAATAATAATAATAATAATAATAATAATAATAATAATAATAATATAAAGTTCATTCTTACTATATAATAACAAAATAAAGTTTATTTTCACTAAATAATAATATAAAGTTCATTCTCACTATATAATAATAATAATAATAATAATAATAATAATAATAATAATAATAATAATTTTAATAATATAAAGTTTATTCTCACAATATAATAATATAAATTCATTCTCACTTTATAATAATAATAATAATAATATAAATCCATTTTCACTATCTAATAATAATACAAATAATTGAAAGTTTATTATCTGTATATAATAATATAAATCCATTCTCCCGATATAATAATAATAATATAAGTCCATTCTCACTATATAATTATTATGTTTAATGTTTGTCTTATATGTGAATAAACCCAAGCACTCTCTAGAAATGATGGACGTAGGAATAGATTTTCTCAAATTATTGTTTTTTTATTCAAAGTAATTCAACTTTTTGTTATGTTGTTTTTTGTCTTTTTGTCAAGCGATTTTCAAAAGACGTTTCGAAAATCGCTTGACAAAAAGACATAAAACAACATAACAAAAAGTTGAATTACTTTGAATAAAAAAACCAATGATGTGAGAAAATCTATTCCTACGTCCATCATTTCTATAGAGTGCTTGGGTCTTTCTACTATACTATATTGTGGGATATCCACCCTGAACCCTTATAGCACCTGAATATTCCTGTCCAGGAGTGCAGTCCATCATTGTTTCTACACATTATCTGTGGATAAAAGCATAAACTTGGCCTTGCCCTATTTTTTACTTTATTAGTGAACCATTCATACAATAACACACATATAAGGCTTCGTTCACATCTGCGTCAGGGCTAAGTTCTGGCGTTCCGTCTGAGCTTTCCGTCAGAACGGAACCCTGAATCAAACATTGATGCATCACCATTGATACCGACTACGGTATTGCTTCAATAAAAACGACGGAACCCTTGAACAATGGAGACAACGGAAACCATTGGCACCAGATCCGTCACCAATGAAATCAATGGTGATGTAAACGGAAACCTGTGGTTTCCGTTTGTTATAGTCAGGGTTCTGCTCTGACGGAAAGCTCAGATGGAACGCCAGAATGGAGCCCTGACGCAGATGTGAAGGAAAGCCTCACACTGTCATGCTCCACAAAAGTCCCCACATGGCCAGTTGCAATAACATCTTCATATAATAACACAAGTTATAAATAGACATCACGCAAAGTCTTCAATACATTTTCACATAAGGATTGGCCCACACATTACAATAAACTATTTTGTATCAATCCAGTTAATTCTAACTGCATGTAGTGTAAAACTGTGTTCAGACTTAGTCATATGGTGGTTTATGCAACAAATTTCACTCAAACCCGCCAGAAACCTTGATATGGCCGCAATGTTTGAACACGGCCTAACTCACATGTACTTCTATATGGCCCATAGTGATCATCGCCAATTAATAATGATTGCTGTCATGGTCGGTTAAAGGGGCATTAAAAGGCTAATAACGGTCAATACACAAGAATATACTTTATTTGTTGAAACTGTAATATCTCCTTAAATTAGTCTGACATCCTAATAATACGTCAGACAACCTCTTTTGTGGTGCATTTTAAAAAGGAGTATTTTTCAGTATTCAGCGTACAAATGACTGGATAGCAAAATCTAAGTGGCCAATGATATAAAGGAATCAATTGCAGCCAATCACAAAACGTCTGCTTGCATACTCGCAAGTTACATTAAGGGGTTCTCTGCTTGGCACAATCCCTACTTGGCAGAAGTCTCCCTTGAGAATAAGCAGATTACAAGGGGTCCTCCTTCTGGGATCCCCAGCGATCAGCTGTAATCTGTGGAAAACCTGGCAATAAGTGTTCAGCTTCCCTACAGCGCCACCACAGGGGAAATTAAGCATTACACAGTGCCTATTCGAATCAATAGGTTGTCTTGTCTATGTAATGCAGGACAGGACAGGTCCTCCAGAGTGAGAGATGCTCTTTGTGTCCGCTCTCCTTTCCAAGAAATGAGTATCCTGAACAGAGGATTTCCCTCTAATAGGGTGTATGAAAATGGGTTTTCTAAACTAGACAAGACCCTTAAATGACAAATTCGCATTACCCTGTCTACTTTTTTTACTTCAATGGGTAAACCTGCAGCAAAACTAATCTGGTGATGACTAGTGATGGCATCACCCCGGCATTTTTCTATTTAAATGTCCTTTGGTTCACCTGCTCTCAATTTAGGGTTCAGTAATTATTTGATTTATCAGGTTTGGGGCTCATTGGGTGATCTCAGGGTCATAGAATTAAAAACTGGTGCAAACTGATGGCGTTGATCATTTAGGTTATCAATCATGTGGATACAGACCCTACATTCTCACAACTAAAGGGTTTTGTACTTTGGAAATGGCCATAACATATTGTCCAACTTTTACTTTATACTATTCACCAGTGGTCAGCAACTTGTGGCCTTCCAGCTCTCACATACCCTGTCAGCTTTCAGTGCCTGCTGTGAGTTGTAGTTATACAACCGCTAAAGAGCCACAAGTTTAAAAATACTGCTATACCCCTATTTTGTCCCTGAGCCGAATCTCAGGGACCTCGACTGGGTGAAGATGTGTAATTTTTACACAGACAAATCTATATTGCAGTTTATGGAAGAGCTGCCTGTCCTGACGTGTGAACAATACAATGCACTGCACTGAAATCCCCTGAAAAATAATATCAGCCTGAAAATCTGCATGCAACAGTGGGAACCTATTTTGCTGTCTTTATTACAAAACCAAAACATTATTTGGTCATTACGTCCCTTTAAAACATCTTTCACTGCCCACTAGGGGGAGCAATAAACACAGTTCAGCAGTTAAACTGGTTTAAAGAGGCTCTGTCACCAAATTATAAGTGCCCTATCTTGTACATAATATGATCGGCGCTGTAATGTAGATTACAACAGTGTTTTTTTATTTAGAAAGACGATAATTTTTAAAGGAGTTATGACCTATTTTAGCTTTATGCTAATGACTTTCTTAATGGGCAACTGGTCGTGTTTTACTTTTTGGCCAAGTGGGCGTTGTGGAGAGAAGTGTATGACGCTGACCAATCAGTGACCAATCAGCGTCATACACTTCTCCCCATTAATTTGCACAGCATATAGTGATCTTATTATATCACTATGTGCAGAAACATAAACACACTATAACGTTACGCAAGTGTCCTGACAGTGAATATACATTACCTCCAGCCGGGATGTGATGTCTATTCAGAATCCTGACACTTCCGTAGCGTTTCTGTGAGATTTACAGCAAGGCAAGCATAATCTCACGAGATTACGATGTAACCTGTCATTTAAAACGAGATTACGTTTGTCTTGCTGTAAATCTCACAGAAACGCTACAGAAGTGTCAGGATTCTGAATAGACATCACGTCCTGGCTGGAGGTAATGTATATTCATTGTCAGGACACTGCAGTAACGTTATAGTGTGTTTATGTGGCTGCACGTAGCGATATAGTTATATCGCTATGTGCTGTGTAAATGAATGGAGAGAAGTGTATGACGTTGATTGGTCACTGATTGGTCAGCATCATACACTTCTCTCCACAATGCCCACTTGGCCAAATATTAAAACACGCCCAGTTGTCCATTAAGAAACTCATTAGCATAAAGCTAAAATAGGTCACAACTCCGTCAAAAATGATCGTTTATAATGTGGTGACAGAGTCTCTTTAACAGTTTCGTTATTGGGACACTTTTCACACTTATTTAATTAAAGTTGAATAATAAAAT
This sequence comes from Rhinoderma darwinii, assembly GCF_050947455.1. Lineage (NCBI taxonomy): Eukaryota > Metazoa > Chordata > Amphibia > Anura > Rhinodermatidae > Rhinoderma > Rhinoderma darwinii. Next base: position 26,087,511 of record NC_134699.1, read on the forward strand.
AAAAGAAAAGATATTTTAGCCCCATACCCATATTTTGAAAGTAGACACCTGGCACATTGTGAAAATGCCACCCAGAACTTAACACTCATCGGTACCTTCAAGCAATTTTGCATCAAAACGTAGTGTTTTGTAAAACAAGTATAAAAATTAATGTTTGTTGCAAAAATTGGACCCAAAGAAAAGCATCAGATGCTTAATGTGGAAGTTTGAGCTGTGTAAGGCTGTACAGGGGGAGGGATCACAGTAACAGACTGTGATCTTACTTCCTGCTCTTACTTGCAGCTTCCCCTCTCCCTCTCTAACTTTCCCCCCTCCCTCTCCAACTTTTCCCCCTCCCTCGCCAACATTTCCCCTTCCTCGCCAACTTTCCTTCCTCCCTCTCTAACTTTCTCCCCAACTTCAAACAAGTGCTGTGCCCCAAATACAAGTTTTAAAACCTTAGTTCTTATATTGTAGTCGCAGAAAACATTTAAAGTCATAAAGTATAACTCAACTTTTAAAAAACTTTTGACATATCATAGTGACATGTCAGAAGTTTTGATCGTTTGGGGTCTGAGCACTGAGACTCCCACCAATCACTAAAATAAAGCAGCAGAAGCGATCAGGTGAGCACTGTTCATTTCTGATTACCAGAGTGAGCAGTGTATGGACTCATAGACTTTCTATTGAGCCCGCAAACCAAGGAAAGCTGATCAGAAATGAAGCGGCACAACCAGAGACGTAACTAGGGGTTTAGCACAGGGGGGGCGAAACATATCTGGGTGGGCCCCAACCCAGTAGCCCCGCCCCCCCCCCCCCCCCAATGCATTTTTACAGCTGCAGAGGCACATCCTAATCATAGTGGTTATCATTCTGAATTAGCAGGAGTGCTGTACTGAATACGCTGCTATATTATCCATGATAATTAAAAGTTTGAGAGCAGTATAAAAGGCTCTTAAGTACATTACACATGTATAGCATAGTTTAAACCCTATATACTACATTATTCAAAACAGTAGACAAGAAGAGGACTATTATATGAAGAATGAATAACAGGGGAAGACACGGCAGCCGTCTCAATATCAGAGACACATCCTAAGCTATAGAAGTTTAAAAGCTGAATATAATACCAGTTCAGCGGTATATCAAAAGGAGATACACATCCAATCCAACTTGATACTTGAAAGCAGTAGACTAACCAAATATAAGCAAGGAGAACATCGGCTCTAATCCATCATATAAACCTTATCATATACAAATCCCAGAAGCAGGGCAGGTGAGCGGCTACAAGTACATTCACAATTAGGCCCACAGCATGCAACTATTATAATTCAGATAGAAAAACACTTTAATATACTCACCATTTTAAAAACATTTTACTCAGCAAGTCGATGTCCCCGTTGGCTCAAACTCAAAAATAATCAAGTGATCCATTTTTTTAAAACTGATACAGAGAGGTGGGGGTATATACAGTTATATACAGAGATGATGACTGGTATATACATGGATGATAGGGGGTTATATACAGTTATATACAGGGATGATGGCTGGTATATACAGGAATGATGGGGGTTATATACAGGGATGATGGGTAGTCCAGCCATCATCCCTGTATTAACCCTCATCATCACTGTTTAAAGAAGCCATAATCCCTGTATAATTTCAGAACGGGATATATCGGGGAGGGGTGCTTGCTCACCCTCTCCTCACACGCAGGCAGGCTTCTTCTGTTCCTGGCGGGCAGCGTTAGAAGCGTGCACTAGCAGACGTGCCTAGCGTGCGCGCACGGCTGCTAGCTTGAATGACTATGTGGCCACGTATAGTCATGTGGGAGCGGCTGAAGAAGAGTGGGGCGGCGGGAGCGGCGCGGAGGGCCCCACCGTCTCAGTAAGTGGGCCCCACCATGAGTGGGCCCGGGGCCACCGCCCCCCTGCCCCCACTAGCTACGCTACTGGGCACAACGCTCACCCAAGCGCTTCTGTAGCTTCCTTTTAGCGATTGTTGGGGGTCTCAGTGCTCGGACACCCACCAATCAAAACTTATGACATCTCGTTATGACATGTCAAAAGTTTTTTAAAGATGAGTTACCTTTTAAAGAGAACCGGTCACCTCTCCTGACATGTCTGTTTTAGTAAATAATTGTATTCCCCATGAAATAACAATTCTGGAGCATATTTTTAAAGAACTCTACGTTGTGCCGTTCCACTGTTATTTCTTTTATGAATAAATTAACAACTGGGTGTTACCAGTTGGGTTTGTGTCCCTACACAGTCTGTCTGTCCAATCAGTGGTCACAGAGTGAGACACGCCCCTAGATGAATAGTAACACCCAGTTGTCAATTTATTCATACATTTCTAGGAGGAAACACTGGTGAACTGCACAACGTAGAGTTCTAAGAAAACATTGTCCAGAATTGTTATTTCATGGGTAATACAAGTATTTACTGAAAATAGAAATGTCATGAGAGTTGACAGGTCCTCTTTAACACTAATTATATCTTCTACAGATGGTTCCTTCCACTTTTAGGATCATAAACATCACTTTGATTTTAAATGTTACCCTAGTACCCTCTAGTGTAGGTCCTCGCCAGCAAAACCATGTTGACACCTGGGTCTAACCAGCAGTTGACATCGAAGCCAAAAAAGGCACTTGTAGAGCACTGTCTGTACCAACCATAGTCTCCACTCACTTCTATGGGAGTTACGGAAAAAGCACAGGCGGTTCGGCTGTTTCCAGAATTCCCAGGCATCTCTGCACTGATTTTCTGCCAGCGGCCGCCTCACCAGACGGGACAGGGTCAAGGAACCCCCATTTGGAAAATAGGTGCTAGTCCTAAAGGTGGGAACCGCGTCTTTCAGGCATTTATGGCATATCCTGTGGAAATGGGATAAATGTATAAGTTGGGAATAAACCTTTAACTTGTAACTTTCTATTCAAATATGTATAGGAAAATGTAAGAAAAGTTGTGTCCTGAGAAAGCAGGTCTTATTAATTACTTACATTTTTAGATTTTTGCGACAGTCGCAAGTTCACTTTTTTTTTACAGAGGTTGCATTGCGTTCACAGTAGACTCATAATTTTACAATGACTGTATGTTTCTGAGTAGGCCTAGCCAAAAGGCACACACTGAGTTGTACGAAGCAGTAATACAGTACGCATAGACGTCTATAGGTCTCTGCTGTACTTCTGTGTGCCTATATTTTCATACAGAAGTTTTCTCAGTCAGATTTATATGGAATTCAACAGAAGAAAAATTGTGGCACATGACGTATTATTGAGATATTCTCCTCTAGAAGCATTGCACGGAGCCGTAGAGAGTCTGCGCAAATCCATACAGGCTCAGTGCTCCTGGCTCTGCCTTGTGCATGAGGCCTAATAGTAGCAATGGCCGCTTGTCATCATACCTGTTTTTTTGCACATTTCCAGTAGGTGTCACTAAGCTTCCACTTTTTAAATTATCATATAGGAAAGTGCTGCCATGCAGAATGTCCAGTTACAAAGTAACCTGTCAGGAAGAAAAAGGGAATCCTAACCTTCAATATGCTCTTTGCTTAAAGGAGTTTTCACAGACAATACGATTAGGACTTGTGTGATTTTCAACAACTGGGACCCTTCTCCTCATCCCAATGATCCTGAGGTCTTGTCCAGTTCCTAAATTTCATGGGTGGTGGTTGTGCATGCATTGTTCTGTATTCAACTGAAATGGAGTTATGGATTATGAGGGATTTAACAAATATGCTTTATACCGGAGATTATATGTAGTCCTCAGAAGCAAAAATGAAAGTGTAAAAAAATCCCGGGAGCATTGGTGTGTCCGCAAACCATGAAACCACCACAACTCCAGTAACCAAGAAGATAACCAGACTGCTAGTCTGAACAAGATTCAGCGTACTCACCGTTTACACCTGAAACTTTTGGCGCATTTGAGCAAAGCCTTCCACAATCACTTATTGCTGCTTCTATCCTGTAATACCGAGTCACTCCACATATAAAGCATATGCAGTATTTGGGATATGTTTATCCGAAATTCCGGAATATATCTATTAACATTGCTATAAAGATGGAGCTTCGATTTAAGAACAAGGATCTGACCAAATAACTGGTGATGTTCACAGTTCAACCTTAAAGCGTACCTAACTTTTCAGGAGAATTTCAGAATAAGCTGTCATATGTGTGTACATGAGGAATAACACTATTTCTTGCCATTATTTGACTTGTATGTGGCATTATTTAGCAGTTTTCCCCTCTGCAGTCCCTATCTCTAATTCTCAGTTGTCGCAAATTTTGGTGCATTTTGCTCTGTCTTAATCACTAAAGCAAATCTATGCCTGCTAATTGCTCTAAAATGTGCATTATTCTCTAGAACAGAGTTTCCCAACCATTTCAGGCTCGAGGCACCCCTGGAAAAAAAAATTTCCTCAGGGCACCCCTACCAAAAATAAATTGTTTACAAAACGACAAAAAAATGGCTAAAAACAAGCACTCAACTCTTAGGGTATGTTCACATCGCGTTTTTTTGTAAGGCAGAAGAAAAAAAATCTACCTCAAGATTCCTTTAGGAAATTTGAGGCAGATTTTGAATTGACAGCATTATTTTCGCTTTTATTTTTTTGCTGTGTTTTTTGCCCACATTGTTTTTAAGCAGTTGAAGGTAATGCAAAAATCGCAGGCAAAAAAGCTCCAAACGAGCCCCGCAGGCTTTTTTTCTGCCTCCTATTAATTTCAATGGGAGGTCAGAGGCGGAAACCACTCAAAGACCATCAGGCCCCCACTCACAGTAAAATGACCATCAGCCCCCAACTCACAGTAAAATGACCATCAGCCCCCAACTCACAGTAAAATGACCATCAGCCCCCCACTCATAGTAAAATGACCATCAGCCCCCCACTCACAGTAAAATGACCATCAGCCCCCAACTCACAGTAAAATCACCATCAGCCCCCCACTCATAGTAAAATGACCATCAGCCCCCCACTCACAGTAAAATGACCATCAGCCCAGCACTCATAGTAAAATGACCATCAGCCCCCCACTCATAGTAAAATGACCATCAGCCCCCCACTCACAGTAAAATAACCATCAGCCCCCCCATAACATGACCATCAGCCCCCCACTCACAGTAAAATGACCATCAGCCCCCTCTAGTAAAGTGACCATCAGCCCCCCAGTAAAGAGTCCATAAGCCCCCCCAGTAAAGAGACCCTCAGCTTCAGTCCCCTCAGTAAAATGACAATCAGCCCCCACCCCGTAAAATTCCCATCAGTTCCTCTAGTAAAGTGACCATCACAGCCAGAAAGTGTGCTTAGGAAGGAATAAATAAGGAGGTATAAGAGGAGAGAACTACAACTTCCAGCATGTCCAGGCTGTTATTATGGGATATCAGAGGACATTACAGGGAGGAGGTATAAGAGGAGAGAACTACAACTTCCAGCATGCCCAGGCTGTTATGTGATATCAGAGAACATTTACAGGAAGGGGGTATGAGGAGAGAACTACAAATCCCAGCATGTCCAGGCTGTTATTAAGGGATATCAGAGGACATTACAGGGAGGAGGTATAAGAGGAGAGAACTACAACTTCCAGCATGTCCAGGCTGTTATTATGGGATATCAGAGGACATTACAGGGAAATGGTATGAGGAGAGAACTACAACTTCCAGCATGCCCAGGCTGTTATGTGATATCAGAGAATATTTACAGGAAGGGGGTATGAGGAGAGAACTACAAATACCAGCATGTCCAGGCTGTTATTAAGGGATATCAGAGGACATTACAGTGAGGAGGTATAAGAGGAGAGAACTACAACTTCCAGCATGTCCAGGCTGTTATTAAGGGATATCAGAGGACATTACAGTGAGGAGGTATAAGAGGAGAGAACTACAACTTCCAGCATGTCCAGGCTGTTATTATGGGATATGAGAGGACATTACAGGGAGGAGGTATAAGAGGAGAGAACTACAACTTCCAGTATGTCCAGGCTGTTATTATGGGATATCAGAGGACATTACAAGGAAGAGGTATGAGGAGAGAACTACAACTACCAGCATGCCCAAGCTGTTATGTGATATCAGAGAACATTTACAGGGAGGGGATATGAGGAGAGAACTACAAATCCCAGCATGTCCAGGCTGTTATTAAGGGATATCAGAGGACATTACAGGGAGGAGGTATAAGAGGAGAGAACTACAACTTCCAGCATGTCCAGGCTGTTATGTGATATCAGAGAACATTTACAGGGAGGGGGTATAAGAGGAGAGAACTACAACTCCCAGCATGTCCAGACTGTTATGTTATATCAGAGGAAATTATAGGGAGGAAGTATGAGATGAGAGAACTACAACTCCCAGCGTGTCCAAGCTGATATTAATGGATATCAGAGGACATTACAGGGAGGAGGTATAAGAGGAGAGAACTATAACTTCCAGCATGTCCAGGCTGTTATGTGATATCAGAGAACATTTACAGGGAGGGGGTATAAAATGAGAGAACTACAACTCCCAGCATGTCCAGACTGTTGTTATGTGATATAAGAGGACATTACAGGGAGTATAAGAGGAGAGAACTACAACTTCCAGCATTCCCCTGGCTCCAGTTCTCACACAATTGCTAACAAACTATATAAGAAATACTTACCCTGCCCAGCATTAATGGCTCCTCTCCCTCCGTCTAGTGGGAAGTGGTGGACAGTACTTGTAGCAGACGTGCGCGGGTCACGTCTCCTACAAGCATAGTTAGAGTAAGCGTCGGGGGCGGAGCTTGTAGAAAGCTTTTTTTCGCAGTGGATGAGCGGAGTGTCGCGGCACCCCTGGCCGCGGCACTCCGGTTGGGAACCACTGCTGTAGAATAAGAATTAATAAATCTGACAGAACAATGGTGGCCCTCACCCACTTTTCTCACCACTTTTTAAATGTTTCTTAATATGAGAAAAGTCTCAAATTTTCTATGCCAAAAAACTGGCATAATCTTCATTGATAAATTCCCCCCAATGTTTCAGTTGAAGGCAGGGGTGTAACTAGGAAAGACTGGACCCCATAGGAAACTTTTGACTGCCCCCCCCCTCCCTTAGGTGTCACACGCAGCCCACCTTATAGATAGTGCCCCCTGTATATTGTGCCATACAGCCCCCCTGTAGATAATGCCACACCCCCTGTAGACAGTGCTATACAGCCCCCCCTGTAGATTGTGCCATACAGCCCCCTGTGGACAGTGCTATACAGCACCCCCTGTAGACAGTGTTACACCCCACTTGTAGATAGCGCCCCCACCTCCCCCTTGTAGATAGTGCCATACAGCCCCCTGTAGATATCGCCATAAAGCCCCCCTGTAAATAGTGCCATACAGCTCCCCCTGTATATAGTGTCACACAGTCCCCTCCCTTGTGTATAGTGCCACACAGCCCCCCTTAGTAGATAGTGCCGCACAGCCCCCTGAAAATAGCGCCACACAGACTCCTGTACATTGCGCCACACACAGATCCCTGTAGATAGTGCCACACACAAACCCCTGTAGATCGCGCCGCACACTCCTCCCTGTAGATTGCACCACACACAGATCCCTGTAGATAGCGCCACACACAGACCCCTGTAGATTGCGCCACACACAGTCCCCTGTAGATTGTGCCACACAGCCCTCCCTCCTTGTAAATAGTGCCATACAGCCCCCTAGTATATAGTGCCACACAGCCCCCCTTAGTAGTGCCACACAGCCCCCTTGTATATAGGGCTACACAGCTCCCCCCTTGTATAGAGTGCCACACAGCCCCCCTTGTATATAGTGTCACACAGCCACCCTTTGTATATAGTGCCAGACAGTCCCGCCTTGTATATAGTGCCACACAGCCTCAGACCCTTGTATATAATGCCACGCAGCCCCCCATGTATAATGTGCCACACAGACCCCCCCCTTGTATATAGTGCCACACAGCGCTCCTCCCTTGTATTTAGTGCCACACAGCTCCCTCCCTTGTTTATAGTGCCACACAGCGCCCCTCCCTTGTATAAAGTGCCACACAGCATCCCTCCCTTGTATATAGTGCCTCACAGTCCCTCTCCCTTGTATATAGTGTCACGCAGCCCCCCCTCCCTTGTGTATATAGTGTCACACAGCGCCCCTCCCTTGTATATAGAGCCACACAGCCCCCTCCCTTGTATATAGTGCCACACAGCGCCCCTCCCTTGTATATAGTGCCACAAAGCGCCCCTTCCTTGCATATAGTGTCACACAGCCCGCCTCCTTTGTATATATTGCCACACAGCACCCCACCCTTGTATATAGTGCCACACAGCATCCCTCCCTTGTATACAGTGCCACATAGCCCCCCTCCCTTGTATATAGTGTCACACATCCCCCTCCCTTGTATATGGTGCTACACAGCAATCCCCCCTGTATATTGCCACACAGCCCCCCCCCCCAAAAAAAATATTGTACTTACCTTACCCCGTTCCCGTAACGGACAGAGCACTTCTCATCTTCTGGGAGGACGCAGATACAAGTGATGGCGGCTGTCACTAGCATTGGGGCTCCATCTGGTGCTAATGACGCAACCGGCATGAGGGGGCCCGTAGTGGCATCGCCACCGCTGTAGCAGCCATAACTGCTGCTAGCAGCGCCACCGGGCATGGGATGGCCGTGTCGGCAGGCGGCACGGGCCCCCTAATGCCGCCTGGCCCAATAGCAGCCGTTACTGCTGCTACAGCATTAGTTACGCCACTGGTTGAAGGCACTCACCAGATGATCTTTCATTTTTCCGTTTTAGATAAATAAAGGTAAAAGAGGACCTGTCACCTCTCCTGACTCGTCTGTGTAGTAAATACTTGTATACTCCATCAACTAACATCTTTTCTTAGAACTCTGTTTTGCACCATTACCCGAATAGGGTGTGTCCCTACACAGTCTTACATTGTCACCACTGATTGGACAGTATCAGTATGTGTAGGGTAACATCTCATTAGCATAGGGAATGGTATCACCCATTTGTCAATTTATGCATACAATTCCAGGAGGAAAAACAGAGGAACAGCACAAAGAAAAATATGTTCCAGAATTTATATTTTATGGGGAATGGTAGTATTTACAAAAAAAAGATATTTAGGAAAGCTGTCAGGTCATCCTTAGAGGGGTTGTCCAATTGGGGCCTATCGACTTCATAGACAGCAGTACCCCGCTGGAGACCTACTTTTTTTTATCCACAGTGGAGAGGCTAAGGGGACTCAGCAATACCATTAATTACATTTATTTAAATTGCCAAAATGTAACACCACATTTCCCCTGCCGCAGCCACTTAAGGGAAATGCGCAGCAGCCTGAAGCTTCCTCCGGCTATAACATCTATTTGCCTAAGGCCATCAGCCGATCACTAGCAGGTTCTTAGTTAGAGAAGAAGTTGTCCAGATGGTACAACTCTTTTAATCATTGTATGGTGAAAAATAATTTCAACTTTCTTAAATACTTTGAGTTTCAGTTCATCTTCCTTTTCAATATATCTGCTTAATGTCAGTGAATAGTCATTGTTTGCGGTAAGTAATTCTTGTTTACATTCAGAGTCTGAAAACCTATTCTGATCATGTCCAGCTGATATATCTTGTGTCAGTTGAACTTGATCAATACAAGTTTTTAGCCTTTTTATATAAACAACAATGTTTCCATTTAATGACAACAAGCAGAGGTCTTGAAATAGTGAGGAATTCAAACACAACGTTTATTACAATTGTCTTTACTCAATGATTACGGTTTATTTACACAAAAGCTGAATGCCCCTCTAAAGGTTACCTAAACTTTTAAAAAACTTTTGACATGTCAGAGGTTTTGATCGGTGGGGGGCCTGAGCACTGAGATCTCCACCAGTCGCTAAAAAGAAGCAGCAGAAGCGCTCGGGTGAGCGCTGTGCCGCTTCGTTTCTGGTCAGCTTTCCTCAAAAAGCCAAGTTACCAGTGCTCGGACTCATAACCGTTCTTTTGAGCACATACACTGCTCGCTCGGCTTTCCAAGGAAAGCCGATCAGGAACGATCAGCACTCACTGTGAGCGCTACTGCCGCTTTGTTTTAGCTATTGGTGGGGGTCTCAGTTCTCGGACCCCCACCAATCAAAACTTCTGACATGTCACTATGGCATGTCAAAATTTTTTAAAAATGTAGTTACCCTTTAAGCTCAGCTCAGAACCAGGAGCCAAAGGTCAGATATTTTATCCCTACAGATAGAAGAGGGGATATTGCTAATAATGCAATTCCCTAATACAAGAGTAGACTCACCATAAGGGAACCTTCGCTGGGGTTTATATTTTAAATGTAGACTGCAGGGGACACTGCTGCTCAATATCATGGGAAGAAAACATCTGGAAAATCCTGAGTGTATTTTATATGAAACAGGGAAATTTTTCCTCTTAAATTTTCATTTATTCATTGCTGCGTTACTTAATTTTACAGATCATTTTATAAAGTATTTTGAAAGTGCTACGGCATTACCACATTAACATGTCATTTCATTTCACATTTTAATAGCGTGAAAGAGCGGAGCCAAAATATTCTAAGAAATAATTAAAAAAAAGTGTATAAGTGATTAATACTAATAACATAACTGCTTGTTATCTGTGTATCTGAGAGACTAAGTACTTGTTAAGCGCACTCGTATTAGAAGCGTTCTAATTAACGCAAGCAAAGATTACTTCTATTTACATTGTAATTCCCCCAAGGTTCATGTAAGGTTAATACAGAGCCTTTGCCTCTTTAAATGACATAATTTGACGTTTCGGTCCTACAGAATCGTTCCACATAGAGCAGGAGTCACGTTAATGGAAAGGTTAAAGATTTTTTTTTTTTTTTTAAAGAAATATATCGCACTTAAATTAGTTTAGACAGCATGACATCAGAGAGTAATTAAGTTGGTTTTGGTTGGAATTCCGGTTCCAATTCCTGAGTTCAGGTTTGTAAAAGATTTCTGAGCACCTGCAAGACGCTGTGTGTGAAATATTTTCACTGGAAAGGATTCAAATCTTTAAAAAAGGGTTTTACACAGAGGCAGAGCATTACGCCATTCTTCCTCCTTGGAAAAAAAAACCTCTCAGATTTAAACAAGACTCCTTCAAGTATTCAGACAGTTTTGAAGGAGAAAAGCGGGAGGTAAACTTTACCTTTCAGGAGCAAGTTCTTCACAGCTGCTCACTGGAGAAAAAAAGATCAGAGCAGAATTCATGTTAGTTTCCACTATGGGACTGGATAACAACATAAGGCAAACAGATTTAAAGAGGAAACTAAGAAGAAAGCTGTTCTTGCTAACATTGGTGTTTCATTTGTTTCATGTTTTCGAATGCCAGTTTGGTGGACCCTTTGCTTTTTTTTTCTACTGTGATGTTCAAAGGAAAATCAGAACATGAAAATACTGAGGTTTATCCCTTTACTGCTTTGGTATCTGACTTGGGACTATTTCGATCTAGTCCCTTTGGTACTGTGCCTCTCTGAACAAGGACAAACCCTTCCCGGAGCTAAAGTCGGGATTCCTGTAGCAGCAGGGAAAGAGAAGATCCCTCTACTGAAGCTTAACACAACTAGAGCTGGGAATGCTGGTCATGGAGTTGGTCTTGCCAAGGCTAGGACTAAGAGTCCTGTTGTTCAAACCAGGGTTCTTCAAACTAAGAAAGATGAACCAAAGAGGGAAGCTTCAAAAAGACCATCTTCAGAAAACAAAAACGGAGACACTGAGAATAAGCAACCTGCAAAAAAAATTGTGAACGCAAGGCCACTACTCCTCGGTGGAAAGGCCTCTACCAAAATTGTCAATGTCCATGCAGATTCTGCTGGATTCAAACCAAAAAAGCCTTCAAACCCTATTCCTGAGAAGGAACAAAAGGACTCCTTTAAGCATCCTATCATCACTCCCCATGAGTACATGCTTTCACTATATAGAACTCTTTCTGATGCTGAAAGAAAAGGCATGAATGGGAGCCTGAAACTCGAAGCAGGGTTAGCTAACACTATCACCAGTTTTATAGACAAAGGTCAAGGTAAGAATATCCCAGTTCCGAGAAGACATTTTAATAATATTTAGCAGTAAAAAGTATAAAATTGGTAACAACCCGCACCAACCTCAGTGGCTCATGCATGACACCTGCTTTTTAACCTTAACCATTTTTGATACCTTGGTTCTATTTAAACTGTTTTCTTCATCATAGACACATACATTGGGTCCTTTTTTTGAGTCTAAATACAGTAAAACGTGTAATTGTTTTTAGATTTGACTCAACTTTTGCTGGAGGCAAATAAGATCAGTCATTGCTGTAAGACAACGAAAAGACAAGGCTCTGACTTTTCTGTGCACCTGTTAGAGAGAACTGAAAAAGTGTAATGTTCTTCTATCATCCAATACACCTGGTTTTAGGTTAATTTTTGGGTTTAGGTTTATTTTTATTATTTCAGTAATTGTCAATTTGTTTACAATATTATTTTTCCATTTTGAAATTTTAATCAAATCATTTGACTCAATTTTGAATACATATTAGTTTATTATGCAATGCCTTACTTACATGGTAGCCCTTGGAGACAAGTCTTGGCAATCACATTTTTGTTCAGGATTATATTAAAGAAGGTTGCCTATTGAATTATTGGTATTATTTCCACAAGTTTTTTGAGTTTGTGAATAGTTTTAGATTTAGAATTTAGAATTGTTAACAAGGTGTAATCATCCAAAAAAGGTTGACGTATTCTAATATAAGTAGGACCTGCAGGGTTATTCTGCACAGGAACTGTGTGTGATTGTATAGCTTGACAGAAACCCACTCCGCTTCCAAGGGAAAATAAACAAATTGTCTGCTCCTCTAATGTAACAGACTTATAGCAAAGAAAATAACTTCTGAAACAGACAAAACATTGTTCTCAGGACAAGACTTTCTAAGTCAGAAACCACATTTTGCCTATTCCACAATTTTTGTGAGGATTAGTTGTGAAAGACCTCCTCAATAATGAAAGATTTTATTCTGTAGTCTCTGTAGAATAATATTATGATCCATCATGTTTTTAATTAAAATCAATTTTAGGTACTTCGCTAGCGTGCGCGACATGTTAAAACTCAAAGAGGCATTTTGCAAAGTATTGTATATTGCATATTATAAACACCTGTAGCTAATAAAGCGTCCAGCACTTTGGATCCTGCAGTGCAGTAAATCATGCGAATTTCCCCATTATATAAGCCCTTAATCATAGCAGTGAAAACAAGCAAACAGATTCCACAAGATTTGTGCCCCATGTATAGAGGAAATTGATGTTCCACTAAAAGCACTTTATGACCATAAAGGCAAATGGCCCATTTACTAATGACTGTACATAATATCACAGTGTTGATCTGTAGAATTGCCAAAAGTCAGCAATTTTAACATTTAAAACATGTGACACAACCAAGTGTAGTCATTGGTCAGTAAAAGTTGGAAGCCAAAGCTATATTGAACAAATTGTTAAAAAAAAAAAGAAACATCAAGTATAAAAATATCTAAAAAAAATAATAATAAACGAAACAATCAAAATCCAAACTAAAAAAATATATAAAACTCAAAAATTGAAGAGTGTCTATGCAGTATATGTTCCTTGGTTATTCTTGTTCTTTGAATGGAGCTAATGTAACAACAGTGGCTAAAGTAGGACCCTACAAGTAAAAGCAAAAACGTTTCAGGTGGTTTGGGTCTTTTTTTTTTACAAAAACATTAGTCTATCTTTTTGTTGAATGACCATTACAACTATTAGTCAACTGTACCATGTGTTAACATATTTTTTTCTTCTTTAAAGATGAACGAATGACAGTAACAAGAAGACAAAAATACGTATTCGACATCACTGCTCTGGAAAAAGATGGTTTGCTGGGAGCAGAACTTCGTATTTTAAGAAAAAGACCATTAGATCCCAAATTTCAGCTGTCTGGAAAATTTTCACAGATAAAATTATATATTTGTCCAGCAAACAAGAAGCCGGCTGCTCTTTTGGATTCTCGGACTCTCAGCAATAGCGATACACCAAAGTGGGAAGTTTTTGATATTTGGAAACTTTTTAAAAACTTCAAGAATTCTGCTCAATTGTGTTTTGAGCTAGAAGTATTGGACAAGGGAAAACCTGTTGATTTAAAGACTGTGGGGTTTAACAGAACTGGTCGGCAGACTAATGAGAAAGCTATTTTTCTCGTCTTTGGTAGAACAAAGAAGAGAGATTTATTTTTTAATGAAATTAAAGCCAGATCTGGCCAGGATGATAAAACTGTCTATGAGTATTTATTCAACCAAAGGAGGAAGAGAAGGGCTCCATTTCCAGCGAGAAAGAGGCCTAACAAGAATTCGAAAGCCCGATGTAGCAAAAAGCCGCTTCATGTGAACTTCAAGGACATGGGGTGGGATGATTGGATTATTGCACCTTTGGAGTATGAGGCATATCATTGTGAAGGTCTTTGTGAATTTCCTTTGAGATCTCACTTAGAACCAACAAATCATGCAGTAATCCAAACTTTGATGAACTCAATGGACCCAGAAACTACACCTCCTACATGCTGTGTTCCAACAAGGCTGAGTCCAATAAGCATACTATACATAGACTCTGCCAACAATGTGGTCTACAAGCAATATGAGGACATGGTTGTTGAGTCTTGTGGTTGCAGGTAGCAAAATTTGTTAACGCATACTCATCTATATGATTACCCAAAATGGGAGAAACATAGAACTGGGATGCAGGAATATTACGCACTTTGAAAAAAATTACCACTGTACAAAATCCATATGACATATTGCTTGATTTTCCCAAACCATGAAAATATAGAAAATGGATAAAACTTTTGAAAAAGAAAAAACTTTGGAAGTAACTTTGGTATGAATTGTACAGAAATGCACGAAATTAACCCAATAAGAAATCTGAATAATAAAGGAATATTTAGAGGTGATAATGGCTTTTATCAATGTACTAGTTCAGTTTGTATAAGAACAAATGTACATAAAAGCAATGTTATTCCAAGTAAAACAATTTCTAAAACATTTTTTTTTCTTGAAATGTTTATAGCAAGAAATCAAATGAAATGTAAAAGATTGGATGGTACCTTGTCTGTAAATTTCTCAACCATTACATTGTAAGAGTAATGGTAATGGGAGACCATTTCTGAAAGCAAATACTAACTACCTTCAAAAAGACATTTCATGGAAATATATAGTCAACATTTTAATTTCCACTATATATGATTAAAAGTAGGTTCTGACTTTAGATGATTTTTTATAATTTTGTGTGAAAAAACGATTGCATCATGGTTGAAGAAAGTGCCGAAACTGCTAAAAGCATTCCACCATTGACCACTAATATTACCGTCAGCTTCGATTCTGTACCAGGTTTTGAATTCCTAAGTCATCCATGAATATTAAATAAATGAATGAATAATGATAAAAAGTAACCATCAATATAAACCACCTTTTATGAAAAATGATATTACCCGAATCTCAGAGCCAGAGCTTCTTCTAGCTCAAACGCACCACAACCAGTCTTTTCTTTTCGGTATAGCAATTTTTTAGATATTGGAGATAATTTTCTAATTGGATGAAATAAATGTTAACTGCTTTTTTTCATTTCAGACATCATGATGAGGAAGGGATTATGTTATATGATAGGATTGACCAAAATGGGACATTAAAAGGCTAATTGCAAAATACGCTTTCAGGGCTTATACGCATCTCTAATAGGATAGGGTTAGGATAATTGGATTGGGGGGGGGGTCTCTTAATGCAGAGAGCCATGTCCAGGGCGACTGGAATAAATCTTTTTGTAAGCCAATCAATGTAACCAATGTAGTCAGACTGGGTATTTCACTTTGTTTTCACTTCCTGTATGTTTTTTGTGAAGGTGCTGTTAAAAAGTAGAGAACCACTATAAACTTTTTGACTCTGCTAGCTTAATAGTGGATAAAGAGCTTCTTTGACTCTATTGGAAACTTCCTCCAGCACTTTGGTAATGGTCCATACTTCCTCCAGGCCTTTGATAATGGCCCATACTTCCTCCAGCACTTTGGTAATGGTCCATACTTCCTCCAGGCCTTTGGTAATGGTCCATACTTCCTCCAGGCCTTTGATAATGGCCCATACTTCCTCCAACACTTTGGTAATGGTCCATACTGTGCCATTGGCTTATCTCCCGTGAAAACAAATGATGGTACATTGAAATCCAATCCACTGCTTCTTCTTTTCCCTGAAATATGCAGGGAAGAGTGTTGTGGCACCCTTACACATTAGATCATTGGCCAATCCTGACAAAATTGTCAGGTTTAAATAACTTTTATCTAATATGTATGACCAGAGAGTCTCCGTTCAGAATTGAGGTGCTAATTTTTCAAACCTTATCGAATATACAGCCCCATTGAAATGAAACACTACTCTTCGTATAAAAGGTGCAAATAGTACGGGATGTGTCCATAAAGCCTAAATTGTATTTGATATAAACTCATATTCTAAGCACCAAATGCTTTGTAAAGTTGCTCTTAGTGGATTGTAAGGCTGATACATAGTTCATAGGTTTGGAGTGATTCAAAGTGGTGTAGTGGTCTGAAAGAATAAAATAAATGATTGTAAAGTGCTGACGTATATACTCCCATCAATTGTTACTGTGGATATAATGGTGTTTGTCAAAAACATAAATGCTTTGAAAAATGTAAAATAAAGTGTAAAAATGTAAAAAAAATGTATTATTCAAGCTCTCCAATAAATGCACTAGGCTTGTCAGTAAGAGATGGTATTAATTATGTCAACATATTCATCCTAGTTGTATTGGTACTTAAAGTCTATTTCCTGTAATGTCATCGTTACTTGTAGAGACGCTTAAGGGTGCACTATTAAAATGCTGTATTTTTTATTTAATGTGTTATCATACTTTTATAGTTACCAGTGTCCAGGGGTGCCAACGGCTTATATCTTGTGAAAACAAAGGATGGGGTATGTTGAAATCCAACGTGCACAATCCTTCTTTCCCCCACCATTCCCCCACATTAGATAGTCGGCCAATCTTGTAGAAATTGTCAGATTTGAATGACTTTTATTTAATGTGTCATAGTCAACAAGTAAGCAAGGAAGGCAGAAGAGTGTGACTATGTTTGTAACACTACAAATTTTACAAGATTGACAGACATGAAGAGAGGAAAATGCAGTTGGAGGGAGAAGAAAGAATAAAAATGGCTGACTGTTACTGAAACGTTTTCTGAGTACAATAGGAATATCAGTTCTGCAGACTTTTGCTGTAAAAAGTGAAATACTTTGCAGGCATGAACATAACTGGGATGCAGGAATATTACGCACTTTGAAAAAAATTACCACTGTACAAAATCCATATGACATATTGCTTGATTTTCCCAAACCATGAAAATATAGTAAATGGATAAAACTTTTGAAAAATAAAAAACTTTTGGAAGTAACTTTGGTATGAATTGTACCGAAATGCACGAAATTAACCCAATAAGAAATCTGAATAATAAAGGAATATTTACAGGTGGTCCTCAGAGACATTTCATTTTCGTATGTTAGCCTTTGCTGCACACAGTGGGTCCGGCTCCTGGCACCCCCAGCAGACAGCTTCTTTTCCCCGGGGAAGCCGCAGACAGTATTGTATTTCCCCTGCGTCGACCATTGCAGGGGAGATGTAGTAATACATGGCGGCTATTTAGATGGAAAGCCAACCACCTAACACAAGGACAGCTTGAGTCAGTAAGAACAAGAGCTGCTCTTAGAGAGCAGCTCCTTGTTCTGGCTCATAGAGGGGGGTCCTGAGCAGAGAACCGCACTCTATGATGTCCATATGCCGTAATATGTGACAACCATAAGACAACCCCTTTAATACTTAGCCTGACCAGGACAGCTTACAAGACTAAGCCAGGCCTATCTTTTTATAATCCAGAATATTCATAAAATGAGCGCAGCACTCACATGGCTCCCCCCAGTACACTGAATACAGCAGCTGCTGTCACTCAAATAGTTAATAGCTAAATATCAATACCATTAGCTTTAGCTTAAGTTCTTCTTATCAGACTTGCCTAGTCTTGAGTAAAAATACTAAAGCTATAATATTTCTCTCAAAACCCAAATGCCTGGCATATTAAGAATCTCAGCGATACTAATCATTTAGTCTCAGTATTAGTGTAGCATCCCCAAAACTTGAGTATGATCCCCTTGATTGAATTGTTATTCAACATGTTGAGGAGGTACGAATATTTATGCCAAGGGGACTGGATATTGTCCAAGTATTTATATAAAATGCATATGCCCACTGCAAGGACCAAGACATACAGGGTATGTTTGAAAATATTTATATAGTTTGCATTGAATTAATGCTTATTTTTAATCTGCAATCTCCGGAGTATGCAGAAGGGATTCTAGTGCCTTGGAAATTATCACGACTAGCTTACATTAGGAGGATGGTGAAGGTCTTGGGAAAGGAATCAATTTCAATCTTCATGGATTTTTAGATCGGAGCAACAGTAAATTACATAGTGTTCATTTTACACCACCCCAGGTACCACTAATCCATATACTACCCCATAAAATCCCATATGATGATGCAAAAACATGGCAAAACTTTTTTATTTATTGTTGGACAAGAATGATCTTAAGCAGGTACAGGTATCAGAAAACTTTATACAACTCATAAAAAAGACGATAAGGATAACTGCGATCAAAAGGTTGGCTTGTCCATAAAGTCGAACCCAGGACCTCTCACACTCTAAGTGGGGATCAGAGTACTAGAGAAACAAACAAAGGAGGCGCTTCCATCTTAGACAATGTTACTGGTATTTCTAGGAGTCCTACATATAAAATGCCTCAAGACTGATGCTTTATGTCTCTGTGATTCACCATCTTTTGATAAAGAGCTCTTTTTATTCTAGTGCAGTATCTCCACTACAATATACAAAGGGCATTCTACAATTCATTATTTTAGCTTCTACTCCATCTGGGCATCTTCGGATAAAAAAGATGCCCAGTTAATCAAATCAACCGAGAAGAACATTCCAAACATAAGCCAATGGCAATACCTAGAAGCAGATCCCATGAGCCCAATCACTTTCTTGGGCCAACACCATGAAACAAGAGCACATTGGAGATCCAATCAACAACAACGGCGGCTCTAGTGATGGTTGATCCCATGTGACTGTCTGTTGATTAAATTTCTTGCTTTAGGTGTACTGCAGGCCTCCGTAAAACCCAAACCTTTTCAAAATAGCTACTGTGCATCAAGTAACACATCAGTTTAATAGCTCTGTGTAGCCTTCAGAGTACTTTTTGGCATTTTGTGATTTTAAGCGTTCTTAGCTTGCCCTTAGAAAGGAAACTATTCTAAAAAAGCAAAGCAGATATGTGTGTTGTATTTGGCTTAAGCCAAGCTCTGAATTTGGAAATGTAAAGCTAACAGTATGGTACTCAAACAATACATTCCCATTACCAAGTGAATGTGATCCTAAACCTTATGTACACTTTAACGTGTCTATGTCATTTCCTGCGTAAAATGTACTTGTTTGTTCAAGAGATGTAGTAAACCTCTGTGAGGACCATATGAACTTGACTATGAGTAACATAAAAATCCCACGACACTAGCATAATAAAAGGTGTGAAAAGATATTGTTTTTCTAAGAACATGGGCAAAACTAATAAAAATGTTGAAACTGAAGACAAATATATTTTGCCTCTTAAATTACGCTTAGTTAAAAAAAAAAAAATCTTGATAAAGTAAACAAGGACACTATAAAATATATAACAGACATAATACACACACTCAAAATGTAATATAACCAACACAACGTCTGTAAAATTGTCCTATTAAGGTAAGCTGATGTAATAGAAGACGAATTTCCTTAAGGGGACCCCTTCCTTTAGCTGAGAGTTGCTCTTGTGGATTGGTGGAGTCCATAGAAATCAATAGACACCATGGACACCCTGCAATGCTTTCTATCGACTGCATCGTATATGAAGTGGAAAAAAAGCATTTACACTACTGTTCCCTAAAATACGCACATTGAAGATGAAAAGGAACATACCGTACTTGGCTACATGTAAATTGCAGGACTACATGCGTACAGGCGTATTGAATATGGCTGCTATGCGTTTTATTTGGGGCATGCCTACAGTGGTGTTTTTAACGCAAAGTACACATGAATAAAATATCATCATTCTTCATTGTATGCCATATCTCATACTATATTACTCCCTAAAAGATCTGTTTTTAGTTATTTTATAAGAAAATATGGGGCAATATGGTTTCAATGAGAAACAGTACTGACTGCAATATTGTGCGCAATATTGTTTTGTATTTTGCACCATGTTATGGACCAAAATGTGTTTATGAGATCTTAAAGGATTTGTCCAAATAGGACAAGTTCTTTCCATATGCCCGACTAGGGCATATGGACATCATATTACACATATAGACCACTAATAGCCAGAGCAGAGAGCCACTGCAAAAAGTAATTCCACTCTAAAGTACAATGTATTACATGGTCACCCATTCATTTGAATGAGCTCCATGTAATACCCCCCCCCCACGCACACATATACACACACACACATATATACACACACACATATATACACACACACACATATATATACACACACACACACACACACACACACATACACTATCAGCTGAATGCCATGGATCTTTATTTAGAGCAAGGTTTGTCAAGATGAGAGAACCCCTCTAAAATAGTATGAGCTTTTTTTCCACTTAAATTTACAATTTCCATTTACAACAAATGTAATTCTCTACTTGCTTTAATACTTGTAAAATAAAACAAATTATAAAATGGTTTTTCGAACATAGCATTATAACTTGATCTAGCTTTTCGGCATAAAACCACTAAAGTAAGTCCAACAGTTATAAAAATACACCCCGCAACATTCACGCCTAAGTGTAAAGTATTCTGCATCATATTTGAGGTAGACGTTCCAGTATGGTTTCCTGTATGTATATACAATTATGTATTACATATCTAGAATGGTGTTTTGCCGCTTACATGATGTGTTGTAAAAGAGAACATTTCGCTGTGATCATACATCAATGACAATTAGTCAAGAACATTCCAGGAAACACACGGTCAGATCCTGGTGTGATCACAGCCCATGCACGTTAATGGATCTTTCCCCTTCTCCTTCCCACATGTAAAAGTCGGCATTCCAGTTAAAAGCTACAGCAGCAATATCTCAATCAGCATGTAGGGCCACGGGGGAGCAAGGCATAAGGCATTTATTGATGCAGGAAGAAGGGTTTCCAAGGCTTGAGTGCAACCATGGCTCGAGAACACACAATCTAGCCACCAAGAAATCCAGGTGGATTATAACCCCATTGACCTATGGTCCCAGGGTAGTCTACATGATGCTGCAAAATGGTATCTATGCCAAATAAAGCAAATGATGAATTTGCAAAGCAAAATACATCATAATATAGACTGGTAAAATGATAGATTGCTCCAATATCAAAAGAGCCGAGTGACAAGCTCTGTGACTGAAGCAGACTAATTCATTTGGAAAGTTTCGTCTATATAGAATGCATGGACACCTAAGGACACCAAAGTTTCTCAAGCATGTACTCCAAGAACTAAACATTATTAGAGGGGAAATTACAAAAGCAATGCGTGACCATTGAGGCATACGTTACGCGGGACCATGGATATGTAACCCTTACACGAGGTCTGTTCTGTTCTGCAGAGGGATTCTTGTGAAGTCTTTTTCTAACATTAGATTCACAGATTGACACTCTAGTGATGACACTTTAATCATCAGCATTACCTTAAAGATGCCCTACAAGCAAGATCTCCGCAAGGAGGCTTTTCATACAACATCTCACACATCCATTAAGAACCCCACTCTACAGTGATGAGGAACAAAAACGATAAATCCAGTTTGTACACGACCGAGTGCCACTCGGGCCATTCTACATGGCATCCAAGTGGCACCCGATAGTTTTCAGAGACCCATTCACTTTAGTGGGTGAATTGGGCCTCATCTTTCCATGGATCACGGGCGGGACTCGGACGGCACACACGGTTGTGTGCATTAGGTGTAATACAGTGCTGCCTACTACAGATGGATGATGGCTGATAACCCAAAGACTCTTTAAGGAGTCAGACTTTGATTTACAGGGTATTTAGATGACACTTTGGGGACAGTTTTCTTCCTTCTGGAGAAGAGCTAATTTGCTTACTTTTCCCAGGGAGTCTTGTCTTAAAGACACCCTACTTGCTGGATTTCTACAAAGACAATCAGTAACTTTCTTATTTGTGTAAGAAAACTTAGCAGCACTGCAGGATTTATCCCTAGGCAACAAGTCTCTTAGCTCATATCAAACCCTAAAGACCCTATTACATGGCCAGATATGGGCCGTCAAAACGAGCGCCGATCACCGAGACAGCTCGTTGATCGGCATTCGATTGCGCCTTTCACAAGGAGCAATGATTGGATATGTATGGGGACGAGCGATCACAACTCTGCCACACAACTCTGATGCTGCTTATCCATCGGGGGAGAAAAAAGTCTGATTACATGCCGCTGACAAATATCTGATGTGTACAGCCAAGCCTTAGAGCCCTTTTACACTGGCCAATTATCGGGCAAATGAGCATTCACAAAATGCTTGTTCCCGATCATTGTCCTGTGTAAACAGGGCAACAATCAGCCAATGAACGAGCAAACACTCGTTCATCGGCTGATTGTATAGTTTATACAGCATAAAATATTATCGTTGTCGGCAGCACATCTCTCTATGTAAACAGGTAGACATCTGTAATTACGGAAGTGTTGCTATGCGACGCCAGGGGATTACCTTGGATTCCTCACAGTATTTTTGTGTATCCGTAAATACAGATGCATTACAGATGCACTACGGACTGTATTTACGGACACCCTTCTGTATATGCGGATAATGTACGGATGACTATAAATGACTACGGATCCGTATTTACGGACAGTATTTACGGATGAATGCAAAATACGGTCGTGTGCATGGGGCCTTAGCAAGGCAGATGATGATGAACACAACTCAGACAATAGTCTTCGCTCAGGAACAAACACAGCAACATGATACAGGATACGGGAACACTGGGAACGGGATACAACTAAGGGACCATTTGCTTAAACTAACATGGGAATACACAACAATGCTCAGACAAGGAAGGGAAGGGCAGTGGCCTTTATATAGTCCAGGGTGATCTGGGGATTGGGTAGGGAACACATTATTGGTGCACGCCCTGGCCCTTTAAGGCTGGGGATGAGTGCATGCACCATAGTAGAACCAGAAGCAGAGAGCAGCCGCAAGTGCTGGTGTCTCCTGGGAGGGAGGCACCGGCAAGTTCCTTGTGTCCTGCGGTCGCAAAAGCCCATTATAAGAAAGAATAGCGATGTGCAGGAAAAAAATTTGAGTGGCCACTGTGCTTTACTAGTGCTGCAGCCCATTCATTTTAGGATTCCCAGAGGTCCCAGCAACCAAACCCTACTGATCAGTAAGTGGTGGCATATGCTAGCAATAGGCGAAGAATGAATGGAGAGGGACATGGCTCTACCTTCAGTTCTATGGGAGTTGTGGGAACAGCCGAGCAAGCTTCTGTGGATATGGCAGAAATATGTGAATGTGTGACAAACGGAAACCATTAGCAACGTTTCCGTAACCATTGAGATCAATGGTGATGCAAACGGAAGCTAAGGTTTCCATTTGCCTTTCTGTTGAGAGGTTAACCTGACGGAAACCTCCGACAGAACCCCTCAATGGAAAGACAACAGTGATGTGAACACTGCCTAAAACAAAACAAGACCTGTATATACTTAGGAAGGACAATAAAAAAAACAAGAATAGTGGCGGAGTAGGAATACAAAGGGCGAGCTCTAGTCTGTCCATTTCTCATATCTATTTTCAATTGTTATTTCAGGACTATGGAGAGCACCAAGTGTCTCCAAATTTAATTCCATCTATAAGTAACGTGCCGATATTCTCTACCTCTATATCACAATTATCTCCAAGCTTTTACTTTTTCTATATTTTTTTCTATATTTTTCAACATATGGAGTTAACAGGCTCCTCGCTAGTGTGGCAAACTTAAGATATGGGTCAAAATTGTATTTTATTAAAATTATTTTACATTATTGCAGGTGCAAGAAAATATGTAACTCCATCATATCCTGAAAATTCTGTTAACGCCAATATCCACCCTTACTATTTCTTACACACAGTAAGATGACATGTTAGGTCTTATTTGGTAGCTGGCGGTCACCGATGATTTACTTTTTGATGTGAATGGGTAAGACCATATCTAGCAGCCGCAACCAAGCTGTCAACAATGGAGATAAATAATAGGTAAGTAATTTATGTCACATCTATAACTTATAAGACTTCACCTGAACAACGGCTTTAAAGGGGTTATGTGGGGATCAAAAATGATTAGCAGTGTACTCCTGCACTATGTGAGTACACACGCTAATATACATTCTGGTCCCCCGTCTTGCTGATTCTGAGATTTTCATCTATAGCGCTGCTGGGGGACCTGTAGTCTAGTTTCACAGCTTTCTTCTATGACGATACGACTCTTCATCATGTGACCGGCCCCGCTATAATCTTTGTACAAGCAGTAACTATTACAGGCGCATGATGAAGAGTCGTATCGTCATAGAAGAAGACTTCCGGTCCCCCGCCATCGCTATAAAAACCCATGAAAATTTCATTATCAGCACAACGGGGGACCAGAATTATTAGCGAGTGTACTCACATACTGCAGTGACTGCACTGCTAATAATTTTTGGTCCCCACAAACCCCTTTAAGTTTGTACTTTTAAGATTTCTTTTTATATCTGTCTTGATATCTATCTATTGTTAATTATTGAAGTATATGTCCAAATATATAATACATTTTAGGACATAATGCCGCTGTGTCTTTTTCAGCTGCGATGTAGTTGTTGTATGTTTTCTTTAGCTCAAGTAGAGCTGCGTGAGATTTGCTTTAAGTATCTGTTACTATTTTATCTTCGGAGTACACTGTATTACTGTACTTCTTCCAGACTCTCCCATGTTACTCCTCAGTACATGGCCTCAGGTTCTAGTAATTCTCTTCCTTTAAAATAAACTGAACTATACGTGTCTCTTAAAGAGCAGTTTATAATAACACCCTCATACCCTCATGTACAAATTGATGATTGATGAGTAAAATATTTTCTTCAGACAGTACCTTACAGCCCGCTTTTTAGCAGAATATTGCTCATATTTTATAGAGAATGTGCCTGACATCTTTGCATTTTATTTTCACGCTTTATTCCTTGTAGATGTTTTCTTGAAATTAAAGGGAAACACTGGAATAAATTTTTTTACAAAATGCACCCAACTTCTGTCAATAAATATAACCCAGGCTTCTTTTTTGGTAATTATCCCTTCAATGCTCATATTTTTAGGGGTGTTGGGGTAGTCGTTCACCATGCTGTCCTGGTTTGGAAACCATTATCTTTGGAGAGCTTTAGGCTCCCTTATGGGTGATTTCTCCTGTGTTTGGCTGTAGGAATCAGCTATGAGAGAGTACACCGCACTCCAATGCTATAAAACGTTGGCAGCCATATGTAACACAATGCAAGTAGAGAGAAAAAAGCCGCACTCACCCGGTCTGACGTAGAAACTTCTTTAATGCTTGTAAAAAGGTGTGGGGGGAAGACGAAGACAGTGTCAGCCCCAAAAATTGCTTACGTCTTCCTTTCCCATATTCAAAGGACTGCTGCTAGGACCGTGTGTGGCATCCGTATCGTCATCCATACTGAGATGAACTGAACGTACTCAGCGTGCTCAGACTTGTAGAAAAAGAACCCAAATGTGCTTAAGTACAAGAGAATCAGTCGGCACTGCTGGGACCAGTAGTCCTTCTGAACATTCGGCAGTTCACTGTCCACGGAGGCGCAACCATAGGAGAGGGCAGGCATTAATGAAGTTCAGTGCCCAGCAGGTATAGCCAATTGCTGCATGGCACTGACTGAAGTGGGTGGGTTTTGGCTATAAAATACCTCATGGAGAATATTGCCGTAACACCCTAGAAAACAAGCATGTGGGGGACAAGTATATATAAAGGAGATTCGGGTATGTTTATTGACGCACATTGGGTCTATTTTTTTCCAAGCACCACCTTTCGTCCGAGACATTCCTATTGGCTGCATTTCATTTCTTGTTTGATCATTGGCTTTGGCCAATGCGTAGACATTGAAATCATCAGAATTTTTACAGCAGAAGAGTCAAGTGATATTGTGGGAAACTGGGATCTTTCCATTTATTTGATTTTGCTAAGAAGGACTGAGGCTGTCATAATATGAAGACAAAACTGAATGTAGGAGCAGGAGGTCCCTTACAGATAGGGAATGTCCTTCTAAAATGTCAAAATAACTCTTCGGTAGCATGGAGGAATATTGGAGTGAACAGCATGAACTTTGAAACGTCCCATCTAAGTACAGTCTACTACACCTTTAATCATGTCAATACAATAAAAAAAACTTTTCGTCAACCTCTCATGGACCGCGCAATGTACTAAACATCACGGTACTGATATTTAAACCTGACCCTAAAACTGTCAGAGCCTGCCTCACACCCAGGAGAGAAGATAGGAGTATACGTAGACAAAAGGCCTATTAAGGAACAACACAACCTTTTTGCGGGAAAGTTTAAAAGCAAATTTTATTACACAGCATAATTAAAAGTATACAAGCGTACATGAGGATAAAATGGAGCGTGCAACCTTCACAACAAGAGGGGGAAAGAAGAGACATGGTAGGTGAAATGGCTATAGAGACTATGTCAAGGTTCTACATATGAGGCTTACCATCATACAATAAATTCATATATTAATGTATCCCAGCATAGGTACATGAGGGAAACTACAGGCAGTAACAATAGTAAACCAATATCATGCTTCATTAGTGAAAATACACAATGTAATAAATGAGCACATATAGTTACCCCTGAAGGAGAGATACATACATAATACATATTGTAAGAATGGAACAAATTCCAGCGCCAGAGAAGGACTGGACCCAAAAGATACCGCCGCGCACCCGACATGTGTTTCGCTGTAGCATTGTTAGGGAGCTATGAAGCTATGGCGAAACGCGCGTCGGGTCCGTGGCGGTGTCGTTTGGGTCCGGTCCTTCTCTGGTGCTGGAATTTGTTCCATTCTTAGGGTATGTTCACGCGGCCTATTTTCAGCCATTTTTCGGGCTGAAAATACGGGCTGAACGCCTCTAAACATCTGCCCATTGATTTCAATGGGATAAACGGCGTTCCACGTTGTTTACACGGCCATTTGTAAAAACGGCGCGTGAAAAAACACCCCGTAAAAAAGAAGTGTATGTCACTACTTAGGCTGGATTCACACAACCATTACGGACGTAACATGGTCGTGTGAATCCAGCCTTAAGCTGTTTTTGGAGCCGTTTTTCATTGGGTTAATAGAAAAACAGCTCCGAAAAAGCCCGTAAAAAAACATCAAAAAACGCTTGATGCTTAAAAAACACTGTGTGATCATACCCTTACAATATGTATGTATCTCTTCTTCAGGGGTAACTATATGTTCTAATTTATTATATTGTGTATTTTTACTAATGAAGCATGATAGGCTTTCTGAATTCGTTCTACATAAACCATTTATATATGGGTTACTCATTAGGATATCAAATATACGTATACAACAATCATCAAGTGCTCTCCCCGGTTCAGCAGCCGTTCCCTTTTGCTGACCGTGGATCTCCTTCCTCCATTCACGTCAGGTTGCTAAGCAAAATACAACAACCCTTCTTGCTCCAGCATTGTCCTTCCTGCTGCTGGTCGCCCACTGATGACGTCATCCTGTAACTCCTTGTCGACTAAGGTACATCCTTGTGTTCTGTATAGTTCCTGACTTTGATCCCGACCCTGACATTGTTACTGGTTTTTGCTCCCGTCTTGCTCCTTTGGATTTGTTGCCTTGTACAAGTTGTTCTAATCCTGGTTCTGACCCCTCGTCTGGCCTCTGACTACATCCTCATCTTGTTCACTGGCCTGTCATATCCTGAGCACTGTTCTGGTAACGACCATTGACTCTGGTGCTGACTAGTCTTAAGCATTCCTCAGTGAACCTGTAGTCAATCGGTGACTATTCTGGGGACTGCGACCTGAGAATGCAATTGGTAAAGTCCAAACCACTGTGTGTGTAGGGTTATGGGTGAAGAACAGGAAGATTCCTTATACTCTGCACCCCAGATTAGCCTGAGTCAAGCCAATTGTGGCTCAAAGAATCCACTTTTCTAGTGAGAAACATATGTTTATATAGTCCACTGCCACTATTGGTCCTGGTGGTCATATGACCCCGGAGAGCTGGTCAAATCAAGAAGTTGCTGATGGTAGTCAAGTAGTCTGGAAATTAATTCCAGACTAGGCTCTTCTTAAAGAGTAGCTGAACTTTTAGAAAACTTTGATATGTCATCATGACCTAGAAGTTTTCATCAGTGAGGGTCTGGGTGCAGAGACCCCCACCATCACTGAAACGAAGTTGCAGATGCTCTCAGCTGATCGTACTAAACCTTCGGCTGTGATCACCACTCCTCGTTAAGCTGAGGACGGTCTGTTAGACGTTCTATGTGAGCCCATCTTCAGGCTCAAAGTTTTCTGAAAGTAAAGTTACTCTTTAAACACTTTACAGTCAGATGGAATTTGAAGGAATTTAATTTCCCTTGGTAAATCTGTTGTGTTCTCAGAATCAATACTACTCGTAAAAGAAGAGACTCTGTTAATAAAAACATATACCGAATGTTTACTTTTAATTAATTTCAATTTTCCTAGAACTGCTTCTATGGAAAACTCTAGTCCCACCTGTAAAAATTACGGTTCTGGTTTTAGAAATTTAAAATGGCCTAGAAATCACACAGCGTATTGCCAATCGTACTGATATTTCCATTTTTGACAGACATTGAAGGTTCCTGTCAAACAACCAGTATACATAATGACTCGAGTATTTGTCCTACATGTTCATTATCATTATACTGATGCATATCTCTGCTGCCACTTGACCTTGCAGCTTCAGACAACATATCAAATAGCTGAATTCAGATGAAACCAAAACCGTAAAACTTCATCTTCCAGAACATGTGCCTGACATTCCAAGGGACTACCTGTTCCTTCCTTTTTCCGAGCCTATTAATGAAAAATAAACAAAGGTCAGGTAAGGGCACATTCCCCGAGCTGACAGGGGTAATATGGAAAGTCACTGCGCTTTATCGATCTCATTGAGTTTGCATGACCCAATTTATTCTATTCTCATGTAATAGTGCAGACTTGTATTTTTTAAAGCTGCAATAGATTGCCTAAATATGTCCCATTATAATTATCTTCAGCTTTTCAGAGGCGAACATATAATGGCTATAGTGATATAGTTACAGTTATAGTTGTACGGTGGCCTTATGTGTAGGGAAGTAGATGTAGCGAACTCCGTTGCCATGAAAATGAATAGCAGTACTATCTCACTATATCAATGAATGCTTCATATTTAATTTAGTGTATATAGATCCTATATAGTAAGATGTCATCATATATGATATTACATATTGTGAATATCTACACTGGGCAGTATTTCATTTTCATGTGGTTCTCCCTGTCAATGTACAGGGTTGTCTCATGACTGGACTACCGGCTCTGATGGGAATATGTGGTGCAGCCACAATAGGACCATGAGGTCAGCAGTAAACAATTAAAATCAATTATAGTCATTTTCTACTGGGGAGGGGGTATTATTTTATAAATCAGTCCTTATTGATAATATGGCTTGCGTGTACAATTAAAACAGCTAAGTTTGGCTATGTTCACATCGCCTTTTTTTCCCTCCATTGAAATTATACGTCAGGAGGAGTCCCGATGTGTCGCTAAATGTGGGCAAACCCCTGGCATCACTGTCCATGTATGGACATTGAAAGTTAGGGGCTTTGAGATGCCGGAATCACTGGCCAGAGTGTCGGCAACGATCCTAATGGGAGCCCCTGATGTCACTGTCCATATATGGACAAAAACGAAAGGAGTTTCTCCAGTCCCAAAGTCCTCAGCCAGAGTGCTACCGATGCTCTGGCCAGGGACTCCATAGTAAAAAGCCATATATGGACAGTGATGTCAGGGGCCTCCCCAGTCCCAGAGCCCCTAGCCATAGCGCTACCAATGACCTGGCCGAGGACTCCCTAGTTGAAAGTCCCTGACATCACTGTCTATACATGGTATACGTTTGGTATAGGTTTTTTTGCCGGATCCCTCAGGATAGAAAAGCGTAGTCAACTACGCTATTCCATTCTTCAAAAAAAGGTATACCGACATATAACAGCCTGACAGAAGCCAAAAGTACACTCTTTTGGACTTTGTCGGCTAATGCAGCCCTATGGACACATTTATCGTGTACATAGGGAGCTTTCCGAATGTGCACGCTAAACATGGGGCCAAAATGAGATGTGAACATAGCCTTTATAATGAAAAGGGGTTCATACACATGTTCTGTATAGTTGTAGTATAGGGCATCATAATCATTTCATCTGGTGGCCCCAAACCTGTCCGACACAGTTTGTATTGATAACTCAATTGTGAGTCAATACATAGATATAGAGTCTATTCTGGCTGATTCATAGTTTAATACGTATAACATGGTATTTATTTCTCGATAGCATATGGTATACCATTGTATTGCCACGCTGATGAAGCCTTTAGGGACAAATCACTGATTGGGGTCAGGATGTACAAGATGCATTGTAATAAAAATTGCTTCATTATATATCAGTGAAAGGGGTTTAATGCTATTTTCTAAAGCCACAGTTTAACACTAGGGGGTCCCACCCCTATGGGTCTATCTTACGTGCCAGTTTTTGTTTATGAAGCTGCAGCGATGACATGCCGTACTCAACATGTGACCGTGGCAGCCAATCACTAATGTCAGTATGGACAGCAGCGGTGATATCAACATGGATGACACAGTGATTGCCTGCCGCGGTCACATGTTACATTCAGCATGTCATTGCTGAGGCCTAGAGAACGAAGACCAGTGACCACGGGACTGTCAGCGTGACAATTTTCTATTTTTAGTTGTATGCATGCTGAAGTTCCAAAATATTGGAAATTCCATTAAAAATTAGCTGCAAGAAATGAACAGAGATAGATTTGCTGGGGAAGTGAACTCTGGGTGTCATCACTGAGAATGGTGGAAGTGAAGGAGAAGAGTGAGAGGAAACACAGACATGACTGGAATAAAGCCGAGATTTAGTTTACATAATATTATGATTTTAATCTTCCTCTAGGATTTATGCCACTAAATTAGCTCAATATTTTTCTAACATTACAAATTAGGGACTTACGTATAAACATTCACTTAAGAAATGGCAGAAATAAATAGCTGGCATTATTCCTTTGTGAATTGAAGTGTTGCAGTTTGCAGTTACTGAAACAAAATTCCTTTTATAGTTCTTCAGTGGACCATAAATGACTACATCAGTTGAACTCAACTATTTCCTGCCTTTGGGGGAAAATAATTGCATGTGAAAAGATAATTATGCCATTTAGGCATGCTAAGTAACAGGATAGCACTGGCATGTATGGGGCCCGCGGGTTTTATTGGTGTCCAGAGCCTAATCCGTCTATACTGCTTTATCTATTCCTATATTTTGCTACTTTTGCAACTCATTTTTAATGAGCTGATATAGACTGGCCGTAAATGGCGAGATGCAACCTCATTCTGACTAGCTTTTTCATATTTTTCACTATTGGTGCACCCCTCATGGAATGGGCATATGTGTAGAAATCTATGAAGCAAAATAATGGGCTGGTGGCCCATTAGGTCATACAAGTATTAATAACAGGCAAGAACATTTTTACAGCAGTCCGATCATTGTTCCAGCCTATGAAAAAAACGTCCATACATTGATACAGATCTGTTTAGTACTAGAAACATAAAGGTTATTGTCGATAGTTGAATCACTAATAATTATTGTTAGATTCTGGTCAAACTCCATATTTAATATTGCAATTCTATGTGCTGAATAAATTGGAGAGGATGGTTAAAGAGAACCTTTCACCTGCCCATACGTGTGCAGCTGAGTGCAGCATGTAATGGGCAGGGCTGCACAAACCCTGTCTCACTATAAAAAAAAATCCTACCCTCCTCCGTTATCTAGATATCGGTGGCATTATATTTGGCGCCCGGTATTTAAATAACCCCCTAAACTGTCAATGGGGCGTGTAATTGGCAAGGGGTCTTAAGGCTTATTGGCCGTAGGGACTATGACTGTGGGCAATGTAGGGGTTAATATGGGTACAGCGGGGCTAGGGGAAGTCAGTCTCTTCCCTCCTCCCCCCTTTTTGTCTTTATCCTATGTAAATGGCGGGGTAGCCTATAGGAATGGCAAGATCTGGAGAGAGGAGAGCGAAAGCGTGAGCGCGCATGCGCAGCTCCGCCACCACCACGGAACAGAAGAGGAGAAGAAAAATGTGAATTCTTCTTCTTCTGTTCCATGGTAGTGGGAGTATCTTCGGCAGCGGCATCGGAGCTGTGCGCGCATGCGTGCGTTCATGCATGCTCTCACTCACTCTTCAGCTCTTGGCAGACAAGGACAAGGCTGTGATCTCTCGCGAGAGATCACACAGTCTTGTTCAGCTTGCCTGCCGAGAGCTGAAGAGTGAGAGCGTGCACGCCATGCCAATTACACACCCCATTGATAGTTTGGGGGCTATTCAAATATCGGGCACCAAATATAACGACACCAATATCTAAATAATGGAGGAGGATAGGAAACATTTTTAAAGTGCCCCAGGGCTGGCACGTGAATGGGCAGGTAAAAGGTTCTCTTTAAAATAAAAGAAAGATGACTCTGCATAGATGTCTGCAATGGTGCTTTAGTTGGACAGGTAAAGAATGAGACATTAGGCACAAGGTCATGTTGAATGGTATGATGTTGTGCATGCTTGCAAAATCTGCAGGCTACTGGATGTAGAGTTATGACTTCGAGGATGTTTTAAGAAATTTATCAGCACTGAATTTTGGATTTATAAAGAAATGGCGTTGAGAGATAGAAATTTACTTTAAGGCAGTGCATGTCTGGGAGAGTTCATGCTTTTATCCTATCTGATCTTCATCAATGTAAACCATAGAGAGAAATAAAGAGATACAGAACAAGGTAAACAGCCCTTTATCTGGGAAATCTAAAACATTTAGGAAGAACGAGAATACAATATAGTATTTATGGGAGGTGAGATTTAAATGACCCATTCTATAAATGTGTGGAGTATTTTTGCAAACTAAAGGGGGGTTCTCCAAAACTAACAAGCAGCAGCACATCTGTTGTACAGGTATATTGTTTATTATAAGGACCCCCTGTATGAGGGCACCTCATCGGGGCAGGTGGGCTCACACAATTTGATCAAAAAGAATGCTAAGTACCTCACATTTATAACTATAGTAAATATAGCAGTAATGCAATTAAAAATAATCCATATACTTATTTGCAGATATTTTAGTGCCCACAGAGTGCTGCTGCATTGTTGTGTGTGTTTGCTATTGCATTGCAGTAACAGTACATTTGAAATTTGCCAATTTATTTCACTTCGGCAGGTTCACAAAGAGTCAAATGTAGGCTGTATTCACATCTGCGTTGGAGACTTCATTAGTAGCCGCTGTCACAGATTCCGTCAAAATTGGCAGGAAAAATAAGTGACGCATGCTGCACTATATTTTTTCAGTAAAACGACAGACACCATGATAGAAACCCAACGGATGGACCAGTTGGTCAGGCGCCATTGGTGTCCATCATGTGACAGATCCGTCACAGCATTAAATGATGGAAAAGTATAATGGAAATCCTAGCGCAGATGTGAACAGAGCCTGTGTAATATTATATGTTTCAACTTAGTCCAGAGAACCAATCTTAGGAATAGTCGTTCTCGGGGCTGTGTGTTTTCATTGTATGCAGAGCATATACACACTATGGTATTTATATAGGGATATATGTAAATATTGTTTTCCACGGGCATTCTGCATTTAAGCAGGGGATGGTATTGTGGTATAGGGGATCAGGATGCAGGACATGGGTTAGTATTGGATTTGGGCCCTGGTTTAGGGGTCTCTTATTCATATAGCTGTGTCCTCCCGTTTAGGGAAATACATTCCATCAATAGTGGTTCATACAATGTACACTACCGTTCAAAAGTTTAGGGTCACTTAGAAATTTCCTTATTTTTGAAAGAAAAGCACAGTTTTTTTCAATGAAGATAACATTAAATTAATCAGAAATACACTCTATACATTGATAATGTGCTAAATGACTATTCTAGCTGCAAACGTCTGGTTTTTAATGCAATATCTACATAGGTTTATAGAGGCCCATTTCCAGCAACCATCACTCCAGTGTTCTAATGATACATTGTGTTTGCTAACTGTGTTAGAAGGCTAATGGATGATTAGAAAACACTTGAAAACCCTTATGCAATTATGTTAGCACCGCTGTAAACAGTTTTGCTGTTTAGAGGAGCTATAAAACTGACCTTCCTTTGAGCTAGTTGAGAATCTGGAGCATTACATTTGTGGGTTTGATTAAACTCTCAAAATGGCTAGAAAAAGAGAGCTTTCATGTGAAACTCGACAGTCTATTCTTGTTCTTAGAAATGTAGGCTATTCCATGCGAGAAATTGCCAAGAAACTGAAGATTTCCTACAACGGTGTGTACTACTCCCTTCAGAGGACAGCACAAACAGGCTCTAACCAGAGTAGAAAGAGAAGTGGGAGGCCCCGCTGCACAACTGAGCAACAAGACAAGTACATTAGAGTCTCTAGTTTGAGAAATAGACGCCTCACAGGTCCTCAACTGGCAGCTTCATTAAATAGTACCCGCAAAACGCCAGTGTCAACGTCTACAGTGAAGAGGCGACTCCGGGATGCTGGCCTTCAGGGCAGAGTGGCAAAGAAAAAGCCATACCTGAGACTGGCTAATAAAAGGAAAAGATTAATATGGGCAAAAGCACACAGACATTGGACAAAGGAAGATTGGAAAAAAGTGTTATGGACAGACGAATCGAAGTTTGAGGTGTTTGGATCACACAGAAGAACATTTGAGAGACGCAGAACAACTGAAAAGATGCTGGAAGAGTGCCTGACGCCATCTGTCAAGCATGGTGGCGGTAATGTGATGGTCTGGGGTTGCTTTGGTGCTGGTAAAGTGGGAGATTTGTACAATGTAAAAGGGATTTTGAATAAGGAAGGCTATCACTCCATTTTGCAACGCCATGAAATACCCTGTGGACAGCGCTTGATTGGAGCCAATTTCATCCTACAACAGGACAATGACCCAAAGCACACCTCCAAATTATGCAAGAACTATTTAGGGAAGAAGCAGGCAGCTGGTATTCTATCTGTAATGGAGTGGCCAGCGCAGTCACCAGATCTCAACCCCATAGAGCTGTTGTGGGAGCAGCTTGACCGTATGGTACGCAAGACGTGCCCATCAAGCCAATCCAACTTGTGGGAGGGGCTTCTGGAAGCATGGGGTGAAATTTCTCCCGATTACCTCAGCAAATTAACAGCTAGAATGCCAAAGGTCTGCAATGCTGCAATTGCTGCAAATGGAGCATTCTTTGACGAAAGCAAAGTTTGAAGGAGAAAATTATTATTTCAAATAAAAATCATTATTTCTAACCTTGTCAATGTCTTGACTATATTTTCTAGTCATTTTGCAACTCATTTGATAAATATAAGTGTGAGTTTTCATGGAAAACACAAAATTGTCTGGGTGACCCCAAACTTTTGAACGGTAGTGTATATATAGTCACTTCACTGGAAAGATATTTATGTTTTACCGTGCTCTATTGATCACTATGTAATTTTACTACATGTACTCTATATCCCCTTACCACCACCACATTATTATGTTTTATTGTGTGTATTTTTAGGTCTTGATGGCCAATTTGTTTTTATGATGTTTCGCAATAAAGTATTTGATTTTTGTATGGTACAGGACCGTGTACTGTTGGTTATTGATTAATTTCAATGCAGATAGATCTATATATATATGTTTATAGGTATTCTGTTTAAGTGCTGATATATATAGACATTTATAATATTATGATTTTTAGGCTTGGTTTTATATAGGTATTGATAGAAATATTTCTAGAAAGTTTTTAAATGTTTGAATAATGGAAAAATGAAGAAATAAATGTAACTTTTGAAGTGACGATCTTTCAAGAAGGTGATCTTTCTTTGTAAAACATAAACATAAAATAATGGTAGAAATGTCCAGCACAGCCATACAATATGATAATAACAAGTGTACAGCTTCGCTACCATGCAGATCAGCTCAGCTCTAATACTATCGTCATATCATCTACTGCTACGACCTCCTGCACACGGCTGTATCATGGCGTCTTTACAAATCTATGGGCCCATACTGGCCTTCCATCATCTACTGGAGGGCAGCAAGAATTAGTGACCGGGCTGGTGAACTTAGGGAGAAAAGCTGTTTTCACTAAGCAATAGATAATTGAATATATATTAGGACTTAAAGAGAACCTGTCACTAGGTTTGGAGCCACTAAACCCCCAACATGTCGTTATGCAGCTGGGGTTTAGTGTTCCAAATCTGCCAACCTAAAAAACTGACATTTCAGGAATAGTAAAGTTACAACTTACCAAAGAGGAGTCCGGGTAAAGAGACTGGTGGCATCAGGCGCATGTGCATTGCGCCTATGAAGCCGAGGATAGTACACTTCACTTCACTGCACATGTGTACTGTACTATGCACATGCACCCAATGCTGCTCCTGGGCTTATCTCAGTAAGTTGTAATTTACTCTACTAACTATTTTTTTTTAAAATAAGACCTCTAGTGGAAACAAAACTTTCCCATGTCTGCATTCCCCACCTGACTGTACACCACACACTACACTTCTGTTATCTATACTGGACTTACTTTTGTCTGTGCTTTAAAAAAGCCTCCATCTTGATTCTCAGATTTCCCCAGCTTTCTCTTCCTCTCTGCTTTGCTATCAATCCCATGATGCTTCAGCACAGCATCACATGACCAGCTAAAGACCATACCATTTCTTCTTGCTGGGGAACACTGCGATTATCATTTTCTCTGTATTCTCCTAAATAAGCTGGGAAACCATAAGTATACAGACAGGGAGGCTGCACTTTATTCTTCTACATTATACCTGTGTGACAGGAACCTGTCTTAGTATCAGTGGTTGCTGATGATAGACGTTCCCCCCCCCCCCCCCCCTGTGTAATACTAGTGGTACAGGAACTGCTGAAGCCTGTGATGGGTGACACATAGATCTCCATAGACTCAAGTAGAGAAAGCGTGTCACCGAGCCGGATTCACACTACTGCTAAGCAACCATCCCAGTCTGATATATAGCGATAGGAGCAGCAAGAAAAATTAACAGGTGAGAGATTGATATGTGGAATACCAGAATGGGATACATGGGAAAGTTTCGTTTTGGCCGGAGAGTCCCTTTAAGGTAGGCAAATTTGGAACACTAAACCTCAGCTGTATAACGGCATACTGGTGGTTTAGTTGCTCCAAATCTATTGACAGACTCCCTTTAAAGCATGGAGCCTGCACAGTGTAAAGTGTCAAGTTTGGGGAGAAGGGTCCGTTCAGCCGCTCCCCTCCACCCTGGTTCTTATTTGCTATGATTGATAAATCTTTTTGTATAGGGAGAGATCTGTCAACCACAGGGGGCAGTGTGAGGGAAGGCAGAGCGGAACAGCAGATCGGACACATCTCCACGAGCCCAACTTTTTACGATGTGCTCGTGCATGCATTACAATTCTTGCAGTCAAAACAACGAAACCCAGTCAGTATCTTAGGCATAGTGTCATGGCTTCCATTATAAACGGGAGCAATGAAGCAAATTCGAACAGAGCCTTAGGCTCTATTGAAATAATGACTAATGTAAAGAATAAAACTGTTAGGCCCTCTTCACACATGTCTGCCCGCCTCCGTCACGATTCTCTCTGGCATAGTACAAAAACACAGAAGGGAAACTGATGACAAAATCCGTCCCATATTCCTATAAGAATAGTTATGTGTCCGGTGGCATTCGTTGTTACGATGAACATCCCCCTGCAACAGACAGAAAAACGTTGCATGCACTGTCCGGTATGGATGCTGGACCTGTGCACAAATCTATCATCAGTTGTACCCGCCTCAGGCATTAGACAACTGCCCGGACACAACTGACATACGTGAACATAGCCTTAGAGCACGCTCGCATTGTATGGATAAAGGATAACTAAGAAGTGTGGACACTAATAACCATTCATAGGTCACTCCTAAATAATGAATGGCTGAACAATACAGAGCGCTGTTAAAGGGCTTTTCCGGGAATATACAGCGATGGCCCCATTTAAAGACACCAGCCACAATGAGTACTGTGGAGTAGAGAATGGTCACAAAGTATAGATATGCCGTATTACTGTATTACCAGTACTTTCTGCCCTAGTTTGAGAGCCACTAATGTCACTTCATAGCAGAGAAGTCAGCGTTCTGGTTGTCAGTCAATAAGATGAAATAATTTACTGATATGTGAATGTTCCTTGAATTGGGTTGACCGTCTGCATCTAATAACTTAAAAAAATAAAATAAATTATCCAAGAAAAAAATAAGGTGGAATCGGCTTTGGTCCATCACTAGTCCATTAACCTGTCTCGAAAGACAAACCTTTAGCGGGAACTTGTAAGTTTGACCTGGTCCGCTGCCAGTCCACTTATTCCTAATGGAAAGGCAGTGATAAAATGTTTTTAGTTACTACCAAGCTTCAAAGTTATGTTCCTGTTTTGAAATTCTCAATATCTGCTCCCACAGCAAAAAAAAAAGATAATTTGCAGCAATATCAATAATACTGAGAAGAGAACAAATAGTGTTTCTTCTTCAACAGAAACATTATTTCACTAGGTTTGACCTCATCACTCAATCGTTCTGCTTTCACTCGGAGCTCAATTGACCACATTATAAAGTTCTTTATCTTCTGGCAGACATTTCGGCAGCACATTAACATTTTGCTGTCTAGGAAGAAGAAAGTTAACAATGTACCTTTTTACAGATCTCATTTGCTTGAATGAGGCATTTTGCCAATTTGTACACACGGTAGAACCACAGGCTGGAAAATCTTACTTTCTGAATCAGTTCAGTTTCTAAGTATATTTCATTTTTCCAATTCATTTCAACATTCATATTTATCTTAAACTTTCTCAAAGTTAAAGTCCACCATTTATGTGGTGGTCTTGTCAGCGGTGACCTTTTATGAATACACTTATTTTACATGATGATTAAGTCTTTGGAATTGAGGAGACCAAATTTGGGTTGGGTGATCCTTCTAGGGTGGCATCCACCTTGTGCCCATTGTGCTTGTTGAAGCAGTACATGGAATAACATCTGACCTAAAGATAAATAAGCGGAAATGTTTTGCATGGTTCTGTGTTGTCTACTGAGCACGGTGTAAAACATTTTTTGTAAATGCCATCTTTACCTGTATATATGTGGTGTACGTGTGCCAGGCTATACCATAGCCACTGCTATTTAGTTGGATGAGTTGGCAGTCTTCTAACATAGTGGTGGCACTCGGCTTATCTATGTTTGGGCCGCCAAAACAGCATAACTATCAGCAAATTTTCTGAGAAAAAAATAAAATAAAGCCCTTGTCCGTGAATGGGCATCCTAAGGTGGTGGGTCCAGTAGAAGATGCTATAACTTCTGCCCTACTGAGCTCGTGTGCCCACACGATCAGGAGAAGGCAACGGCTGTAATACACAGCCGCAGCCCCGCTCTAAGGGCAGGGATCAGAGAAACCCCTGATCTCCACCATTAACCCCTTGAATGCCGCGATCAACACTGATCGTGCCATTAAAAGCGAAAGACTGAAGGTGGACCCCCTTTTGATTGCATCACAGGGAATCCCTGTGACGCGATCGAGGATCATATGTTCTATAGGCAGACAGCCCAGGGTCCATCGAAGGACCTTAGGGCTGTCTGACCATATTTCCTGTTGCTAGGGCATACTTAGGTACTATCAGTACACAGGCTAATGTACTAGAATAAAGATACTAGGCCTTCTTAATGAATTAGAATATCAAAAAGTTAATTTATCTCAGTAATTCAATTCAAAAAGTGAAACTCATATATTATATAGATTCATTACACACAGAATGATCTATTTTTTTCTTTTAATGTTGATGATTATGGCTAACAGTTAATGAAAACCCAAAATTTGAGGGCATGTTTTTCGCTGGACATCATTGCTACCATTTTGGGGTACATATGACTTATTGAATAACCTTTTATTATTATTTTTTTGGGTGGAATGGAAAAAAATATAAATTTTGTCTTTGTTTTTTGATGTTTTTTTACGCCGTTCACCTTGCGGTTTAAATAATATGCTAACTTTATTTTTTGGGTCATCACGATTGCGGGGATTCCATATATGTGTAGTTTTTATTTTATTTTTACACTTTTACAAAATAAAACCATTTTTTTATAGGAAAAATAGTTTTATTTTTTTATGTGTACCTTTTTATGTGTACCTTTTTATCGCAAATATAATGCTCTGGTATACTCAGTATGCCAAAGCATTATTGCCTGTCAGTATAAAACTGACAGGCATCTATTAGGTCATGCCTCTGGCACGGCCTAATAGGTATATAGCCAGGGCAGACCTGGGGCGTTTGTTAGGCCCCCGTCTGCCATGGCACCCCATAGGATGCCCGCAAACGCATTTGCGGGCCCCTGATGGGTGACAGAGGGAGCTCCCTCCTACTGTAAACAACTCAAATGCAGCAGTCGCTAATGACCGCGCCATTTGAGGGTTTAAACGGTCGTGATCAAAGTAAACTTCGATCGCTAGCTTTGAGTCCTGGCTCCAGCCTGCCCGGGACACCCGTGAAGGACGTTAATTAGGCCGCCATGAAAAGGCGATGGCCTAGAATAAAGCTCCTTTAGGCTATGTTCACACGGAGTATTTTGGGGGAGGAATATCTGCCTCAAAATTCCGTTTGGAACTTTGAGGCAGATATTCCTCTCCCTGCACGCCGATTTTCGCGGCAATTATCGCGCCGTTTTTCGCCCGCGGCCATTGAGCGCCGCGGGCATAAAACAGCGAGAAATACGCTTTCTCCTGCCTCCCATTGAAGTTAATGGGAGGTCGGAGGCGGAAGCGCCCGAAGATAGGGCATGTCGCTTCTTTTTCCCGCAAGGCAGTTTTACTGCTCGCGGGAAAAAGACGCCGACGCCTCCCATTGAAATCAATGGGAGGCGTTCTCGGGCCGTTTCTGCCGAGTTTTGCGAGTTAAGGCTTGGTTTCCACAACGTTTTTTGCAGGAGGAAAATCTGCCTCAAAATTCTGTTTGGAATTTTGAGGCAGATTTTCCTCTGCCTGCACGCCGATTTTCGCTGCGTTTTTCGCCCGTGGCCATTGAGTGCTGCGGGCATAAAACGCAGTGAAATACGCTTTCTCTGCCTCCCATTGATGTCAATGGGAGGTCAGAGGAGTAAACACCCGAAGATAGGGCATGCCCCTTCTTTTTCCAGTGAGCCGTTTTTTCCGCTTGCGTTTTCGGATGTTTTTTGGTGCGTTTTCCGGCGCGGTTTCTGCGTCAAAAAACGTGTAAAAAAACCTCAGTGTGAACTGGCCCTTAATAACCGCTGTGAAAGGGCGTATAGGCGGTCATTAAGGAGTCAGCTGGTCCGGTGCCTCCGTGGACCGGATGTACATGCCGGAAGTAATTAGCTTTGGTCACGGAAGTGAATAGGAGCAGACCTGCAGCTCTGCAGCACGGCCGCTATGCAATGTACGGAGCCAACTGCTTCCTGCTCCGTACATAGCATTATGAGCCACAACATCCGGTGCCAGCAGGCCACCGGAGCGCCTTAACGGTGCGGGATCTGGGTGTCGGACCCGCACCGATGATATACTGATGACCTATCCGGTGGATAGGTCATCAGTTGTCAGAAGGTAGAAAAACCATTTAAATTGTGCCTTTGGGACCCATCCTGTTTGAGTTCTATCGTTTCTATCTCCATGACAGTTCTACCCCTTTTCACAAGGTCGCAGCCTAGATACAAATCTCAAGATGAAAATGTTGGCTTATGTCTGTTATTTAGTGACTATGTTATGATGTGTTGGGACACAAGATCATTTATATTTTTCTTATACATACTCCTAAAACTATAGACATCACTGCAGAAAAGGACTTAATTGTAGATGGATTATTATTTTTTTTCTTT
Source organism: Rhinoderma darwinii (assembly GCF_050947455.1). NCBI lineage: Eukaryota > Metazoa > Chordata > Amphibia > Anura > Rhinodermatidae > Rhinoderma > Rhinoderma darwinii. Next base: position 26,129,741 of record NC_134699.1, read on the forward strand.
CACACTAGTAAAAATATATATATATATTAGTCCAGGCCTCTGAGTTTTTCCCTTGATGACCCTTTGACATAGCCTAAGTATCCAGGGCTGTCTGATGCTGCCGCTTGACACTAAGTGACAGAACAGAAACATTGGCCATTGCCTAGGATGCAAGTTGAGGGATGCCAGATTTCTATAAATCAATGGCATTTTATCACAGAACCCGACTGAACATCAGTCCTGCGCCATCCAGTTCAACGAGACCCATTGCTTCTGTACACAGGAAAATGAGCAGTTCAGCGTCGGCGATCACTGGAAAGTCAAATAGGAACTTTGGAAATGAAAAGCGCTGGCAGAGGAGCCTCCATCCGTCTGTGCAGGAGGAGGAATCCTCTCCATCTCTCCGCAGATTTATACGGGTTATTCATTAGGGAAAGTGCTGACTGTAACACTATTGAATGTGAAATCCCATTGAACCTGACACTAACGCTTGTTAAGCTGACAGCCGGAGGGGCTACAACTGTGTATTTTCCCGGGATTCATAGCTGTAAATAGAAATGATATATGGCTGATATGAAAACATTAAGGGAATGTTCACACTGCTTATTTTCAGGCTTATTTTGGAGCGTAAAAGACTCGTATTGCGCTCCAAAATACACTTGAAATAAGCCGGCAAACAGTTTCCCATTGATTTCAAAGGGAAATACACCGTGCTGTTCACATGAGGCTTATTTTAACGCTGCTGAATTGAACAAAGCCTGGTAAAAAAACAGCCTCGTAAAAAGAAGGAGCATATCCCTGCTTGAAGTGTTTTTGGAACTGATTTTCCATTGAGAGACACCCCTTTAGAGCGCATAGCGTGGGGGACACATGGGATCACTTCGCACCCCCCTGTTTTCCCCCTTTTTCTATCCTTCTTTTCCCTTATTCTGTTCTCTTGTTTGTTCTATATTCTGCTTTTCCCCCTATTTGTGTCTTGGTATCTTCCCACACCCCTTCTGTGGGTTGTGTTTTGGTATTTACCTTGTTCTGGAAGTTTCCTCAGGTTTGACCTCGTGACCAGGCAGATGTTGGCAACAGTCCAGGGATTGGTTTGAGCAGCTGAGCGGCGGGAAATCCTGGAGTATAAGGCTGGATTCACACGAGCATGTTACGTCCGCAATGGACGGAACGTATTTCGGCCGCTAATCCCGGACCGAACACAGTGCAGGGAGCCGGGCTCCTAGCATCATAGTTATGTACGATGCTAGGAGACCCTGCCTCTCGGTGGAACTACTGTCCCGTACTGAAAACATGATTACAGTACGGGACAGTTGTCCTGCAGCGAGGCAGGGACTCCTAGTGTCATACATAACTATGATGCTAGGAGCCCAGCCCCCTGCACTGTGTTCGGTCCGGGACTTGCAGCCGAAATACGTTCTTTGCATTACGGACGTAATGTGCTCGTGTGAACCCAGCCTAAAAGGCCTTGCTGTCTGGTCCGATCAGCAGTTCGTCTGAAGAGGAAGCAGTTTGAGGCAGCCCCGCCCACCCCCCTTTTTTCATGGACAGAATCCCCGTCGCGGTGTTTGTTAGTGGGATGTCGCACAGATAATGCTGTGTGGACAAGTGCTTATTTATTGGACATTATTTATTTAATTATTCAGTTATTCAAGTTGATTATAAAGATTTATTAATATATTTGTTACCCATAATAAACACCACAGCCTTTTATTTCCAACTATTTGCATGCTTGTCTTTATTTATGGTATTTCTGGGGGTTGCCTATGTTATCCCATGACACTACAAAAAAAAACGCCTCAAAAAAGGCTCAAAATAAGCCTCAAATTTGGAAAAGCTTCATTTTCTGCTTCAAAAAACACTTTGAAAACAGCCTCATAATTTTCAGTCACTTCTTTTTGTCCATGTGAACATACCCTAATAAAAACTGGGCATATTTTGCTCTCATTTGTTTTATTAGGCTTATTTGTAGAGGGGGTCACCGAATGTTAAGACTGTCATATAACATTAGTGGAATAAACCGGAGAGTCTCTAAAGCTAAAGCTTTAAAGTGGTTTTCCAGTCATAAGAAATTGATGGCCTTTTCCTCAGGAGAGGCCGTCAACATGTGATTGATGGGGTCCAACTCCTGTCGTCGTCCCCCCGCCGATCAGCTGTTTTGACGGGGCCGCGGTGATCGTTCGAGTGCTGCTTCCCCTTCATTCCTTATCTGCTCCTACTGTGAATCGCCAACACACTGGTAGCGGCGGATCACGCTATTACAGCCTTCTCCCATTCACGTGAATAGGAGTAGGGTGTAAGGCCTCATTTACACGAGCGTGTGCGTTTTGCGCGCGCAAAAAACGCTGCGTTTTGCGCGCGCAAAAGGCACTTGGCAGCTCCGTGTGTCATCCGTGTATGATGCGCGGCTGCGTGATTTTCGCGCAGCCGCCATCATATTGATGAGGCTAGTCGACGCCCGTCACTGTCCAAGGTGCTGAAAGAGTTAACTGATCGGCAGTAACTATTTCAGCACCCTCGACAGTGAATGCCGAACACAATCTACACCAACCTGTGAATAAAAAAAGACTTTCATACTTACCAAGAACTTCCTGCTTCCCCCAGTCCGGGCTCCCGGCCGTTGCCTTGGTGACGCGTCCCTCTCTTGTCATCCGGCCCCACCTCCCAGGATGACGCCGCAGTCCATGAGACCGCTGCAGCCTGTGATTGGCTGCAGCCTGTGCTTGGCCTGTGATTGGCTGCAGCCTGTGCTTGGCCTGTGATTGGCTGCAGCCTGTGCTTGGCCTGTGATTGGCTGCAGCTGTCACTTTGACTGAACTGTCATCCCGGGAGGTCGGACCGGAGTTATCGGTAAGTCAGAACGTCTTTTTTTTTTTACAGGTTCATGGATTTTCGGAGCGGAAGTCACTGTCCATGGTGCTGAACCAGTTTAACGCTTTCAGCACCGTGGACAGTGACTGTCTCCTGACGTCGCGTACCCGAACATTTTTTACCGGTTTCGGTCAAAACGAGTTTGGCCGAACCCGGTGAAGTTCGGGGCGCTCATCTCGAATTTGACACTCCGTTTGGATGTTTGTAAACAGAAAAGCACGTGGTGCTTTTCTGTTTACATTCAGGAGTTTGACAGCTCTTGCGCGAATCACGCAGTTCGCACGGAAGTGCTTCCGTGCGGCATGCGTGGTTTTCACGCACCCATTGACTTCAATGGGTGCGTGAGTGCGCGAAAAACGCACGATTATAGAACATGTCGTGAGTTTTTTTCTGCGCACACGCAATGAGCGCAATTCACGCATCGTCTAAACAGCCCCATTGACTAATATAGGTGCGTACGACATGCGTGCAAAGCACGCGCGTCGCACGCGCGTATAATACGTTCGTGTAAATGAGGCCTAAGGCCTCATTTACACGAGCGTATTATACGCGCGTGCGACACGCGTGCTTTTCACGCGTGTCGTACGCACCTATAATAGTCTATGGGGCTGTTTAGACGATGCGTGAATTTTGCGCTGCGTGAGTGCGTTGCGTAAAACTCACGACATGTTCTATATTCTTGCGTTTTTCACGCAACACGCACCCATTGACTTCAATGGGTGCGTGAAAACAACGCATGCCACACTGACGGTCCTGCGTTGCATGCGCGAAAATCACGCAAGAGCTGTCAAACTCCTGAATGTAAACAGAAAAGCACCACGTGCTTTTCTGGTTACAAACATCCAAACGGAGTGTCAAATTCGAGATGAGCGCACCGAACTTCACCGGGTTCGGCCAAACTCGTTTTGACCGAAACCGGTAAAAAATGTTCGGGTACGCGACGTCAGGAGACAGTCACTGTCCACGGTGCTGAAAGCGTTAAACTGGTTCAGCACCATGGACAGTGACTTCCGCTCCGAAAATCCATGAACCTGTAAAAAAAAAAAGACGTTCTGACTTACCGATAACTCCGGTCCGACCTCCCGGGATGACAGTTCAGTCCAAATGACAGCTGCAGCCAATCACAGGCCAAGCACAGGCTGCAGCCAATCACAGGCTGCAGCGGTCTCATGGACTGCGGCGTCATCCTGGGAGGTGGGGCCGGATGGCAAGAGAGGGACGCGTCACCAAGGCAACGGCCGGGAGCCCGGACTGGGGGAAGCAGGAAGTTCTTGGTAAGTATGAAAGTCTTTTTATTTTCACAGGTTGGTGTAGATTGTGATCGGCATTCACTGTCGAGGGTGCTGAAAGAGTTACTGCCGATCAGTTAGCTCTTTCAGCACCTTGGACAGTGACGGGCCTCGACTACCTCATCTCTATGATGGCGGCTGCGTGAAAATCACGCAGCCGCGCATCATGACACACGGAGCTGTCAAATGCCTTTTGCGCGTTTAAAACGCAACAAGGCTGCGTATACGCAGTGCATACGCCATGCATACGCGCGCAAAACGCAGCGTTTTTTGCGCGCGCAAAACGCATACGCTCGTGTAAATGAGGCCTAAGGGTATGTTCACACGCACTAATTACGGACGTAATTCGGGCGTTTTTGCCCCGAATTACGTCGGAAAATAGCGCCTCAATAGCGTTGACAAACATCTGCCCATTGAAAGCAATGGGCAGACGTTTGTCTGTTCACACGAGGCGTATATTTACGCGCCGCTGTCAAATGACGGCGCGTAAATAGACGCCCGCGTAGAAGAAGTGACCTGTCACTTCTTTGGCCGTAATTGGAGCCGTTATTCATTGACTCCAATGAATAGCAGCGCCAATTATGTCCGTAATGGACGCGGCGTTCAAGCGCCTGCACATGCCGTTACGGCTGAAATTATGGGGATGTTTTCAGCCTGAAAACATCCCCGTAATTTCAGCCGTACCGGCATGTGCAGGCGCTTGAACGCCGCGTCAATTACGGCCGTAATTAGCGCTGCTATTCATTGGAGTCAATGAATAGCGGCTCCAATTACGGCCAAAGAAGTGACAGGTCACTTCTTCTACGCGGGCGTTTACTTACGCGCCGTCATTTGACAGCGGCGCGTAAATATACGCCTCGTGTGAACAGACAAACGTCTGCCCATTGCTTTCAATGGGCAGATGTTTGTCAGCGCTATTGAGGCGCTATTTTCAGACGTAATTCGGGGCAAAAACGCCCGAATTACATCCGTAAATAGGCCGTGTGAACATACCCTTATACTGTGAACCGCCGCTTCAAGTGTGTCGGCGATTTACTGAACGAGCAGTGACAGTAATGAACGGGAAGCAGTGCTTGTACGATCACCGCGGCCCCGTCAAAACAGCTGATCGGCGGCGGGGGGGACGGGAGTTGGACCCCATCAATCAGCTGTTGACGGCCTGTCCGGAGGAAAAGGCCATCAATTTCTTATGACTGGAAAACCACCTTAAAATGTTATCCTGCTTCTGAATTTTTTTTTTGTAATGGCTGCAAACTAGATAAATTAAAAAAAGAAGCAATAGTTACCTCTGTTTTCCCCGGCAATCCAGCGCTGTCACTCCGGTGGCAGTCCTGGTGCTTGTTTACATACACGTAGCATGTGCCCGCTACAGACATTCAGAGGGCTCAGCGGTCATTATGCCAGAAATACAATTCGTCAGCGTTGAGACCCGCTGAACCCTCTCATTGTCTGCGGCGATCGCCATTGGCGTCTGTCATGACGTCGTTTTATTTATTCTGCTCCTAAGACGGAGCAGAGCAACGGAAATGACAGAAGAAGATGTGAACAGAGCCTTAGGGACTCACCATATTGAAAAGGGGAATACTACCACATAGTTATCAATTTATTTATACATTTCCAGTAGGAATAACAGAGGAACAGTACAATCCAGAGTTCTAAGAAAAGATTTTATGGGAATACAAGTATTTGATAAAACATACATGTCAGGAGAGCTGATAGGTTATCTTTACGTATTCTCATCACCTCTAAAATTATTATTAGCACAGCATTTTCTTTACATAGGTCCTCTGGGTTCCACCTTAAAAATAGAAAGTTACTTGTCACTGTAATCCAGTATATAGCAATAAAGTTATTTTAAGTGGCAGTGATGCCAGTCTTCATATCTCTACAGTGACTGTATTGTGCTGACATGCGTGACTATATATCATTTCCAAAGATGCGATCCTAAAGGGCAAGTAAAAATATAATGAGATGTATAACCCCCGTACTAAACCTGAATATTCAGGTTCTGCCCAGGTTCGGCGGTGTTCACACTGCAGTGTACGTTTGGAGTAAGTGCTGGGAAATATTATTTTTTACATGGCAGCCTATGTATAACATATGCCACTGTCAATTATGGGGGCACTGTGTCAGTCTCAGTTATGGGGTACTGTGGTTGTCACGATTATGGAGGCACTGTGGCTGTCAAAGTTATGGAGTACTGTGGTTGTCACGGTTATGGGGGCGCTGTGGCTGTCAAGGTTATGGTGAAACTGTGGCTGATACTGTTATGGGGCACTGTGGCTGTCATGGTTATGGGGCACTGTGGCTGTCACAGTTATGGTGGCACTGTGACTGTCACAGTTATGGGGGCTCTGTTGCTGATACTACTGTTATGGGGGCACTGTGGCTCTCATGGTTATGGGGCACTGTGGCTGTCACAGTTATGAGGGCTCTGTGGCTGATATTACTGTTATGGGGGCACAGGGGCTGTCACGGCTATGGGGGCACTGTGGCTGTCACAGTTATGGGAACGCTGTGACTGTCACTATTATGGGGGCACCATGGCTGTCACATTTATGGAGACTCCCCTAAAGGAACATGTGCCCATATAGAACACATACTGTTCCCCTTATTGGAGGATTTTACCTACATTAAAAAGAGAGATCGAAAGCTGTCAAGTTACTATCCTGATAATTACTAACATGTTTAGGAGCTGCCGTCAGTATTCAGCCTAGTGAATGTAATTTATATTATTTTATAATATATTATGTAATAAATAAATAATAATCAAATCACAAGTCTATAGCTGCTTCTGCTGCATACACATTGCCAACCACAAGATGGCGGCCATCGGTCTCCCAGGCCTACACCACAGAGCCAGAGGCGGATGCTGCTCTCCTCACCTCGGAAGTGTTTAGGTTCAGCATGGACAGAAGAGACCGGGGCCGCAGCGACAAGTAAACTCCTTGGTGTCACTATGGCAGCGCTCGTCAGATTAGGAGTAAGTAGCTGTGTACGAGACTACCCCCCAACGGGGTGAGCGAGTGGTATAGTCTGCAGCACCTGTAGTGTTGTTAGTCCGTGCTCAATATACAAAACGGGGGTGGTCCTGTGCATATATTGTGGGGACGTTTTTGGAAAGGTATAGTGTGACACAAGGTGACCTCTTATTCTTGTGTCCAGCACTGGTCGCTGAGATCACTAAACTGGACAATGTCTTAAACTGCTCCTTGTAGCAACATGATGTTATATAATATGTTATGCAACATACAATGATATTATATCATCTTTAATATATATAATCTTATTATATATTATTATTTATCATCATACCTGACACATTTCTGCACCTTTCAGTTTAGTGTTATGTAACACGTTCCAACCGAATTCGCTCTTTTTAGATTCTATTCTTACCGATGCGTTCTGTATGGCGAATGTCAGAATTTAACGTTATGAAAAATGTCAGAATTTAACGCTATGGCGAATGTCAGAATTTAACGTTCACCTGTTTCCTTCTGTATGTGATCGGGTCCATGCACACAGCACTATTATATATCCATATTGTACGGATCCATAAGACGGTGCCCGTAGGCTGCTATCGCTGTACCTCCAATTTCATACAGAGGTGCAAATAGTTTTTTCTCACTGATTGATTGTTGAGGAAGAATATGGCTACTCGTGGGAACGATATGGGAACACACATAGTTGTGGACTATTACGGACAGGGATCTGTGTGCTGCTGAACAGGGACCGTGCGCTTGGCGTTGCCTTAGACTGGGTTCACATGTAGGGATTTTCACTGAAAAATAGAATCAGAAAACTCCCTACTAATGTCTAGCGGAACACTGGTAATATATTACAGTACTGCTCTGCCATACTAGGAACATGTAGAAAAAAGATGTCTTCCGGATGTCACTTTTTATGTCTCCGCTGCGTGACATGTATAAAACGTCTTCCGGCGTATGAGGCTATCCCGCACGTAAGAGCCTTTATAATAGCAATTGCCATAAAGTCAATGGGAGGTGGATTTTGGCACGGAAATCCTCGTGAAATCCTGAACTTGTGAATGGGCCGAGGGAACTGTGTATAAGAAGCAGCAAATGAGCCTTCATACTACACTTCAACGTCCGATCTATTGGGCAAGTCCTGCTGGTTTTCTGTAATTTTGTATTATGGTTTCCTGGCAATTTTGGACATTTTCCTAAAATTTAAATTTTCTATCTAATAATCAGCCTCTATGGAATGACATATGTTAATAAACCCCCTATACCCCAAATGAAGTCATGGTACTGGAGTTCAGCACTTGAGGAGTGAAGTTTAATGCAAGAAGCTATATTAGGCTGTGTTCACATCAGCATTCGGGTTCCATTAGACCTTTCCGTCGGAGGAACCCATCAACGGAAGGGCAAACTGGAACCATAGCTTGCGCTTGCATTACCATTGGTTTCAATGGTAATGCTTCCATTGATAATGGTTTGCATTTGTCTCCGTTCCGTAAGGTTTCCGTTTTGCCAGAATTAATAGTGTAGTTGATGGGTTCCTCCAATAGCAAGGCCTGACAGAACCCATCAACGGAAACGTTAATTTTTGTAGAAAATACAGGGTGGATTCACACGCGGCCAATTTTATTTGCTCAAATTTAAAAAAAATCCTTCCATGAATGGAACTGATTTTCAGTTGCAGAAATTTCTGCAAAAAAACCTGCCGTGTGTGACTGCACTCATAGATAATCTCGCAGTATAGGTCGGCGGTGGTCATATAGTTGATTGCAATTATTAGGGTGTGTGCACACACACTAATTACGTCCGTAATTGACGGACGTATTTCGGCCGCAAGTACCGGACCGAACACAGTGCAGGGAGCCGGGCTCCTAGCATCATACTTATGTACGATGCTAGGAGCCCCTGCCTCGCTGCAGGACAACTGTCCCGTACTGTAATCATGTTTTCAGTTGGCCTTTATACGTGCAACTACTCTCCATAGAACTTAAATGGGTGCTCAAGGATGTCGGATTATGTTCACTTAGCGTTTTTTGCACACGGAAAATGGCTCTATTTTACTGCATAATGTTTTAGTGGGAATCAGCGCCAAATAACGACGACCAATAACCTGTCTAGGTGCGAAATCTGCACTAAAATTCACATTGAAATCAAACAATGAAAAGCGTGTTAATATTTAAAACCAGTGGTCTGTTTTTTAAAAAAAAAAAAATAGCGTTAAAATCAGCCTGAAAAACGCGCTGATTTTGGAGGCAAATTCAGAGTCTGATTTTTCAACCTCAACTTAATCAGGGGGAACATACCGTCAGGGCAAAGGGGGCCTTGAACAGGTGGAGGAGCGGTGTCATGGATGCAGACACGTGCAATCTCCCAGGAGGGACGAGGGCTCGATCCTTTTTAAGACTGTAGCTGGTGCCCCCACTGTTATGTGACATCTCTAATTTTGCAGGTTTTTTTTATTACCTCCTAGAAAGGTAAAATAGTGTTCATGAATGAGATTTTTCTCAACATCTGTAAATCATGAAGGTATTTTTTATTTTTTTTCTGTGTGTTTTTTTTTCTCCATAGGCTTCTCAGTAGAACTTTAAAAACGCCTGGAAAAACACTTGTACAAAATGACACAAATTAAATAACGCCAAGTGTGTGGCCTTACTGCGGTTTCAGATGGCCAAAGTTCGGCTGCATTTCAATGTCCATATTTCAGCCACAATTCCTGGACCTCTCCCGGTTCTCCTAAACCAAAGTTAGATCACCATAGGGTTCTGCGAGTATTACGACTGTCTTATGGACATTAAGGCTGGGTTCACACGACCTATTTTCAGACGTAAACGAGGCGTATTATGCCTCGTTTTACGTCTGAAAATAGGGCTACAATACGTCGGCAAACACCTGCCCATTCATTTGAATGGGTTTGCCGACGTACTGTGCAGACAACCTGTAATTTACGCGTCGTCGTTTGACAGCTATCAAACGACAACGCGTAAAAATACAGCCTCGTCAAAAGAAGTGCAGGACACTTCTTTGGACGTTTTTGGAGCCGTTTTCTCATAGACTCCAATGAAAACAGCTCCAAAAAGGGACGTGAAAAACGCCGCGAAAAACGTGAGTTGCTCAAAAAACGTCTGAAAATCAGGGGCTGTTTTCCCTTGAAAACAGCTCCGTATTTTCAGACGTTTTTGGTCACTACGTGTGCACATACCCTTAAACTCAGCCTCCTTATGTCTGTCTGGCACCGGCCTTAAAGGGAACCTGTCACCAGCATTTCACCTGTTAAACCAGCAATACCTGGTGGTAGGGGGTGAAAAATCATTTTTATGTAACCTATAATTGTCTTCTAAGTCGGCTCCGTACTTTTAGTATTCAGTTTTTTTTGTGTTCCTGTGCCGTATGCTAATGGGCATAAAAGAGTCATATCTTCATTCCTCAAGTCTTTGTGAGTTAGCCCCGCCTCCTTACTTTTGATTGACCGCTCCCCACTTCCCCCCAGCACACACAGAATCCTGCACTTGCGCATCAATGTCCAGTTCTGGTGCGTTCATACAACGGGACACCATAGCGGCGCATGTGCAGTAACTAGATTTGAGGCCCGGACAAAGCAGGTAAGGGTGTTGGTCCATACGTGACAGGAGCATGCGCACTCTCTCATACAAGATTTCGGCATTCAGCGTGGGCCGGTTTTTGATGGTCGGGCATAAGAAGAGGAACAAACGAGACTGCTGGATTATTACCATAAAAGGCGCAAAATGTTTGCAGACCGTTATTTACGGTTGGAAGAGGAGTTTAGCAGAGGGGATAACGGCAATGAACTTTTGCCAGCTCCGGCCAGCGAGGGGTGAGTAGAGTTCAATAGGTGAAATGCTGGTGACAGGTTCCCTTTAAGGAGACTCCTTCCTTTTTTATGTATGGCACCGTGATGTGGTTTTCAATAGAAGCGGTTATGGGAACAATACACACCACAACCATCGATTGTGCCCATTACCACAATAAAAATGCATCTTTATGTTACGGTGGTGGTGCGGTTTTGTGCTTCATCACTACTACAATGTACAGTAATAATAAAATAATTGACTGTATCCAGACTTTCTGCCTTGATGATCACTGAACGCACAGGACGACTTGCCAGGGCTTTTACATATGAATATAAGAAGATCCTTGGGTCGTAACATGACACATATTGTTGACTTTATCAAACAGCGTTTATGCATGATTGCTCGATAAAGTAACAAAGTACAGCGAGGCACGTATAAGAAGAGCTGCTGTAAAATAATTAAACGCACTTTCCACTTGTATTTCACAAATAATATGGCCGCCCTTGTTTTTTTTACCTACCTAGTCTACTAAACAACAAATCGTCCCAGGTTTATGTGTTGGCAGCGATAGAACGCTACGTTTTTAGAAATCACGTAAGCCCTGATAATCATTTGTAAAACTACAACTCCCAGCATGCCCTGCCAGACATAACACTGCTGTACATAATGGGGCAGGGAAGAGGATATACCTCCGTGTGCATGGTGGAATCCTTTACGTAAGCCTCATATTACTTTATTATGGAGATTGACTCTCTGATACATAAATTATAGATAATTAAAACGGCACTCCCAGATTTTTTTTAATTTTTGCTTCCAATTCTAAAGCACATCTGGTAAAAGGTAGGACTGGTATTATCAGCTCCGTTCTGGTCCGCCATTCTATCATGTGACCTACACTTTGACTATAATGATCCTACAGCGTTTTATGTTGCGATCTGGTCACTCTCTATGCGTTCCTATAAGACGCCCAATGTGAATCTCGTGGACTCCATAATGAGACTGAATCTTTTTGTCTTCTTGATCACTCCTGATCCTCAACCCCAAATTTGCTTCAACCTCACTGCCTAAATAAGCAGATTTGGTGTTCAGTAGTCTAGAAAGTTGGATGACCACTCCTGTTGTATTTGTAATGATTGGCACACTGATTGTCACCCAACATCCCACAAGTAGATATAACTAAGAATTGGATTATGTTTAACAGTCCCCTAAACTTTTTTTACTCTCTTGTTCTTTCCCTAGGCCTTACAGGTACGAATAAGTTCCCAGATTGCGGCTTGCAGTACAATACAACACAACGCAGCACAACTTCTATGGCACCGATCATGTCCCAAAACAAAAAAGGTGAGTGCAGGACTATGTTATAAAAACTACCAGTGGACTCCATTGCGATACTTTTGATCTCCATTATTAATAATATTCTGTACATTCAGCCAATGTGAAGTATTGGTTTTATGATTTTTAATTTGAAGCTCTACCTATGGCGCTTTTTGAACACCATTTTATTGTCCATATACACAGTCGAGTCACATTATTATGACCACCATCTAATATCCACAGTAACCACCATGATCAGCACGGACAGCAGCTAGATGGGCTGGGGGTGACTCAATAAGGTGCTGGTAGTTTATCTCAGGTATCTGGAGCCATGCTGACTGTAGTGCATCCCACATTTGCTGGAGGGTGCGTGGGGGAGGATCCATAGACCGAACAAGACGATCGAGGTGGTCCCACAGATGCTCAATTGGGTCCAAGTCTGGCGTATTAGGGGGCCAGAGAAGTACTTAGAAGTTTTGGTCGTGCTCTTCCAACCACTGTCGGACATTTCTAGCCGTGTGACATGTCGCATTGTCTTGCTGGAAGATTCCATCTGCCCCAGAGAAGACAAACAGCATGTATGGTGGACGTGATCTGCAACGATGGATTCATAGTCAAATCCGTTCAGACCACCTTCCACATGGATGAGGGGTCCCAGAAAATGGCATAAAAAAAATTCCTTTTTCCAGCTTGTGTCCTTCCAGCAATGGTTGCTGGGTGTTTGTTCTCTGATGTTTCTCGCCTGACACACCAATGTCCATCCGTTCGATGAAGCAGAAAACATGACTCATCGGAGAAGGCAACTCTTTATCAATCATCGGTGGTCCAATTCCGATACTGCCGTGCAAATTGCAGCTTTTTTTTTTTTCGATGCACCTTTGTTAGCATAGGAGCGGTGACGATCAGTCTGCTTCGGAGCCCCATACGCAGTAGGATTCGCTGAAATGTTGTTTTAGACACACGTCTGGTAGCCCCTGGTTGATTTTCACGGTGAGCTGCTCCACAGTAGCGTGTCGTTCGGCCCTCGCTCACCTTTTGTAGCCGACGTTTACCTCTCACATCAATGGTACGTTCTGTTCCGCAGTTTCCACTTCATTTATTCCCAATGGTGCCATTTCTCCACTCACGATACACTTTCACCACAGCAGCACGCGAACAGTTCACAAACTGCGCTGTTTGAGAAATACCGCCACCCCTGGCCCGAAAGCCAATAATCATCCCTTTTTGCAACTCTGCCATAAATAACCCCTTATATACCCACCAAGCCAGCCCACAACAAGTCAGTTTCTTCATGGGCTACGCGCTGCTGACGTTGAAAGTAGGAGGTGGTCATAATAATGTGACCGTATAATCTACAGAAAAACAGCAACTCTGCAAACACATTGCTTTACGTCTCCAGGGCCTGGGTTATAGCAAGTATTATAGCCCATTATCCGCTGCACCTGCTGAGCTCACATCTCTCTGTATCTCCTGCTTTTCAATTGATTCAAATTTTTAAACTGTAAACTTTATATCTGGCACTGTAAAGTCATTTGTAGTAGGAATACTTAAGAAATAATTGTACTTTCAGCAAACTTTTGATATGTCCTAGAGGCATTGATTTGGTGTAGAACATCTATGTGAGCCCGTCTTCAGTCTAACAAGGAGCAACGATCACAGCCGAAAGTGCATGGTGCTCGGCAAAGCGCTTCTGCACCTTCGTCTCAGTGACAGTCCACCGCACCCAAACCCCTGCTAATAAATCTGACCTGTCCCCATACTATTCTACCATTAGACGGGGCAGTATGTTATGATGACAGGTCCAATTTAATTGTGCCAAAATGCTGTGTTGAGAAGTATATGGCATTGCAGAATCCCAGTTAAGTTGTTAGAGTAGTTTCTGTTGACTGTTTCCAATGGTGACCATCAGAAATCTGAATGCAGCTTTGGACTATAACAGAAGCTATAATTTAGGATAAGTAATTCAAAGCATTTGCCAAATTGCTTATCATTTTTTTTCTTAATTATTAACTGTGTGCACTTACATCAAGACATTTATGGCATCTCCACACGATTTATGGCATATCCACCAATCTCGAGAACGGGGTCCCCTGATCCCATCCCAGCTTGGTGAGGAAGTCGTTGGCTACTGGTGATACTATGTGGATCGGTGGGTGGGCTTAAAGGGGTTTTCCCATCCTGGACATGCCATAAAAGTCTGATAGATGCAGCTCCCACCTCTGGGAACCGCACCTATCTGTAGAACAGGGCCCCCTAAACCCCGTTCTAGCTTACTCGGCTGTCGCTGCCTCTTGGCCACATTCTTGTTAGGTGGTCGGGAGTTACGGAAATATCCGAACTCACTGAGCTGCGCTGTTTCCGTATCTATCGAGTTCCGGAAACAGCGTAGCTCGCCGTGCTACGCTGTTTCAATAACTCCCATTCACTTCTATGGGAGTTACGGAAACCGCGTAGCTCAGCGAGCACTCGGATGTTTCCGTAACTCCCGACCACCTAACAAGAAGTCGCCGGGAGGCAGCGGAGCCGAGTGAGCTAGAATGGTGTTTAGGGGGCCCCGTTCTAGAGATAGGTGGGACCCGCATCTATCGGACATTTATGGCATATCCTGTGGATATGCCATAAATGTACAAGATAGGAAAACTCCTTTAAAGGAACTGCGTAGCGCTCTGTGCTTGAGTGTTTCCATAACTCCATTAGCAGTGAATGGTAGTCACAGAAACAGCATAGCTCGCTGTACTACACTGTTATTGTAACTTTCAGCGGTTGCCTCACCAGTCAGGGTCAGGATACCCCCGTTCTTGAGATAGATGTGGTACGCAGCTCTGGGACTCAGACATTTGTCTAAGATGGGAATGCCCTTTAAAGAATATATAAGGGAAGTTTAGAAATATCCTTTCCTATTTACAGAGTTGCTTTCTTTACCTATGGGAGTGTTCTGATAATCCCTTACAAGGCTTGTGGGCCCCATTTATGCGCTGGAGATCCTTTGGAGACTAGAGGATGCTGTTAAGGGTATTTGATAGTCTGTCAGCGGACTACAGGCTGTCACAAAACAGCCCAAGTCTGCTGAATTGTGAATCATGTACTACTCTACAGGTTGTTATTATTAACCTGTATTTTTCTCAAGATTAAAATGTGTAGAGGTGATGGTGCCCAATCTCCTTATGCATGGTGATCTCAAATGTCCAGCATGGTATTTCCCGCAATTATCCCCTCCTTTTTTTTCCAGCATCTTCACCAGCCCGATGTGCCAGCTCTTTTATTTAAAAACTGCTCTGATACACACAACGTATACAAAATGGCTGGAGATCCACAGCTGTGTTTATTGTATAACACTAGCTGAGATCCTGGTGGAAGTACGGTGGTGGCATAATGCCTCGGTGATCCCCAGATGTTTTTCAAATGACACTTAATCAGCCAAAAGTACATAAATAAAGGGGAAAATGTTTCATAAATCATTGTAAAAGAAAGCTGCAAAATTTCAGCATTGAAGTTATTTTAGAGGAAATTCCATTCCCTGTTGTTTATAAAATTATCCTATGTTAGTAATGTAAATTATCTCCAAAAGTGCAGGAGCGTAATGCAAGCGAGCCATCGAAGCATGAAAATTCCAAGAGCGCACAATACACGCAGCATGGTGCAGGCAGTGCTTGCCAACGTTATGGCACTTGGAGGCAGCGCAGACAGTAACGTAGTGGACGATGACCTATATATCATGGGTTGCTGTGCTGCGAGCTTGCTGGGTACCCACAGAGAGTGTTTTGATATTGAAAGGCTTGTTGGCAGCTGTTGGGGCACGGCATGCAACTGTGGAACAGTCTACCATTGTGGCAGCTATTCATTTTTACAGACGCTCTCTTCCACATTTAAACCACAGACCGTAAAGAGACCTGGCAGCGAGCAGACCGGCTGAATCTCTGCTTATTTAAATGTACAGTCTGTAGTTCACAAAGGAGATAGGGATTTACTACTTCTCATTTTCGATGCCTTTATTATTCTGTCTTGGAGACGCGTGCACATTGCTCACGTAAACGGGTAAAACAATGACCTTTTTATCTTTTTTTTTTTTTATTTTTCAGAAGTGTTCATTGAACGGAAGCTGGAAACATAATTATGTGTGTGAATGATAATCCTTTAAATTAACCCTTTGTTCATTGTGTAGCAATAGAATCCGTGTTGCAGGTCTTTTTTTCTATCAGTTTGTAAGAAGGCACATGGAATAAAAAATTTTAAAAAGTGGGTACAATAGGGTATGAGGAAAAAAACAAACAAAAAAAGCAGGGAGGGCAGGGTGTGATGGGAAGAGAGATGGAATTGAGTCTATCCAGGTGACATTCTGAGTAGTAGAGATGGACTCTGGGGACTCTGAGTTACAGCAATGGGGAAGATTTCTGGGAACATAAAGTTAATGAACACAGACCTGTCAGAAGATAGTATTTGTGGGAGTCTGGGCACTGAGACCCCCATGGATCCCTGCGGTGCCTCTTTCCATAGACTATAATGGTACAGCAGTTGGGATGGGGGCTGACCAGCTCCGCAGCCCCTTCATTCTAGATTGGTGGAGGTCTCAGCACCCAGAGCCCCACTGATACTATCTACTGATAAAGCAGATCTCTTATCTTTGGCTGGTGAGGGGCTTTGTTCTGCTCTTGAGATGAAAAACATAATAGTACAGGAGCAAAAGAAAAAAATACCACCATGTCTCTGACCCAGTGCCCGTGTTCTAGTGGCCAGCAGCGTTATTGGACAGGTAGACAGAAGCTCCTTTCACTGGACTGTGCTAACAACTACTATTGGGCATCGGCAGGGTTTATGTGGATCACCTCTGACTACGGTTTTCACATGTCTATTGAAATGAACAGGTAGTCTAAAGCAATGGAGTCATATGCCCCCCATGACTACCAGTATATACGCACTACAAAATAAATTGTCAGCGCTTCAGTTTAAAAGCATATGGATGTCATAGTGGGGGATACCCCGGCTCAGGGCACCCCTCTATTCAATATGGTAGAGAACAACTAACAAGCAGTGACTCTCACTCTGGTGGAATCGAGCCATCCATGGATTACATGGACGGCCATTCCTTTTAATGCCCGCACGGAGTACTACATCTCTCCTATAGCTGTTTTGCATGAAAAATTATCAGCCAACTCCTTGGGCCTCCAGAGCCACAGCGGCCCTCATATTTAAGCGCTTGCCAGTGATGAGACAACTCCTTTAAGTATCCAGGTCCTGATAATTTATTGTAAACCCTCCGCCCTATACTGTAGATGTGTCATCCCAAAATCCTTTCCTGGGACCCCACAGTTTATGAGAATAAATTGGTCTAGATGACTCTGGTTTTCATATGGATGTGCGGCTACCCTTCCACAGAAATCAAAATGAGTGACATAAATGGGAGTACCAACAGTTTTCAGTGCCCACCATTAATTTTGGTGGACAGATGTTTTTGTATATGTGGGAATCTCTTCATAAAATATGGAGCCTCACTCCATTCATTCTTGATATCCGTTAGGGTCTCAGCTGCCAGACCCCCAACAATATAACTCATGATATGCTTGTTAGGCTATGTTCACGCCTGCTTCAGTGTGTTCCGTTGTTCTGCTCCATCAGAGGAGCAGAACAAGGGAATAACAGAAGCAGCGGTTCCGTTTCACAACGGACACTGCCGGCGGCCAACTGATCTTAGTGACTTTAATGGCCGCTTTCCGTCGAGATTTTACCGGAGACCATAGCGCAGCATGCTGCGCTATAGCCTCCGGTAATCTCGGCCAGATCTGCGACGGAGGCCCCCAATGGAGCCTCCAACACAGATGTGAACGAGGCCTTATGTTGTCACAAAAGTCCATTATTGGAAATCCCCCCTCAAACAGCATCAGTCCTTAACTTAAGGCCTAACCCTGAGAAAGGTTCAAGAATCTAAAAATGGTACAAAAACAAATCCGGATTGAAACTAAAATGGTACGAGAGGGGGCCTAACTAATTGCAAAGGGAAATTTCATATTGCTACCTTGTGTCCATGGGCTGATTGAAGTTATGCTAAAACATACAACCTAAAAATGTGTTTTCCACGTTCAGTCAAATGAAATGCAATGGCTCGCCTTGAGTAGACAAAAAGTAATCATGATAGACGGTATGCATGTCAAATAAAAGGAAAAGCTTTAAGAAAGTAAATTATGCTAAAGAGCCTGTGCCAAGTAAGACTTGGCAACCTTCTTTTCAGTAAAGGAAGGAAAACGATAAACAGAAATGCAGAAATTGATTTATCCTGTATCACTGTGTCAATAAACGCCTCTGACTTGATACTCGACCGGCTGCCCGTAGCACTAACATAATCTGCTTCTGTTAGAATATTCCGTATTCACTTGCGTCCAGCAGTGTAGACTTTTGTGTATAGCAAATAAACATAAAAAATTCTATATAGCGTAGTAAAGGTTTATAGGACACCCCTAGCATGTGTACAGTCCATGTCCAATACAACGTGTCGTGTTATGTCTAATATTGACATTTTGCTTTGCCTATTGTTACCCAGCTTTCTGTAGAGCCCAACTAGACGATAAATTTGGATGGGTATGTAGGAGTATACCATCTATTTTGCTGGTGTAAGTGTAAATGGCGCAGGATAGGTTGGTGCTGTAATGTATTGATTAATACATTTGGTAAGGTGAATTAGCTTTTCACAATACAAGTGACTATAATCTGCAAGCAGTAAGGCTAGAGCGCCACTGAATAGCCCACGAGACGCTATATATTGACAGGATTGTTTGCGACTGTTTATGTCTTAGGGTTTAAAGTGATGACAGGTCGTCTTTAATGTCCACTGTATTATGATCAATTACCAAAAAAAAAAAAAAGATATATATATATATATATATGAGAAAGTTTTTCATGATGGTTCTTTTTTTCCTTTCTTTTTTTTTTTGCTTTTCAGAATCTTTGTACTTTTAATACAGGACTAAAAGTTGAACACAAAGGACTACTACTCACAACTGTGGGGAAACAAATAATGAAGACAATGCACACAACACAAAGAGTAAGACCAAGTTGGTATTGTCAATGTTCCCAGTAAAATTTTCAGAAGACAGAGGATTTTTTTTAATTTTTATATATAGTTTTGCATTTGATATTGTCATGTATAGTTTTTATGTGTACAGTATTGTCATGTTCTCTGCTTAGTCCACCATCTTTATCACCTCCAACATGATTCCTAGTAAACGGTTTGGGTTTAGGCAAATTAATAATTTTAGGCATCAGTCTACAGAGCTATCCTTGCCGTCAAATACTGTAACCCCAATGGATACCTGATGGACTACATTATCAGTTAATTGGGTCCATTATGTTTTGATGGCATCTGCTCAAAAATGGAAGCCATGACACGATTGAGAACAAAGCCTAATTTCATCTATAAGCACCATATCTTTAGTTTGACTTTCCCACGTGTTGAATTATACATGGAGGTTTCCCTGTTTTTTTCCCATTATTATAGGATCGTTTCAGGTTCAACCTCTGGGACCCCCGCTAATCATGAGAATGGAGGGTCCAGGTTTGCATTAAAGTGAATAGGGCTGCACAGCAGGAGGCGACGAGTATCGCTGTGCAGGGAAAATCTGGGAAGGAGCAGCAGCGCTCAACCAGTACTGTTGCAGTTTCATTCTAAGGATTGATGAGGGTCAGGGCAGTTGGACCCCCACCGATCACTAAGTGGTGTCATATTCTAGACATATGCCATCACTTAGTATTGTAGACAAACCCCTTCAATATCTCACCCCATTTTTAATTAAGTGTGTACATGCAACGTTCATTGTGCATGGAGTTTGTATGCTCGCCCCATTCATTGGCTTTATCGGATTATTGGAAACCTGAAAGAACAATATTGTTTTCTTGCACGAAGACCTTCTCGGTAAAAGAAGACATTTGCATTCAAACACAACACCTCTTACTGAAATTTTTTGATGATTCTATCGTAATGTCCTTTGCATGGGGCACAGACGATGCCTAAATAGCACACGTTGCCTAAAAAGGACCCTTGTTGTCAGTGTATACATCTTTATTTCACCCTGCCCTTGGATTCATGTAATAAAACATTGTGGTTTACCTCTGATATTAGAATATTTTGTCAGGGCATGTGCCAATGTTGGCTGTTTATTTTCTGATCTTCTTCTGTAACTATATATAAAGAAGTTTGTTGACCCATCTGCTTCACCCCCAGTCTTTATAGCTACTTCTGTAAAGAGCTTCCAACCTCCAAACCCCAAGACTGTAAAATAAACACACTGCGGTGTAGTTGTGGTGATATTTATGCCAAACTGAAGTGTTTTGTCAGTTTATGTGACGCGAAAAACATAAAAAATACAAAATAGGAGATGAAATAAAGATAACAACACGTCTGAATGTTCTAGATTTTGTTATAAAATGGGAAAATCGTATAGCGAGGTCTAACTTTTATATATGTTACAGCTTAAAGGGGTTGTCCAGGATTAAAAACCGCACCACACCTGTCGACAGGTTATGTGTGGTATTGCAGATTGACCCCATTCACTTCAATGGAGTTGAGCTGCAAAGCCAGACACAAACCATGAACAGATGTGCAGCCATGTTTTTCTAATCCTGGGCAACCCTTTTAAGGGTATGTTCACACGGCAGCCTCCGTTACGGCTGAAATTACGGAGCTGTTTTCAGGAGAAAACGGCTCCGGAAATTCAGATTTAATGGCATGTGCAGGCGCTTTTCGCTGCGTCCATTACGGGTGTAATTGGAGCTGTTTTTCCATGGAGTCAATGGAAAACGGCTCCAATTACGTCTCAAGAAGTGACAGGCACTTCTTTGACGCGGACGTCTTTTCTACGCGCCGTCTTTTGACAGCGGCGCGTAAAAAAAATGACCGTCGGCACAGAACATCGTAAAGCCCATTAAAATGAATGGGCAGATGTTTGCCGACGCTTTTGGAGCCGTATTTTCGGACATAATTCAAGGCTAAAACGCCCGAATTACGTCCGTAAATAGTGTGTGTGTGAACCCAGCCTTAGTCTTCACAAAGCCCTCTCCCAGTAGTGTATCTACATAGTCCTTGGAAACCACTGTGAAACTACATTCGCGAACAGATATATAGAATAAGCAGATACATAATGTTAGCGTTCCTTTAAGTCAACATCGAATACGGAACTGTAGACACTCACAAGGTTGGTGGTGGAAGAGAAAATCAACTAGAAGACACCTAGGATTGAAAGAAAATATTAATGGCATATTTCATGTTGAGAACTATTCGTTCTTGAAGTCCCCTTCCAGTGGCCGCAGCAGGGGACATGTAGCATTACATGCCGGCCATTGAAATGAATGGCCATCCATGTAATGCATGGATGCTGGGACATAGAGGGGGTTCTGAGCTGGGGACCCCCTCAATGATGTCAATACCCTATCTGGGCATATGGTTGGGTTGTCCTTGCGAGACAACCCCATTAAAGTTAAATTTAACTACGTTATGTTGCCTATCTGCTCCTGAATATTGTATAATTCACCAAAAGGCCACCACTCTACCTAAAAATATGCCCGAGGAAAATTCTGTTATCTTAGCTTAAAAATTGGAGGAATCTTTGAGAAATCCAGACGCTCTGGTGCCAATCTAGTGGTTGTGCCGTGTAAAAGACTCTTTGTGACTATGTGCATTGTAAATGACTTTGTTTGCCGGATTGATTTAGTTTGTTTTATTGCTTTCTTACATGTATTTCCATTGTATGAATTCAGATGTGTTGTCAATGTTACTTAAATTTTTCTCTTCTCCAGAACAGTGCAACAAAAGATGAACTTCGACCCTCAGAGGAAGAGGTTGGAACGTTTACCAAGATAATTGAAGCAATGGGCTTTACTGGACCGCTGAAATTTAACAAATGGGTGAGATATTTTTTTTATTTTAGAGGGGTTGTCTAGTTTAGAAAACCCATTTTCGTACATCCTGTTAGGAAATTCTGAGTTAACAGAGGAGGTCCTCTGTTCAGGATCCTCATCTCTTGGCCAGAGTGGAGAGCGGGTTGCATAGAGAGTCTCACTCTGGAGGACTTTTCTTCTCCTGCATTACATTGATTTGAATAGGCAACGTGTAATACTTAGTTTCTCCTGTGGTGGCACTGCAGGAAAATTAAACACATACTGCCAGGTATCTCCACAGATTACAGCTGATCACTAGGGTCCCATCAAGCGGACACTTTGGGATCAACTTATTGTCACGGGACCTTTCTAACAAGTAGGGATTGTCAGAAGCGGAGCACCCCTTTAAGTAACAGGGCTGATTTTACAGTTTTGTCTGCATTATTATATACAATCTCTCTGGGACCCAGAGCGGGATCCAAACATTGAGTTTTGATCTCACCTTATTGTCATGAATACAATTTATTAAATTGAAACTACTAAATATTAACATTTTGAACTCTTAAGAATCGAGTAATAATAATTGTTGATGAAAAACTGAGATCAAGTGGACTTCATGACTGAAGAGTGAACCAATCGCAGATCACACTGTCATTACATTGATGTAACAGGTGCCCTACTAGCTCCATGCACACCTCTCTAGGGTTATATTCTCCTCCAACAACCAAGTTATGTTAAAGAGATAATATGGTCCCTTGACAATAACCTGATCATAAAATGTCCCCCTGCTGGAACCCCCAGTGATCAGTTGTAAACTGTGGGCAAACCTGGCAGTGAGTGTTCAACTTCCCTGCAGCGCCACCACAGGAGAAATTAAGCATTACACAGTGCCCATTCATGTCAATAGGCTGTCTGTCCAATACAGGACAGGTCCTCCAAAACAGGAGATGTTCCTTGTAACTGCTCTCCACTTTGGCCAAAAGATGGGGATCCTGAACAAAAGAGCCCCCATTAATTAAGAATTCCGTAAAGGGGTACATGAAGATTGTTTTTCTAGACTACACAACCCATTTTTTAGATACCATAGCTCATCGGTTTTCTCCCATGCCAAGTTCTATGTGACTCTTCCTAAGGATAGGTGTTGATCTTTGCTTTTACGGCTCATGGCTTCTATGTGGTGATATCACTTGGACACCCTATGGTACCATTTATATGGGAAATGTACAAAGGCATTGTACAGCGCTGTTATTTGGCCACTATATATTCTACGGAATACATTTCACACTGCCGCAAGATGACTCTTCTGAAAAATTGAGAAACTGTATATGGAAAGGGAACATACGCAGGAGCCTAAACGTGGCTAGTGCTAATTATGCCGAACGTTGTGGATATGTTTTTCCTCAAAGTCAATGCAGTAAAATCAAAATAAAGGAACTTTTTATTTTTCTTCAAACGGTTACCGTACACTTGACGACTTTTATTTCGGTAAAGGAAAATAAAATGAGACAACTCGACGCACATCATTTAATGAAAGTCTGCACAAACGTTTATTTGAAAATAAAGCAAATATCAGTTTTAGGGTTTTTTTCTTTCTTTTTTTTTTTTTAAGCGTTGCTTAATGAAGTATGCAGTGTGCAAGCTGTGTAGGACATCTGTTCTTTGTGGTTTTGTGGCATCTGGCATCCACTAAATGCTGACATTTTAACTCCTTTTAAATAAAGGTTAAGTGATTTAATAAAAACTTTGGGTCCAGATTTTGCCATTTTGGGTGCATTGAATCAGACTTTGTATTTTACTCCCAAACCATTAGAAGGAACTTTCCTTCCAAATTTACATATTGAGTCTGAATTCTGACGACTAAATGCAAGGTGTGCGGTGTGAGGATCTCTGCAGGGTTACCTCACTAGTTTCTGGAATTAGTGTTATTGACGTGTAGCTAAATGTAATGGATTTATTCAAAATAATTTCCTAAAATACGTCTGCTTTAGACAACCCCAGTTGAGATAGTAGAGGAGGGTTTCTAGACAGAGACCCCCTTTGCATGGTTCTTGACTCAGTTTTCAATGGATGCTAGCCATCCTGCAATGTATACCCATGGATTTTAATGTCTTGCTTTGTTCTCCTGGCACTGTCATTGCAGGACACCCTTTAAAAAAAAAGATCTGGTCAATATATCATGCCCTTCAAATTAGAGCATTGATGTGATTCCCTAAAATAGCTCTACTAATGAGTGTAATTACTTCCACTAAACAGCCCCAAACAGGGGGCAGAAGAGAGAGCAATTCCTGCTCTGAGGAGCTGCATGGTGTATCACATGATCCTTTTCAGAGCTGCTGACTGGCTGTGAGGGATCATGTGATACGCCAATCGGGGAGGGCTTTCTTTGCAGCCACCACTTGGCACTTCGGCACTGATCGAATTGGAATCACGGCAGTGTAACCTTCATCGATCAACATGAATAAAAGGGCAATGCAAGGTGAGGTTGTACAGCCATAACTATTTTTTAATGCACTAGAAAATCTGCTCTGATTGAAGACCTACACCAGTAGAAACAGCAAGAAATAGAGCGCCACGGGTGGACATTCATCCATATAAGACCTTATTCACATGACTGGGATAATCAGCCGGGTCGCTGCCGTTTTTTTTACGGCCATCACGCGGCTGCATTAAAATCAATGCATCTCTATGGGGCTATTTACATGGCCGTTTTTTTAATGGACCTTGTGAACGGCCCGGGCAAAAAAAAGGAAATGTCCTATTTTTGCCCAGTTTCCTGGATCCCTCAATAGACTTTGGTCTATGGGGATCCGTGAAAACAGGTGCAAATCGGCCGTGATAAAACGGCTGATTTAACACCAGGTCGTGTGAATAAAGCCTTAGGCCTGATTCAGATGAACGTGTCTGGTTTGTGTCCGCAAAAGCCGGACCGTATTTCATGAATTTCAGCTTCGTGTGCTTTCTGTGTGGCATCAGTGTTCCTGTTTTTTTTTTCTCATCATTTCTTTAGCGACTGGTATGTGAAAAACACACACCGCACACAGATGTTGTCCGTGTTTTTCACCCACCCATTGACTTCAATGGGCGACATGGTCCACAACAATGGACCAAAATAGGACATGCAGTGCGTTTCACACAACGGACACACGCTGCGTGAAAAAACAGCCTCATTTAATTGAATGGGTCCGTGTGTTGTCATTTTTTTTTAATTTTTTTTTTAACAGACAGCACACGGACATATAATACGCTCGTCTGAATCGGGCTTAAAGGGAACTTGTTTTCTCATAATAGAGTCTCTGCATAATCCAGTGTCACTTTATATTCTATTTTTGTATTAATGAAAAGTTTTGCTGCAATGTTTTTTAGTTTGGAACTTGACAACAATTGTATCTTTTACTTTTACAGAAAATTAAAATCGCTGCTTTGCGCATGTATACCTGTTGTGTGGATCGAATAGATTATGATGAGTTTTTTGAAAGTAAGTCTGAATTTTATTTTCTGGTTGTCGGTAATGATAACTTATCGCTTATTATGAACTTATTTCTGTTCACCATAGATCAATAAAATCAATTCTTTCCTGGCAAGAGCACATTAAACATTATAATATTAGGGACCTGGTCTGAGTTTTTTGCAAGTTCAGGAAGAAAGTCCTCAAACCATCCAATTTGTACACCTCTAAGGAAGTTTTTAATATTTGCACGATGGGTTTAGGTTTCTAGCACATTTTTACATGGTTGTATTTTTGATCTGTTTTGATCTGTTATATATGTGTGGATGTAGCCAAAAGTTTGGCCATGTGAATAGACCCAAAATGCTAATTATTTACATGTTTCCATACTAGGTCACTTTCTAATACAAGCATCTGAAAGATTTTCTTAAACTGAGGTTCCCCAAAACACATCAGCAGGGAGACCAGTCGCTTTATAAGTAGAAATGCCAAACTGATTCAATTGATTAAAGGGGATGTCCAGTTTACAAAATAAACTCCTAAATAAAGAGCGGTCCTCTGTTATAGATCCTCATCTCTTGGCCAGAGTGGTTACAAAGATCCTCTTACACTCTGGAGAACCTGTCCTGTATTAGACAGACAATCCATTGATATGAATGGCCACTGTGTAATGCCTAATTTCACCTGTGGTGGCACTGCAGGGAAATTTAACACTTACTGCCAGGTTTCCCCACAGGCTACATCTGTTCGCTAGAGGTCCGTATATGGGGACACTTTGTGAGCAGCTTATTGTCAAGGGACCCTTCTAACAAGTAGGCATTATCCAAAGTGGAGAACCCCTTTAAATGGGTTTTCCCATCTTATGAAGTGATAACATATTGCAAAGACATACCATTGCTTTCTGATCAGTGGGAGTCCAACCTCTGGAATGGCGATATACCATCACTTTATGACATAGGAGTAACCCCTTAAGAAAATGCAGCCACATGCAAAATATAAACTTCTAAATGTATATATCCGTGACTTACCTGCTGCTGTACTATATTATTGTTAGCTGTATAGGCAACACTATTAAAGACCTAATGGAAAATCTCTGTTTTGTGTTTTTGAATGCAGAATGCAGTCTGCCCGATACATTGAATTCTTGGTTCCTAGTGACGCAGCTACATGTATGGTAAGTAAGAAGCATCCAAGTCTCCGGTATACACTATGAAGGATTGCAGCTGCCTGAATTTAGCATGGATCTAACAGAATCTGAAAGATTTCCTACTGAAACATACAGTGAGCTATGTAGGGAAGCGCTATACTGGATATTTAAGAGTCACAGAATACTTGCTGTATACTTTATCTACGATTTCTAGAACAGTTCTGAGCACTTTACCTTACATAAAGGTATGACATGTCAATAGGACTTCCAAATAATAGGCAAAGAAGTTTATTGGTCTACGTTATGTAGATCAGTGTTTTTTAACTTCGATCTCTAAAGGGTAACTAAACGTTCGACAAACTTCTGACATGTCATAGTGACATGTCAGAAGTTTTGATTGGTGGGGGTCCGAACACTGAGACCCCCCACCAGTTGCTAAAACGAAACAGCAGAGGAGCTCGTGTGAGCGCTCCGCTGCTTATTTTCTGTTCGGCTTTTTCCGGAAAGCCGATGTATCGGAGTATGGGCTCATAGACATTCTATTGAGCCCGTACTCCGATACATTGATTTCTGGGAAAAGCCGAACAGAAACAAAGCGGCTGAGCCCTCACATGAGCGCTTCTGCCACTTCGTTTTAGCAATTGGTGGGGGTCTCAGTGTTCGGACCCCCACCAATCAAAACTTATGACATGTCAGAAGTTTTTTGAACGTTTAGTTACCCTTTAAGTGCCCCCAACAGGTCAAGTTTTCAAGATGTCCAAAGTATTACACAAGTAATATCATTATTGTCAGTGCATCAGTCATTGCCACAGGTGTTCTCTCTATGGGGTATATCGTCAAATCATGACCAGTTTGGGGTACTTGAGGACTGTAGTAAAGCAAGACTGATCTAGACCAATTAAAAAACCTTTGGATGTATGCTGACGTCTTTGCATGTGCTTTGGGTATACATTGGAGGGAAGTGAATGACTATACAGAAGATTGGGGTAATCATTTTTTGGAATGCTGGTGCTGTTCCTTTATTATCATTTTTGAATATCAATAGGACATAAAATACTGTTTGGTTGGGATCCGAAAGCTGGGACCCCGAATGGATCCTGGGAATGGGCTGGTTTTTGTTCCATCTTTCTATGGAGAGGAGGCCATAAATGTCCTTTCGACATGTCATAAAACACTTGTTTAAAAAAAATCCCTTTCTAGGCATCTGGTAATTAAGTGACCTACCAGTGTAGCTCTATTAAAAAAAACATGTTAACAATGGCATGTGACCGCATCACCCATTGTGTACAACGCTATGACTACTACACATCACAAAGGGATGTGATGTCTTAATAGACAACACGTCACCTACAGCCACATTGCATACGTGTGGCTGTGGTGTTTTTCTATTGGGGGCTTGATGCAAAATCTTTAATAGAGCCCGTGCTTGGAACACCCGTTTAAACACATCATATCTCCTTATACCTACTGACAGGCTGGCAAGGAAGCTGCGGAGAATATGACTGCACAAAACCTCTAAACCAGAGGAACTTTTTAAACTGTATTATGTTCCAAATGTACCACAGACAAGTCCGTACCACCTCTGTGTCAACCTCCTCTTAGGTGGCACAGATCTAAAGGTGGCATATTCTTCTGGAATGGTGCCTAGAGCTTGACTTTCTATTAGATCATTAACCACAATGTTCCTGCTGTAATAATTGGAAGATTTGTCATGTTGTACTAGTCCTACATGCTAAGGCAACCATGGAAGAATGGATTCTGGGTGCTTTGTGTCAAGCAAGAAGACAATTGTGAACTTAGGTGGCTTAAAGGGGTATTCCCAAAATCGAAAAGGATCACCTATCCACGGGACAAGTGATAATTGGCTGACCACTGGTGGCCTATGGATCACGAGAAAGGGAGTCAGGAACTCCACTCGGCTGTTTCTGTCAGTCCCATAGACATTAAATAGAGCAGCTGGCGCATGATGGACCGCTGCTCCATTCAAGGTTCATCTCACTCCAGCAGTGCTGAAAAAAGGAAGAACGGGAAGGTTCGGGACCCCGTTCTTGCGATCACTGGGGCCCCCCAGCATGAGACAATTATTGCCTATCCTGTGGATAGGTCATAAGTGTCGATTCTGAGAATACCCCTGAAATGGAGAAAAGTCAAGTACAACATTGGGCATAGGACAGCACCTTTTGGCCTCATCCTTCTCTGGTCTATGAGAAAAGGGGAAGATAGCCTCGTCGCAGAGATTGTATGGCTACCTAAAACCCATTTTAAAATATATTATCAGAAAATATTCAATTTTACATTCAGGACCACCATCTATTAGCAGGAGGGGAGGGAGGCTACATAATGTCTCTCTCTGGAAGACCTAGCAGATCAGTACGTTAAACGAATATCCAATAGATTTTTATGGGAATTGTGTAATGCTTTATTTCCCCTGTGGTGGAGCTGCAGGGAAATTAAACACTTGCTGCCGGGTTCACCCACAGATTACAGCTGTTCACAGAAAACCCAACGGGAGTTTTCTTCTAAAAATGGATTGTCCAAAGTGGACAACCCAAGCTTTGTGTCGGGCAGCTCATAAAATCTATAAATAAATGAATATATGCATAAAAAATATATAGAAAATATACATAGATACTGCATTAAGTTATTTAAAAGTGGTTTAGCTGAAACGTCCCTACTGGGATTCTCACTGCGAGATGTCAGTAGACTATAAGAGTTATTACACTGACATTTATGTTACACCTAAAAAATACACACAATTTTCCTAAATTGCAGATTTGTTGCTTGTGAAAATATTTAACACCCAGGCAATATTTTTCCTTTTCATCTGCGGAGTAAATAGGCAAAAAAAAATATTGTTTAATCTAGCATTATTGAAAAGGTCAGCGTATGTTGTGGCAAGGGGAAAGGTATATATCTTAATGTGTAACAGGAACCTCGCTGAAGTACATTCAAACATTTGCTAACATGCCGGCAAGAGCTAACACATCATAAATTGAGCTGATTACTGGGTTGTCTTTAGCTGAAATGTATGGGGCCTTATTTAAACCCGCCAGTATTTTTAATGTCCTAGGTCGCCAAACTGTTTCCTTCTGGGCTGGAATCCCCCTGTCCAGCCGCAGAGATGGAATGCAGCGGTTTTCTGTTCATTTATCCCACTGCCGGGGTTATGATGTGATATTTGGAAATTCAGTTGACCTTGAATATTTTGGTAGCCTTAAAAGAATTAACATTTGTATATATGCTGAAGTTATAAAAAAAAAAAATTCCATCCTTATAATCGTCTAACTGTGCTGATCCAATTGTGCCAATAATATTCAATTTACGATGCATTCACTATATACAAGTTCCTATATTTTCCCTTCTAAAATGTAGAAGGTCAATAGGTGTTTCTTTATGGGATTTTGTCATTCTGTCTATCATAGGACACACTGTATATTTTAATCTCTGTTCACGTTTGAGACGTATTTGAATAGGTTCGGCATATGCTGAATGTATCCGTATGGCCCCGTGCACCCACCATATGCCAGGAGTGTTTTTTCTGGCATACACCGGACTGATATGCCTTGCTATATTATTATTTTTTTTATTTTACTGCATAGTAAAGTGTAATCTGCTGCCCTTTCCTATATAGAAAAATAGAGTAAAAAAAAAAAAAAGTATAATCGTATTGTATTTTATGTGTATACAGTGGCGTACGGAGCAGCCTTCAGTATATATCTTTGATGGAAGGAAAAAGCTAGATCTCAACAGAGCCTTAAAGAGGCTCTGTCACCAGATTTTGCAACCCCTATCTGCTATTGCAGCAGATAGGCGCTGCAATGTAGATTACAGTAACGTTTTTATTTTTTAAAAACGAGCATTTTTGGCCAAGTTATGACCATTTTTGTAGTTATGCAAATGAGGCTTGCAAAAGTCCAAGTGGGTGTGTTTAAAAGTACAAGTCCAAGTGGGTGTGTATTATGTGCGTACATCGGGGCGTTTTTAATACTTTCACTAGCTGGGCGCTCTGATGAGAAGTAACATCCTCTTCTCTTCAGAACGCCCAGCTTCTGACAGTGCAGATCTGTGACGTCACTCACAGGTCCTGCATCGTGACGGCCACATCGGCACCAGAGGCTACAGTTGATTCTGCAGCAGCATCAGCGTTTGCAGGTAAGTCGATCTTACCTGCAAACGCTGATGCTGCTGCAGAATCAACTGTAGCCTCTGCTGCCGATGTGGCCGTCACGATGCAGGACCTGTGAGTGACGTCACAGATCTGCACTGTCAGAAGCTGGGCGTTCTGAAGAGAAGAGGATGTTACTTCTCATCAGAGCGCCCAGCTAGTGAAAGTATTAAAAACGCCCCGATGTACGCACATAATACACACCCACTTGGACTTGTACTTTTAAACACACCCACTTGGACTTTTGCAAGCCTCATTTGCATAATTACAAAAATGGTCATAACTTGGCCAAAAATGCTCGTTTTTTAAAAATAAAAACGTTACTGTAATCTACATTGCAGCGCCTATCTGCTGCAATAGCAGATAGGGGTTGCAAAATCTGGTGACAGAGCCTCTTTAAAGGGGTTATTCGGGTTGTTAAAATTGATGGTCTATTCTCAGGATAGGCCATCAATATTAGATTGGTGGTGGTCCGACTGTCGGCACCCCCGCCGATCAGCTGTTTGAAGGGTCTGCGGCACTCGTACAAGTGCTGCAGCCTCTTTATTATTTACATGGTTCTTCTTTCAGTTAATACTTGCACCCGCTGTTACGTTTTTAGTGGCTGTGCAAGGTATTGTACCACTGTCCCATTCAAGTGACCACAGTCGGACACCCACCAAACAAATATTGATGGCCTATCCTAAGGTTAGGCCATCGATTTTAATAACCCGGATAACCACTTTTAAGCAGTTGTTTTAAGATGAGAAAAACATAACTGCTTTCTTCTAAGAACAGCGCCACAGCTGTCCACAGTTCGTGTTTGGTATGGCAGCTCAGTCCCATTGATGTTAATAGGGCTGATCTGCAATACCACACACAACTCATGGACAGGTGTGGCACTGTTCCTGGAAGAAGAAGGTTTTCCTAATCCTGTACAACCCATTTCAAAGAGTACTTCATTACAGAAATAAAATCACTAGATATAGTGCAGCCAGAAATGTCTAAGCTTAATATTTTAAGTCATTTTCTTTGCCTCTGCCGTTTTCTTTAAATGCGCAATTTCTCTGTGATGTGCCAAAAATGTCTCCCCTGCTGCTCCCCTCCCCAGAACATTCAGTCTAAAACACATGCACACACTGAGGGAAAGAGACTGCAGCAGCATCTCCCCCCTACTCCCTGTCTCCTATCTAAAGTTTCACACTAGGTGGATGTTTAGGTGACTGGACAATTTCAGGTATGAGCCTTGTTAATTATTTTACACTGCAAACTGTGTCATTGTGAAAATAAAAGTGAAGTATGATGGGTTGCTATTGGTATGTAATTGTTGATTATGTTCGTTTTATTAATCTTGCCATTTTATAAGCATTGGCTTGTTTTACAGTTTACAGGTATCATTGTTTACAAAAAAACACACTGAATACTTTGCATTAGTTATCTTACTGATCCGAGTTACAGCCTGTGTTCTACTCCAGACTGGTGAGCTCCAATGTCGCAGCGTTTCCTTCTGGCTCGTTTTCTGCGCAAGAACTAACTTTCCCAGAATGCAATGCAGTATTGCCTTTTAGGAGCTCCGCTAAGCTGTTCGAATCATATCTGTCAGCAAAGCGTCAAATAGTTTCCAATTACAACCAGCAGAATTCTAAATGTAACTCCGCACCAGTAAAAGATCCTTGAAGCCTTATTTAACTTTGTGAACCGTAAAATTCTCTTGTACTCCATTATTATTAGTAATATTCATCACAAGGAAATAATATTCTCTATTCATTTCTTTGAGGCTCAGACTAATGGTAAAAAGCCTCAGTATGCATTACGCTAGGGCTACACTGCGACTTTGGCTGCGATACAGGTTGTGCTGCCAAAGATCGATTAAAGTCAATGTTGCCACACAACAGCCGGTTCGGATTCCTTGCAACTGTTGTCACGGTCGTGGCAACCCACAGGTCACAACGCATCCACATTGACTTCTGTTACCTGCAATGCAGGCAGGACGACATAGCGATCTTTGGCCGCGCGGCCTGTGTTGAGGCCTGTGTTGCGGCCAATGTTGCCGTGTAGTTCTAGTCTTAGTCTTCATCAATTCTGTCATGATCCTTTTTTTTTTTAAATTATTATTATCAATTTGACTTTCTAATCCCCTGACTGGATAGTCTGTCTGTATCTCATGTAATTATAATAATAATATAAAAACATATCACATACAAATGTACAATGTCTCCTTGTTGAGGCGCTATCCTTTAACTGCCATGAGTATCCCAATTAATTCCTATTAAGTGGTCATTACACAAAAGAAGCCCATATACATTAGATAAATGTTGGCCGATTTCACAGATGTCGAGGGAAAGAAGGATCGGGCATGTTGACTTTCAATATGCCCAATCCTTTTTTTTGTCCCTGAATATAACCCTCCATGGGTGTCTGAAAGCGGCTTATTCTCCTCTACCCATTAAGTATACGTGCACGTTCGGCAGAGACCAGCGTATATGTATCTGGGAGAGTCGGGAGGAATCGCTGTGGTGTACAGCAGCTCGACTAATTTTAACCTTCCAATGAAACACCAACTTCAGATCATAACGCACCCTTCCCTGTCCAGCTATGGCCCTTTGATGTGATATAATATTTGTGTTCGCTTTTAGACTGCGGATGTAACTGGGTTAAATAGAAGTCTCATTTTACATATGGAAAATATTGCTAACTTCTTGCTAGCATGGAGCTGCGAGTGACTTTATTACAATTTTGTAAACAGGAATGCAATGTTACCTTTGTGGTTTGACAATGATGAGTCAGACTTTTAATGTGCTACAGGTCTTGCATTGCAAACAGTACTGATTATAGTCGGGGAATTTTATAGACTGAGAAAATATTCCTCTTTTAAACTCTAGTTTGCAGGTGCAGCTAAAAAAAAATGCCATTTTCGCATAAAAACATTGGATTCTATTACCTCATTTTTTTAGTTGATAGATTGGTACACAATGATACAACTTCCCTGCAATGCTGAGATTTTGCAAAGTGACGTGATTTAATTTGGAAAAAGCCGAATGTGCGTAGCATTGGCCTCATCACTCTCCATTTCACAATATTCCATTGAATGGTATAGAAAAGTATCATCTATAAGCTGGTGATTGTTCAAAAGTTTACTTCTCGACAGTCTGTTTAAGATTTATTCTTTCTAATTAGGAATGCTATTAACATTCGAGACTTGTTAGGCAATGATGAAGTAAGTTTCTATTTGAATTTATAGAGAACTTGATTTAGTTGTCTAAGGGCTGGTTTACACGGGCAGATTTCTGCCCACAACGAGTGCTGTTTGATATAATAAGTTGATCGGTGCTCGATAACTGGGCCTTTTACACAGGACAATGCTAATGTTAATATGATCGCTCGGTCTACATCATTGTCGCAGCTCATCCCCTGTTTACACCTACAATGAGAATTTTATAGGTAGCATAAATGATGTGATCTGTTTACATCGGCCAATAATGGCGACCAAGGGTTCGTAGGAGCACTGGTTCGGACGATTATTGGTCCTTGTAAATAGATCTTGGAAAAGTGTTTCAAATCATAGGGATGTCGGTTTATTGACCAACAATTGGGCATTGGGGCATATACTGCCCTAGTTGAATTAGGAAGTCATAGAATAATCCATCTCACTTATGGAAATATTTGGTTGTATGTCATCAACACCAATTAGATTAACTTAAAGGGTTTTCCTCAATTTACTTTCTATGGGGCTTCCGGATGCTATCTCCGGCAGCCCCATAGAAAGTGAACGGAGTGGTGGCCAAGCATGTGCAGCACCGCTCTATTTATTCCAGGTAAGCCTGGGATCGGTTGAGGTCCTCATTGGTCTGACCTCCACCGATAAAATATTTATCACCTATCCTGTGGATAGGTGATGAATATTGATTATGGGAAACCCTTTTAAGTTGCCTAGAATGTGATACATGGCATTATCAGTATATTCTCCTCTACCAGTTCCGGAAAATAATTTTGAGAACTAATGACAGGGCAGTTAAGGTTCTGTTAATGTGAGACCCAAATGCACTGTGCCGAATATGATAAGTACATCGTCTGATCTCCACTGATAAGAAGTACATCCAGATCTTGGGACCTTTTAGAAAGTAGATTAATTGTAGGGTTTGAGCTTTAATTTGTCTGTGTTGTCATTACAGTTTAGAGGGTTCCTTAGGTTAGGTGTGGATACAGTTTGGGTGTAGATCTAGTAAATGAGACTTCTATAGGACTATAGTGTGTAGAGGATGTGCCACCTCACAGGGCAGGGTTATGAGTAACAGATTAAACAGGTATTCCAATTTCAACGATCAATGTTCAAGTGATACATAATGTAAATAGATGCAGGTTTGCAAATACCTTATTTAAAGAAAAAACAACAAAAAAAACATATGGAGGGTTTGGGAGATAATCCACCCCGTCCACCTCATCTCCACATCTTTGGGTATTCTCAGTCATATACGGTTACAGCCACCGCAATGGTCCCTCAGCGATGGTCACTCTTGGGCAGCGCCTTCTCTGTAGTTTACTAAGAGTCTGGCTGGGGTTCTCAGACCGCTCCCCGGCATGTGCAGTAGCCCTGGACCCAACCCTATAGTGCTGCAATCGGCACATAGCTGCAAAGCCCTTATGAGGATTGTCACAGTGCTTCATCGGGAGTGTGCACGTAGAAGTTAACTTGGCATTGTTTGCTTGTCATGTGATGGATAAGGAAGCGTACTGCTCACAAAACTTCACGTGGAGGAACTGGGAAAAGAAGGCAGAAAAATGATGGTAGTAAAACGATTGGAGGGGTTCAATAGGTTTAACTTCAATTACATGTGTTCTTGTAAAAAATAAAGTGGTGACAACTAAAACTCCACTAGTGCTAGCAATAGCTTTTTCCTTTGGTGATGGTAAATGTACTGGTGGTGTATATACTACTTTAATCCGTCATAGTTGGGACCTACACAACAAGGTGAAGATTCACAATTAAAGGGGCTGTCTGTTTTCAGCAAACTAACGTTATTTTTCCTATAGTTTAAAATGTATAGAATTTCCCTATATACTTTCTGTATTAATTCATCACGGTTTTTAAGATCTCTACTTTTTGTTATTCAATAGGAACATTCATTGTTTACTTCCAGTGGATAAAATTCTGTCCATGATCATGTGATGGACACACAGGTGCTGGGCTCGTTACAGTATGTGTATCAGAGCTGTCTCTTCTAACGATCCCAGCACCTGTGTCCATCACATGACCATGGACAGAATTATATCCACTGCAAGTAAACAATGAATCTTCCTACTGAATAACAACAAGCAGAGATCTTGAAAACCGTGCAGAATTATGCAGTAAGTATGTTGGAAAATTGTATAACCCTTTAAATATGTGAAAAATAACATTAATTTTCTGAAAGTGGACAATGTCATTAAGTATTCACATAATTCACTTATTAGTGTTACTACATGAACTTAGTGTAGGCCATTCCTATTACACTGCTCCTCTGTGACCGGTTATAACTATAAATTACTTGGACTAAGGGCAAATTCTGGTCATAGAGCGTCCTTTGAAGTTAGCCACAAAAATACCAAATTGTTTCAACGAGAATTTAACTTGAAACTCCAGTTTTGCATGTCGGTCATGAACTCTTTACTTGTTCTATTTGTGTATTTCTTATTAATATATTTCTTTTTCTGGTTATTTACATTCTAAAATATAAAGAATATTATAACCAAATCCTTAAAGGCTATATACACCTTTTTTGAATATTTATTTATTTTTGTTTTATTACAGCTCCTGTATACAGAGCAGCTGTATCTAGCGCTGAAACCTGTATCCGTCAGGTCAGCGGCACTGATGGGTTTGAGCAGGACCCGTTGACACTGAACCAGTCAGTGCCACTGACCTGACAGATTCAGGTCTCAGCGCAAGATATAGCTGCTCTGTATACAGACTACAAAGCAGCTGTATCTCAAAAAGTAAGAATTATTTTTTAATAAAAAGTATTTAGAAAGTTGCACAAAACACACTGATAGACATTTTTATTTTAAAAACAAAAACTATTTCAAAGGTGTACATAGCCTTTAAGAATATTGCAGGATGAAATGTTACAATACACGTACATTCATATGAGAGAAATACTTTTGTAGTGATTTCTGCAGCTTTGAAAATGTCCTATGATGATATTAGTAGGTAAGACCATAGATGGATTATAATAAAGACCGGACATTGAAGGGCATCGGATTGACAGTAATGTGTTTTTATAGGATGTGCATGGTTCGGATGAAGCAGGAAGGACGAGCAGGAAAGTACATGTGCAGATTCATTGTCTACTCTATGTGGGAAGATGTTGAGCAGCGTGGGAAAGTGATGGGGGTGAGTTTTGTGTTATCTTGTATATGTTGTTCTATAAGAACATTCTAGTTTATTATAGGTTAACCCCTTGTATTGCTTGAACATGCATGCATACAGTTTCTTTATTACAGAACTAAATATAGATTACCTTTTAGTGTCATCGACGGGGCCTCGGAGAATAAAGGTCTAACGAATTCCTGTATACAAACGAATTCAAATATAGTAGGGGGTCTGGAAAATGGTGTAGATGGAAAGTTGAGATATTTCCTATAGAAATTAGTCAAGTCAACATTTTGCAACCTGCACCAAAAAAAATACGAAAGAATTTGGGTTGTTTGCAACAAATCCTCCTTTTGCATTCGTGTGTAATTTGTTACTAATATGTACACAAATTATTTTAATCTCTATGGATCAGCAAGAGCAAGCAGACCAGAACAAAATCTGCTCCTGATGGTGGAATCAGCCATATGTCTCTTTAAAGGTGGGTCTGGTTCAGAAATCCCCAGCGATCACTCGGGGAGGCCGCATCCGGCCACACTTCCTCTAGAGCAGCCAAAAGCCTCTTTGGCTTATAAGAGGGGGGATCCCAATTGGGAATTCCCCCTCTATGAAGTCCATATGCCCTAAGTGAAAGAGCACAAGATTACGGGTGATTGAAACAAACCTCATTTAAAGAGCGAACCTGGAAGCTTTGGGAATATCTTGGTTTTATACACAGGTAATGTCTTCTTTTTGTGCACATCATGGTGGTTACCCACAGACCCTAAACGCCAAATATTTTTTGCACTGTTACGCACAGATATATCACTTCCCTCTTAAAAGGGCTGTCCATTCTGTGTAAGGCATATGGACTTCATACAGAAGACCAGAGCAGAGAGCCACTGTTAAGAGCATCTCCTGATATGATCGCCCATTTGAATTGTTGCACGTAGCTTACCCAGCGATACAGCTGATGGCGGTTAGAGAAGCCGGACCCATGGCGATCAGTTGGTCTCTGGGCAGGTTTATTCTATGAATAAGTTATTTTGCACTTTTGTATTCTAAGGATTGTATTACACAGGGGTTATCCGCCTTCCTAGGATCCTAGTGATGCAAGAATAGGGGAGCGCTGGGATGTATCACTGCTTATCTAGACAAAGCTCCCAGTAACATATGGATCCATTAACCAAGTGAAGGTGAAACTTTGCTGTAAGAACGGTTCAAGACTAGGTGCATGTCTTAGAGGCCGATAGGAGGAGGAATAGTGTGGAAAGTAGAGGAACTGCAATCAGCCATCATCATTACAGAAAGAATCTAATTATCCCAAATGAATAGCGGAGTGTAAGTGCTTTACCAAATCACTGGCCAAAATACACTGACTCCCTTCTTCTTTACTTAATTCATTTATTTGCACTGAGCTGCATTTTGGTACTGAGTTTTTCCTAAATCTGGCAGCGAGCAAGCTACGAGAAGAACCGTGTTTTTTTTTGTAAAAGATTAAGGAAAATTGGCAGAATTATGGGTAACCCTATACTATGTTGTCATTTTTGGCTACTTTTGCAGCAGAAAACGAGTCATATTTGTATCTTTTACTCTTCTTGGCCCTTTCAATCAATTTTTCTTTTTTTGAAATTATCTTTTATCTTCCTTTTTTAAATATATTTTCTTAGGACATTCATCCACAATATACTGGGACAACTTGGGAAGTTTCCACGATTAAGGGCTTGTCTATTGCAATTTTCAAAAACGCTTGACGCTGCTACTATGTTACTCGGATGTGTATTTTTTTCCACTTTTTCCTCAATCCCTTCCACCTCTCCTGACACATGAGGGCAGAATCAGGGCAAAGTAATAATTTTTATTCACTTCTGAAAAGTTTCAGTAATAAAGGGAGCCTTGTTAATATTAGAGAGCGCGGCAGCCAGAGGTTTTCATAGGCCTATCATTGTTTATTTTATCTGTCATTTGGAACCTACTGAACTCTTGGCACGAAAGTACTTTAACTGTTGGCCCGCTTCACCCCACGTACACAACCTGTTCCCGGAGCAAGTGTTCCTTTCACAGAGGAAAGACTGTGCCGCCTTGTTTAGTGTGCAGCATCCAGGGATAACGCTGAGTGTGTATGGGCATATATGAGGAGTTGTCGGTGTTACACTTTAAAATAAATATTGTTTTTAGGGCATATGGATATTATATAGGAGGGTCTACCGCTTGGGACCCCACTGAGCCAGAGCGGAGTGCCTGCGTGCTCCAATATGAAACGGGTTGTCTGTGATCAGTTTTGCAAACATTTTGCTAATTCTTCAATGCATCTTATATAAAAATGAATAAACTTTGCAAATGGTATTGCAATATACTACCATTTTGTGTATGCAGTTCCCATACAGATCTGTGTCTCCATGGTTACAGACTACAAACAAACCCTGGGTGTAGTCTGATACTGCAGTACCTCAAACGCTTGCTGTCCTGTATTAAAGGGTAACTAAAAACTTTAGTCTATGAGCTCGTACAGCAATTTCTCAGCTTTCCAAGAAAAGCCGATCAGAAACTAAACAGCTCACCCGAGCACTTCAGCTGCTTCGTTTCAGCGATCGGTGGGGGTCCCAGTGCTCAAACCCCCACCGAAAAGTTGTTCCCCTTTAAAGCTGATAAGAATAGAGAGCTGAATCCATGAGTGCATAATATACAAGTCCTGTTGCTTGTTGTCATTTATGGGATGGAGTATCATGTCATTGTCTTGTATAAGTACAGGGCCATGCAAACCTGATGTAGACATCGTTCTAAATGGAATATTTATTTCTATCTCCTCACTAAAATCAGAAGAAAGTAATAGCACCGAGGTTTGTGAAAGCCTCGTGTATATATTACAGGAACATATAGTAGTTGGAAAAGGATTGCTATTAATTGGGTGATGAAACAATGAAAGCAGTCTTACAGCTGTGCTGGGGAGTGGCATTCTACCAGTCTGCGGCACAGCCCTCTGAAAGAAAATGGATATGTCAATGCCGCAACGTTTGTACAGGTGCAGCGCGGGAAACAATGAGTCACTGTACATCTGGAACTTTCCACCGAGGTCCAAACTTATGGAAACGTAATGGCAGAGCTTCATTTCTGAAGGATCTCGGCAAAGTTCCAGTACATGCTTTAAGTCTTCCATAAAAAACACTGGAGAATGCTGGGAGTTTTTCAGTGTGTATATGTGTGCATATATGTTATGATTGGAAACCTGCAAAGAAATACACTTTCTTTTTCTAAGTATAAAATAAAATTAAAAAAATATGAAAAACACAATAAAAAAATAAGTGTGTATGTATATATACCCAAAATGCTACAGAATGGTTGTCCACGCACAGACAACTGATGTCCTATCCACAGGATAGGTCATCAGTATATGATTGGTGCGGTCCGACAGCCGGACCCTGCAACGATCAGCTGCTCCGGATGCCTCCGGGCACCAGATGTTGTGAAGGATAGCCAGCAGTTGGAGCCGCTCCGTACACTGCATAGTGGCCGTGCAGCAGAACAGCAAATCTGCCGCTATTCCGTGACCGGAGCCAACTGCTTCCGGCATGGAGATCTGGTGCCCGGAGGCAGCTGATCGGTGCAGGTTCTGGGTGTCTGACCCCCACTGATCATATACTGATGACTTATCCTGTGGATAGGTTATCAGTTATCAGTTGTCCGTGCCCGGACAACCCCTTTTAAGGTTGCCTGTTCGCTATGTATACCCTATATATACACACACAGAACAATTAGGGTTCCTGTAGAGCTCCATACTCCCAGGAGAGCTCCGTATAGGTTG
The DNA here is from genome assembly GCF_050947455.1 of Rhinoderma darwinii. Lineage (NCBI taxonomy): Eukaryota > Metazoa > Chordata > Amphibia > Anura > Rhinodermatidae > Rhinoderma > Rhinoderma darwinii. Next base: position 26,170,711 of record NC_134699.1, read on the forward strand.
GAGCCATATTGCTTCCTCCCAGGTGGACAGCACCTTCTGAGATATGCAGGAAAGTGGCAACCTGAGATTGAGCATTACTAATAGGGAGGTTCAACCGAGCTGCAGGATGTGCTGTGCTGTATACAAACCAATTTAATTTAATTTGCTAAAACTGCTAATGACAAAACAGGTGGGTGCAGGGACAAAGGACGATGTGTGTATTTAGTTCTTCATCTAAAAGAATTCTATAGATAAAAAATTATACACTGTTATGTCTAGTGCAGGGCCCAAAAGGGGAGGAGCATGACACAAGGATAGCCCTTTTTTGTTATTTTTTTCATTCCTGTGTCATGCTCCGCCCTCTTATGTTAGGTATAATTCAGTTATTCCTGCAGTGTTACTTTCAAAATATTTTAGGTTGATGCTTTAAAGCAGAGAACGTCTTCTAGGGAAATAAAATGCAGAAATTGGCATAAGTTATTTTCAAAAAATCTGAATTTACTTAACCAACTAGTATCTTTTTAATACCTTTATGGTAGCAAGATGCCGTCATCTGCACATCCCTATGTATGCATTCCTATGTTAACCACCTGCAGTTCTTTAAGGGTTTGCCCTTTAAAGTAATTGGGGGAGGGGGGGGGACATGACAAGTTTACAACAAACACGCAGTATATATGGCGTAGTCGGGGTTTAAAAAAAAAATATTATCCAATCATTCCCTGAGGCTACTGGAAAAGGCTTCGTCTGTGACTCTTTCCGCCATAGGGAAATATTCGGGTTGTGCAAAGGTTGCAGTAACCCCACATTTTACAATGATTAAAGTTTAACCAAAAGTCGCCGTGTTTACTTAATTAGAAGGGGCTCCACAGTAGCGCCTGCAAGCTGCAGTAAAAATCGCGGGTTTACCATTATTCTGCAATCGCTTCGATATTTTAAGTTAAGGAAAGAACATGGTTGCTTGCAACTTTCTTTTCCATAGTTAATGGGTTTAAATCGACTGCAAAGTGTTTCACAAACAAGCCGTGGAGCTCAGGCCCTTAAAAGAAGAAATATCTGGAGATTTAAAATATTGGTTTGTCCTCTCTGCGTAAAAGAGAGGGTTCAGACAACCCGTTTAGCAGATGCTATTACAGTGCACTATGAGATGTGACCCAGTGTTCAGTCAGACTAAGAAGAATATATAAATTTGCATGCACCCTCTTTTTCTTGCTGCTGTGTGTCAGTCTTCACTGTAGTTTTGGTATTCTATTCATCAGACAGGAAGTTGAGGATAGACCGTGTTATTGGTCCTGGCCAGATAGTTTTAACCCCTTAATGACCAGCCTATTTTAAACCTTAATGACCAAGGTGTTTGTTAAGTTTTTTCCATCGTCGCATTCCAAGACCTATAACTTTTTTTATTTTTGCATCGACATAGCTGTTTAAGGTCTTGTTTTTTTTCAGGACAAGTTGTAATTTTTAATAGCACCATTTTGAGGTATATAGAATTTATTGATGAACTTTTAACTTTTTTTGGGGGGGAATAGAAAAAAACAGACATTTCGACACACTTTTTTTGCGTCCTAAATCTACGCAGTTTACCGTGTGGTATAAATAACACAATAACTTTATTCAGCGGGTTGTTATGATTGCAACAATACCAAAGTTGTATAGATTTTTTATGTTTTACTACTTTTACACAATTTACAAAATAATTTTGTTTTTGTGTCTCCATATTTTGAAGAGCCATACATTTTTTTTTATTTTTCCGCCGATGCAGTTGTGTGAGGGCTTTTTTTTGTGGGACGACTTGTAGTTTTTATTGGTACAATTTTGGAGTAGATGCAACTTTTTGATAACTTTTTATCACATTTTTTTCAAGGCAGGATTCACAGAAAACAGCAATTTTTCCATTGTTTTTTTATTTTATTTTTTACAGCGTTCACTGTGCAGGTTAAATAATGTAATAGATTTATAGTCGGGGTTGTTACGGACGCGGCGATACAAAATATGTGTAAATTTTTTGCTTTATTTTATATATCCGATCTCTTTTATGATACACTGCAATACTTCTGTATTGCAGTGTATTACTGCCTGTCTGTGTAAAACGGACAGGCATCTGCTAGGTCATGCCTCCAGCATGATCTAGCAGGCATTCATTACAGGCAGACCTGGGGCCTTTATTAGGCCCCCGGCTGCCATCGGAGACACAGACACTCGGCGATCTTATCGGCGGGTGTCGGTGGGATGAGAGAGGGAGCTCCCTCCCTCTCTCCAAAACCACTCAGATGCAGTGCACGCTATTGAGCACCGCATCTGAGGGGTTAAACGGGTGAGATCGATACTTATATCGATCTCACCCCCTCGTTCGAGCAGGGATGCCCCCAATACTTAAAGAAGGTGTGTGCGCCTCCAATATCTACAATAGGGGGAATATAGGAAGACTGACTTTTCACACTCTAAGGCCGTATTCACACGAACGTGTTCAACGTCCATGTGACGGTCGTTGAAACAACGGCCATCCCACGGACCTTTGTAATTCAATGTGGCCGTTCACACGGCTGTTATTTCAACGGACCGTGTGAAGGGTCTGTGAGAAAAAAGGACATGTCCTATTTTTCACGCTTCACGCATCCCTCCATAGACTTCTAGTCTATGGGGGATGCGTGATATCGCATCCTGCACAGCACCTATGAACCTCGGTCGTGAGAAACGCCCGTTTTTCACGTCAGAGATGCACAACGCCCGCCTGAATTTATCCTTAGGCCTTATTCACGCGGACGTGTCCGTTTTGCGCACGCAAAAGGTCCGTGTCGCATCAGCATATGGTACGTGGCTGCGTGATTTTCGCGCAGCCGGCATCATGTTGACACTCTGGTGCTTTTCTGTTTTCATTCATTCATTTTACTACTGTAGCGCGCATCACGCGCGGCACCGGGATGTGCTTCCGTGTCCCGAGCGCGGTTTTCACGCACCCATTGACTTCAATGGGTGCGTGCTGCGCGAAACACGGCCAAATATAGGACATGTCGTGAGTTTTACGCAGCGCTCATACGCTGCGTGAAATTCACTGACAGTCTGAACGGCCCAATTCATTAACATAGGTCCGTGCACCGCACGTGAAAATCACGCGCGGAGCACGGACGTTTAACACGTTCGTGTGAATAAGGCCTCAGTCTTAAATTCATTTATGTTGGTGGGATATGCGACAAATTTATCAAGAGGTGCCCTATTGGAGGTGCTGCAGGACTTTCTTTTTCTATATTATACAGTCCATGGATCAGGACTACTTGCTTGGCAACCATTCCTAATTTTTTTTTGACTGTGAGTGCTGCTGCTTTCCATTTTTTATATATATATATATATATATATATATATATATATATATATATATATATATATATATATATATATATACATACACACTCATACATACATATTTAAATTGTACTTTATTTTTTAAGCAACATGTATGTGTTGTAGTACAATAATGCAAGGGTTAAACCCCATAAAAAAAATTTTTGAAAAAGATTTGGTTTTTGGTTCAGGTATATAGAGTGAAGTACTTCAATTAATGGAGCCAGAGTTTATTTTTCTTGCCTCTTTACATTTGCCTGATGTAAGTTTTGTAATAAGTGTTAAGCAATTCTCAGGGTAACAATTTTACTATGCCATAAAAAGAGCGTAGCAAATATATCGTAAGTCGCGGAGTTTGTTTATTTAAAAACGGAGAGGTAATTTATGGAGTGTGCTACATGTAACCGGGTCTGCCTTATTAAAGCCAAGTAATCCTAATTTACAATGTATTCCACTGAGAAAAAACATGTCCCGTGACTCGCATGGAACAGCTCGCTCCCATTGGCCAGACGTGACCTCATTGTTTGTGAGCGCTATAAAATATAATTGAACCATCAGATGAATTGTAATCATACTATGAACCTTCTAATGTGTCTCTGTTAGTTTATCAAGCCTTATTAAATATTGTAATAACCAGATGTAAGTGGCACCGTGATTCTTTAGGCAGGTGTTTACAGCCTACAAACACCAACCATCCACTTGCTGCTTTTATACGCTGGAAAATGGATGGCTTTATATACCTTGTTTAATTACTGGCTTGTTATAGTAGAAAAAATAGTTCTTTAACGGCTATAATTCATGGAATTGTCGCAGAATGCTTTGAGCCTCAATTTTTATTATTAACCCCTTTGCGTTACCAGAATGTATTTTATATACTTAGAAAAAAAAATCCCGACTCTTCACTGCAAGCCTTGTCTTCTCAAAGCACATCACATCCTTCACAATTATTATTTATACCATGGCCGTGTATTAAATGTCCATCTTTAACACACTAATGGCATTCTTGGGTGCAACGTTTTGTACTGCTTGATTTCCTAATATATCTTTATAATGGTAGAAGCTCTTATTTTTCTTAATCTGCTTCAAATCTCCTGCATAGAGTTCTTATAGCCACCACTAGGGGGAGCTTACTGCACTTCATACTGTTTTTTATTATTGAGTTCATTGTATGCAGTAAGCTCTGAAACTCCCCCTAGTGGTGGCTGCAGGTAGCCAGAATATCATATAACGGTCCATGCAAAAGATTATCATATCTCTGTATCAGAGAAACGGAACTCTAACCTTATTAAGAAATTATACAGAACACTATTTTACCCCTATTATTTAGATTGAAAATAAAAATGTTGTTCAAGGACGGACATTTACTTTAAAAAACAGTGTCATAGTAGCAGCCCCAAAAAACTAAGACGATGTCATAGTACACACCTCATTCGGTATGCCTGTCTGAGAGTCATCTGGATCGTGGTCTGTATCTTTTATTCATTCGACTTTCCCAATGGGAAAAAATATATATACTATATTTGTCTATTAGCATCAAATTAGGTCTATGGATATAACCGGTGTAATTTGGGTATGGTAAATTTATTGATTAGGCGTTTCAGAGTGTGTTTTTGTTGTTTTTTTTGACGGAATGAATACCGTAGTCAACTTGATGCCATCAAAATGACGGAAACCATTGGCACCGGATCCGTCCCCATTGAACTCAATGGTGATGGAAATGGAAAGCTATGGTTTTCGTTTGTTTCAGTCAGGGCTCCATTCTGACGGAAAGCTCCGACATGACATCCGAATAGAGCCCTGACGGATGTGCGAACGAAGCCTTAGACTGCTTTTATTAGGACTTAAAGGTAATGTGTCACTAGAAAAAAATTTTTTTTTTTTTTTTTTTTTTTAGTTAACCAGTTAGTGTATAAGTGATTAAACATTGTTCTAATTTTTTTAATTTTTTCACGAGTCAGGAAATATTATAAATTTAGATTCTAATTTATAACATTTCCCAGTGCTGGTCACCAGATGGAGCAATTCCCAAAATTGCAGCATTGGCATGTGGTAAAGCAACCACATTGCTTTGTGCTGCAAAATTTGAGAAAACTCACTCGCTCTAGTGAGCTCACAGAATCCCCCCTCCTTTATCCTGGCTAGTGCCAGGAGAAAGGAGGGGATTGAACGGTCAAACCTCCTACACTGTGTGTCGCCATTTTTTGAGCTAACACAGTGTAGTAGGTTTACATACAGTAGTAAACACACAGTAAAACACGTACATACACAGACCTAACTTACCTGCTCCTGCCGCCGCCGCTCCCTCCGCTCCAAGTGCACAAGTCCGGAAGTAGTAATCTTACTGTCCGGCCGCGGCTTCTGGTCCACAAGAAAATGGCGCCATACGTCGCTCGGCCGAAGACCTTCAATTTGGACTGTGTGGGAGCGGCGCATGCGCCGTTCCCACACAGACGGCGTACAGCATAGTGGATGGAACGGGCCACATTCGCATTCACTATGGGGCTGTATGTGCCGTATTCCATGTCTGTATGTGTCGTTAATCGACACATTTAGAGATGGAAAAAAAATGGCAGCCCCTATAGGCAAGAAAAAGTGAAAAAATAAAAAAAAGTAAAACACAAACGCACAAATAAAAACTAAATTTTTTTTAAATAAAACACTAAAAGCAAATTGATATAAAAAAATTTTTTCCCGCGACACTCGTCCTTTAAAGAGGACCTGTTGCCTCTCCTGACATGTCTGTTTTAGTAAATAATTGTATTCCACATAAAATAACAATTCTAGAGCATCTTTCCTTAGAGCTCTACGTTGTGCTGGTCCTCTGTTATTCCTCCTAGAAATGTATGAATAAATTGACAACTGGGTATTGCCAGTTGGGGGGGGTGTCCCTACACAGATGGACTGTCCAATCAGTGCTAACAGTCTCATACTGTGTAGGGACACGCCTCTGTGGCACGTGGAATGGTAACACCCAGTTGTCCATTTATTAAAAAAATTCTAGTAGGAATAACAGAGGAATGGTACAACACAGAATTTTAAGAAAGTATGCTCCAGCATTGTTATTTCATGGGAAATACAATTATTTTATAAAATTGGCATGTTTGAAGAGATGACAGGTTTTCTTTAAAGGGGTTGCACATGATTAGATAAACATGACTGCGTCCTTCCAGAATCAGCGCCGCACCTGTCCATGGGCTGTATCTGGTGAAAAAAAAAAAGTGAATGGGGCTGAGCTGCAATACCACATGCAACCTGTGGACAGTTGTGGCACTGTTTTTGGATGAAAGCAGCTATGTGTTTCTAATGTTGTACAATCCCTTTAAAATGGCCATATGCATTATTTTCTGGTTGTTCGGCCCACTATTAGTAATAGGATATGCCAATTATCTAATTCCAATGTTGTCTGTGTAAACCTTTATTCAAGAGAAAAGAGAATCGGCCGTGCTGTACCTTTACACCATTCCTTTTATTAGATCAGATGGACTACTGGGAATTTTCCTCCTCTGTCACCGGGACTATTTTTGTTGGATGCAGTATTCTTGACCGCTGAGTTCTGGATTAGTGGCGTTTTTCTGTATAGGGTTTTTATTGTTTTGTGCTATATGCTGGAGTGGTCACCGATCTTATGCCAATGAAAGCAGTTTGGGTAATAAATATGGACACAAGTGTGTGATGTGTGAATTAATATATATAATGCATTTATGTTATGTGTGTATTCAGACCACTCGAAATCCTCAAACGTACTTGGAAAAAGTTGAGAGGTGGCCAAGGCTTCTTTAGAACTACAAAGCATGGCTGTGTCTCGCCTTCACCATATATCTTCGCTTGTAACAAATCTATACAACCCACAGGAAGTAAGCTATATAAAGTGCTTCTGTTTTACAGTCTTGGCCAGATATTATATATTACCAAAAGGAAGGAAATCCATACCGCCGTGACACAATCCATTGCCCATAGCAGCATGAGTATGATTAGAGAGCTCGGTTCTCCCGCAGATGCGAAGTCACTGAAGGGTAAAACTGTGTGTTTTTCGTCTTCCCTCTTCTGAAGTTTCATTGAAAATGTGATATATTTTTATAGCACTGTGTCTTTTTTCTGTGTGTTGGGGGAGGGGGGTTAATTCTATGTTGCTGGACTTCTTTCATGAAACCACTTACATGAACAGAACGTGGGTCGTTCTCCAGTCATTGCTGCTCTGCCGATTCTATGGTCGGCTGTATTTCCAAAATTTTAACTACTTTCAGGCGCTATTCTTATAAAATACTTGGAGACATAAGTCCGTGAGTTGCCATCTTCTTCTGTGAGATCTTATCATATTTTATGTTAACCTTGGTCTAACAAATTCTGGATTTCTATAGGTGACAACCCCTGATGGCTCCCATTGCCGTACCCATATGGGGGTGTATTTAATCTTTCCACAGACTGAATGGCATATAGCTAGGATTGGTACTGTTCCGCAGTTACTCCTTTTTTTTTTTTTTCTTTCTGCCCCCTCTCTTTCCTATGGCATGTAAATTTCACAGCCGGTCTAAAAATCTACTGGTGCAGGTTAAACTATGATTTAATGGGTTCTCTGAACTATTCACATTGACAACCTATCCTTAGGATATACCATAAGTATTTGATCAACAGGGTTCTGATCTCCAGGACCCCTGCCGATCAGCACAATCAAGGGGCACAATCAAGGGGCACTTCAAGGGGCACCCCTGTTGATCAGCACAATCAAGGGGCACTTCATGGTTTACATAGGCACCATGGCTCATATGGACAAGCAGCCGTGCCTATGTAGACCATGAAGAGGACATTGCACTCACAGGCCGTCACTGTTAGGGTATTGTGCACACGATATCGTCCATTACGCCTGAAATTACGGAGCTGTTTTCAGGAGAAAACAGCTCCGTAATTTCAGACGTAATTGCTCGTCCTCGCATTTTGCGAGGTGTCTATGACGGCCGAACATTTCAGCTGTTCCTCATTGAATTCAATTAAAAATGGCTCAAATTACGTCCAAAGAACTGTCCTGCACTTCTTTGCCGAGGCAGTTATTTTATGCGTCGTCGTTTGACAGCTGTCAAACGACGACGCGTAAATGACAGGTCGTCGGCACAGTACGTCGGCACAGTACGTCGGCAAACCCATTCAAATGAATGGGCAGATGTTTGCCGACGTATTGGAGCCCACACACCGCTAAATTGATGGAAAAATAAAAAAAAGTTATGGCTCAGAATATGGCGACACAAAATCTTTTTATTTTATTTTATATTTTTTTTTTTTCAGCAATTAGTTTTATTTTTTGTTGTAAAACATAAAACAAAATATATAATTTTGTTATTGCCGCAATCGTATCAACCTGTAGAATAAGGTGAATGTCATTTTTACCACCTGATGGACGTTGTAAAAACAAAACCCCCCAAAAATGGTGTCATCGCTGTCCTTTGCCCATTTCACCCGCACAGATTTTCTTTCAGCTTCCTAGTACATTAGGCAGTACGATAAATGGTCCCTTGAAAAACTACAACTTGTCCCGCAAAAAACAAGCCCTCAAATGGCTATGTCGACAAATAAATAAAAAAGTTATGGCATTTGGATGGTTGGAGGAAGAAACTTAAATAAAAAAACTCAAATTGACCTGTATTTTTAAGGAGTTTAAAAATAAAAATTTCCTTGCAAAAGTAGTAAAACATTAAAAAACTCTAAGTTTGGTATCATATTGACCCGCAGAATAAAGTTAACATGTCGTTTTTATTGCGCGGTGAATGCCGCAAAACCAAAACCTGGAAAAACAATGGAGGGAGCGCATTTTTTTGTTTCCCACTACATTTTATGGTACAATAAATGGTGCGTGGAAAAATAAAACTCGTCCCGCAAAAATCAAGCCATCATACGGCTTTATCAACCAAAAAAAAAAAATGAAAATCATAAAAATGGCTGCGGTGGGAAGGGTTTAAAGGACATCAGAAATGCCGTATGCTGTTGTTTTTGGACTTTAAAAATGGCAAATTGGAAGGAGATGGATAATATTTTGATACAAAGCTGGACTTTGCACAAATGCGTTTTCACCTTTCTTTATTTTTTTTAAATTTTTTTTAAAGTCACAAAAGACCAAAAAAAAATAATTAGGCACAAACCTTTAATGACCCCCTTATACACCTTGCTGATTCAGCAGTTTTACAGGATGGAGTGAAAAAAAAAAAAAGTGTTTAATAAAGCCCGGATTCCTGTTCATATTTTTTTGTAATAATAAAGAAAACCTGATTTACAAGATGTTGATACCAAATAAAAAAATGTAAATCGCATGCCATTGTAATATACACACATCTATATTGAAAGTTGTTATATTTATAAGGTGTGGAGTGGGGTCTGTGTACAGTCACATAAGAGACTAAAGTGCGTGAGTGGAGAAAAAGGTAAGAAATGATCCCCCCCCCCTCCCTCCGTTGGAGCCAGATGTATTGAAAGGCATTTGGGTGACCTACAAAAAAAATGACTTCATTATTTAGCTTTCCTTCCCAATACGACTATAATGTTTAAATTTTTTTATGTATTTTTTATTTTTTTTGTCAAGAAAGTGTGTGTTGGAGGGGAGGATTTTTTTCTCAGCGAGCGGGATAGAATAAGTCGTCTCTTTTGTGATTGACACTCTGCTAGTCATCAGTAGCAGAGAAGCCCCCCGCTGTTTTTGAAGGCCCTGTTTGGATGACAGCCCAGTCGAGGTCTGCATCTCAGACCTCCGCTCTGCCGACCTGCTCTTGAGTGTCTCTAGATAGAAGGGCTTCCAAAATATGTCTGCATTCTAAGACGAAATTGGCTCAGAACAGCCTACAAAGAGTTCTCATGGGGGCAAGAGAAGGCGCCACTACAGCTGAGACCTGCGTTTTGAACTTTTGTTTTTCAGACCATTACCACCTTTCAGAAATTGTTTCTTTAGTTTATAATATATATATTTTCCATCTTTTTAGAGAGTGTTTTGAGTAAAAACACAAAAGACCTCTGTCTTTTTTTAATACAGACCTGGTCTTTGTACCTGGATTAAATTAATGCACAATTGATTCCGATGCTGTGACATATCCTTGCTGTACTCGCCGCAGTGTATTCTCTCACCACTATATTTAAAGGGATTGTTCACTTTCAACATATTAATAATATTCCTATAGTTAAAAGTTTTAACATTTTACAACATACTTTCTGTATTAATTTCTCACGGTTTTCAAGATCTCTGCTTGTTGTCATTCGGTAGCAACAAACATTGTTTATTTCCAGTGGATACAGTTTTGTCCATGGTCATGTGATGGACACATAGGTGCTGGGATCATTTGAAGACTCCGCTCTGATACACATACTGTAACGAGCTGTGCACCTGTGTGTCCATCACATGACCATGGACAGAATTATATCCACTGGAAGTAAACAATGATTGTTCCTATTGTGTAACAACAAGCAGAGGTCTTTAACCCCTTAACAACATACCGCGTACTTGTACGTGGCAGTCGTTAAGGGGAAGTATGGAGAGGCTGAGCGCGATCCATACTCAGCGGGTGACAGCAGTGTTATACAGCAGACCCCTCGCTGCAACGGGCGGAATCAAAGATTACTTTGATTCCGCCCGTTTAACACCTTAAATGTCGCAGTCAATCACAACCGCGGCATTTAAATTGTTAGAATCAGAGGTGCGCCCCGTCAAACACGCCATCACGTCCCCTACCGCGACGGGATCGGCCGGTGACTATGGTTGACATGGCAGCCTGGGGGCCTAATGAAGGTCCACAGGTCTGCCATCTTTGTACACCTTCGAAGCTCTGCCTCTGGCAGGGCTTCAAAGGAGACTGTCCGTATCCTGATATACTGCAATACATTAGTATTGCAGTATATCATGCAAGCGATCCAATGATCGCTGGTTCAAGTCCCATAGGGGGACTAATTTAAAAAAAACTAAGTAAAAAAAATACTGTTAACGTTTTTTTATAATGTTAGAAAAAAAAATTATATTAAAAGTAAAAAAAAAACTTTTCCCATTTTTTTTAACATAACTGATATCGCCACATCCGTAAAAGTCTGATCTATCACAATATAGCGTTGTTTAACTGGCTCGGTGAACGCGTAAAAATCAATAAATATATATATATATATATATATATATATATATATATATATATATATATATAAAACATGCAAATTGCTGTTTTTTGGTCACCTTAGCGCTCCAAAAAAAAATGAATAAAAAGTTGCATGTACCCCAAAATGGTATCGGTGAAAACTACAGCTCGCCCCGCAAAGTTTAAGATTTTGCTTGAATGGTTTTCGGTGCCATGTCGCGTTTGCAATGCCCTGGAGGGACCAAAACAGTGGAAACCCCCAAAAGTGACCCCATTTTGGAAACTAAACCCCCCAGGGAATTGTTCTAGGGCTATAGTTCGCATTTAGACAAGACAGGTTTTTTGTACAATTTAGTAGAATTAGCCCGTGAAAATTAATATCAACATTTTTGTCCACTAAAATTTTTAATTTTTTAATTTTCACAACGGATAAAAGCGAAAAAGCACCCCAACATTAGTAAAGCAATTTCTCCCGAGTACGGCAATACCCCATATGTGGTAATAAATGTTTTTTTATTCTAAATTAATTAACCCTCACTGGACTGATCCTTTTTCACTTTTTCATTTTAGTTTTTCACTCCTCGCCTTCCAAGAGCCATAACGTTTTTATTTTTCCGTCAATAGAGCGGTGTGAAGGCTTATTTCTTGCGGGAGGAGTTGTAGTTTCTATTGACAACATTTATAGTACCATATAATGTACTGGAAAACTGAAAAAAAATTCTTTGCAGTCTGAAATTGGAAAAAACTGTGATCCTTCCATTGTTTTTTGGGTTTTGTTTTTACGTCTTTCACCGTGAAGTAAAAACGAGAGCTTATCTTTATTCTGCGGCTCAATACGATTACGGTGATACCAAATTTATGTTGTTTTTTTTTAGATTTTACTACTTTTACAAAGCAAAGACTTTGTTAAAAAATAAAAAAATTGTTTTGTATCGTCACATTCTGAGAGGCATACCATTTTTATTTTTTAGTCTATTGAGCGGTGTGAGGGCTTAATTTTGGCAGGATGAGTTGTAGCTTTTATTGGTACCATTTTATGGTACATACAACTTCTTGATTACCACTTTTTATTAAAAAATTTTTAGAGCTAAGGTGACCAAAAAACACAGCGATTTTGGCCTTTTTAAATTCTTTATTTCTTATGGCGTGCACCGTGGGCAATAAATTACGTTATACTTTATTCTGCAAGTCGGTATGATTACGGCGATACCATATGTATATAGTTGGTTTTTTATGTTTTGCAGCGTTTGCACAATAAAATCACATTTTTATAAAATAATTTATTTTCTGTGTCACCATATTCTGAAAGCCATAACTTTTTTTTATTTTTCAGTCAAAAACAGCCGTGTAAGGGCTTATTTTTTGCAGGACGGGTGTTAGTTTTTATTGGTACTATTTTGGGGTACATGCGACCTTTTGATCACTCTTTATTCTATATCTTGGGAGGGGTGGTGACCAAAAAATAGCGATGTTGGCGTAGTTTTTCTTCTATTTTTTTTGCGGTGTTCACCGTGTGGGGAAAAATAACATTACAGTTTGGGTCGTTACGAATGCGGCGATACCAAATATGTGTACTTTTTCTTTAACGATTTCAATTTTTTCCTATAGTAAAAGACTTCTAGGAAAAAAACAACTTTTATGTTTACACTTTTATAAAACATTTTTATTAACTTTTTTTTTTACTTTTTACACTTTCTTTTTTTTACCTGTAGCTCTGATCGCTGTTATAATACATTACACTACCTAGGTAGTGTAATGTATTACAACTGTCAGTGTGACGTCATAGTCCCTCTGACAGCAAGCCTATGAGGACCATCCAGAGGCTGGTCCTCATAGGCTTCCATACATGGCAGACCCAGAGGCCTTTGTCTGGCCTCCGGCTGTCATGGCAACCCCCACGATTGCATGGGGGCTGCTGATGTGCTACAAACCACCTAAATGCGACAATCGCAATCGATCGCCGCATTTAAGGGGTTAATTGCCAAAATCAGCGGCGATGAGCCACTGATCGGCAACATTGGAGAGTCAGCTGTCGGGGACAGCTGACCTCCCAGTTCCCGATGCACACTGTCACCGACAGTGTGCATTGGGAACGACACAGTGACTTCCTGTCATTGTGACAGGAAGCCTATCAGAACCAGCCGGAGGCTGGTCCTGATAGGCTTGCATACATGGCAGACCCAGAGGCCATTGTTTGGCCTCCGGTTGCCATACGAACCATCAGCAAACTCTGCAATTTCAGAGCAGGATCTGCCAATGTGCTAGAAACCCCATTTAAGGGTTTAATTGCCAAATTCAGTGGCAAATGACACCTGGCCGGCAAGAGCGGAGTGTCAGCTGTCGGAGACAGCTGACCTCCTCCTTCCCGGTGCACACTGTCGCCGACAGTGTGCATCGGAAACGACTCAGTAACTATACGTCCTCGTTCGGAAAGTAACCGCCCGTGACCACGTATAGTTACTGAGTGGTGCAGCTAGGGGTTAAGTAATAAGATACTTCAGTAATAACTTTTGGACAGATCTAAAGTATTATACCCATGTTCTTATCAATCGATGTGCCTTCTTGAAATGCCTACAGTCATATGCAGGGAATACGGGGATTCTGTTCCTTAAGGCGGACAGAATTTGGGAAAGTCCGTTCTATTAACTAATCAAGAATCTGGAGTATTTACGACGATGTGGTGCGATTTTGCCATAAGTTTTGTAGTGAATCTATAAGCAATAAATAAAACGTTCAGAAGACTCCAGCTTGTCTTCACTTTACTTGACGAGACAGACAATTTAGGTGGATCAACAAAATATACATGAGTAAGGGAAAAAGCAAGTCGTCACTATAGAATTTCAAGTCACTACAACATTAAAGAGAAAATAAACTTTGTTGTAAACCCAAAACGCAAGCAAAGTGCTCTTGGAACGAGGCTGAAGTGTCTTGGCTTTCACAATGAAATGACTGAATATCTTTTTACCATCACTTTGACAGAAAAGCCCAAATTTGAATGTCACAATTCCAGCCTAAAACTATATTTTTCCCTTTTTTTTTTTTTTTTTTTTTTATCCTGTAGGGAAATACAATAAATGGTTGAAAAAGTAGATTATCCATGTAATTTACTGAACTCAATAGCGGTAGCCAAAATAACCTTCTATAAAAATGGCACAAGGTCCTATTGATGAAGAAAATGTCATTAAACGTTCTCTAATTTAATAAAGGACTTGGTCTATGCTTGGCTATGCTGACCTCACTTGTGCAGGCTAGCGCATCCAACAACTCCGTGCTCTGGCTGCTGTCATTGACACAGTCAGTCTTGAAGACGGCAGCTTGACCAGAATCCAAGAATGGCTGATGCTTTTTTAGTCGAGCGTATTACAGAAAAGGCCAGGGACATGGAAAAAAATTATTTACCTAAAACATGGCAAACAGTGGACTATTTCTCTATAATTTTTCTGTAAACCGTAAGCTTCCAAAGACACTTAATACATCGTGTGCGCTTGCATTAATACAGATGTTGGATTTAAATGTAACAATAGACATTGCTTAAAGAGAACCTGTCACCTCTCCTGACATGTCTATTTGAGTAAATAATTACATTCCCCATGAAATAACAATTCTAGAGCATCTTTTCTTAGAACTCTACGTTGTGCTGTTCCTCTGTTATTCCTCCTAGAAATGTATGAATAAATTGACAACTGGGTGTTACCAGTTGGGGGTGTGTCCCTACAGACTGACCCTGTCCAATCAGTGGTCACAGTATCAGATTGTATAGGGACACGCCTCTTTGACAAAAGGAATAGTAACACCCTGTTCTCATTTTATTCATACATTTCTAGGAGGAATAACAGATGAACAGCAGAACACTAGAGGGAGCTCACTGCATACTGTGTTATTATTGAGTTCAAGTATATAAAATAAGCAGTGAAATCCAAACCTCCCCCTAGTGGTGGGAGGTTCGGCAGCCGCGATGTTGTCCTTTAAATCTATGTCTTTACAGGGGACTTGGAGTTCTGTATCTGAAAAACAGAGCTCTGACTGCTATAAAGCTAACTTAGGAAATTAAGTCCTACATCTTAACTTTTTTTTTTCAGATTGATTCCGTGACCATGAAGAACACAATGAGAGCTTTAACAGAAATATTTTATGCGTCAATCTTTGGATATGACGAGGTATGATATGGGTCCCATAGCTAACTAAATATATCAAAAAGAAAAGGAGAGTATATCATCATTGATGGGATCACAGACAGTTTTTGGTATTGGGAGATAAAAAAATATTTTCCTTTTTATGTATTTAACAGTCTGAAAATGTAAAAATGAAATGGGATGGTTCCTTATCCACTATCTGGCTAAGATTATTTAAAATCCAACATGACCCTTGCATAGATTTTTTTTTTCTCCCCCAGAAACAGCACCACTCCTGTACACAGGCTGTGTCTGGTATGGCAGCTACGCCCCATTTTCAAGATGTTGCACTTTTTCTCGAAAAAAAAAAAAAGCAGACCCTTTTTTCTAGTCCTGGACAATCCCTTTAAGTGAGGATACAATATTTACACTAAATTTCATTTCTGCTGATAGGAAATTGTTAGCAAAATGACGCATTTTAGATATGTCCCTTAATGTTTCAAGTGATACAAAGTCATTTTTACCATGCTTGTTACTCGCGTCTATAGTTGTGCGTAAACATTGACACACGCTTTTATTGTCTGTATAGGGGATTATATCGAATGATCGTGTTCTGGCTTCCGCCCTTTGGCGTAATCTTTTTAACATGCAGTGCGATGATCCCCGACAATTGGAACTCATGGTTGAATATGTGCGCAAACAGGTAAATCCCAAAAACCTCCTTATATCTCTCCCAAAAATAGAGTATGAATTAAAGGGATGTATTATTGTTCTCTGAGCATTGTTTACATGTCATACTGTATATTTTTTAGTTGTACTAATCACTCTATACAATTTTATATAGTTCACAAATGACAATTCCAATGGTCTTGAGCCGAATTCTGGATAAGTGATGTATATGTTCACTTTCGGCACGAGACGGCGCACGTATCAGCTGCTTATTCTGGTAGCTAATAATGAGAGACATTTGTAAAGTCTGTTTATCAGGTTTTAATACAAAGCAGCTGGTCACGCTCTCAATGGTGTATTAGATAGATCGTAAGTCTTTCTGCGTGTTTTATTGTGCAGACACATTACACATATAGTTGGCATGCAGTAAACAACCCACTAGGGGCATTTCTTAATAATGTCTGGTGTGTTATTGCTAGCATATGGATGTGCTGAGGACGCAGGAGAGGCTTGTGCGCTGCCCTCTCCGAAGCCTTGCCGAGCAAAGCCGAATTTCCAACATCAGTGTCTTCTGTGGTATGGTCTTTGTAGCTAGACTGAAACTTGTTAAACGAAATAAACACCACTGTGACATGCTTAATAATCCTTCAATTCCAAAGAATGTTTTAGGGTTTAGTCTCATGTGGATTTTGTAGGTCCTTCTAAGGTTTGGTTTTAATGATGTCTTTTTCTGCATGGACTAAACTGTACGGGTCTGCAGAAACACCTGTGAGTTACGTAATCCTTTCCCAAATGACTCCATCCTCCTTTCATATATTCTGTGAGATATTTGACATTATATATATATATATATATATATATATATATATATATATATATATATATTAGTAGATTGAAGGTGCTACTCTAGTTAACCCTCTTTAATCAAAGTCGTGACAAGTGGCCATCAGATCTTCCCCACCTTCAAGGAGAACACTAGTCATTTGGTTCTTCGACAAGGTTTTTAAAATTCATTTTAGTAAATCCATTAAGGAATAAAAAAGCTAAGTTTTTATTCTTCCCCCCCCCCCCCCCCTCTCTTAACACAAGGTATTCATTATGGATTATGTGAGATTGGGCTGGAACAGCCGTGTTAACAAGTACGGGACAGGCAGGATTTTGAGAGTAGATTGAATTTTTTTTTTTTTTTTACTTTCTCTCTAACATGTCATTGTTTATTCAGCTGGTCCGTGTTCCTGCCACTCTGCGAGCTGGTGCTTTTGCTGGCTGAATACAGGCCAAGCATGGTGAAAACAGTTCCCAGACCTTCGAGACACTCCATGTATGCTAAGCAGTGTTATTCCACCAGCCCAGAGACATAGTGTAGTTCACGCGCACCTTGCGGACATGAGTTATTGAGTTGGTTGGGTGAAAGTTGATTTCAGTAGAGTTGCCACCAGCCCATACTTTGCCCAGCTACACACATAGTGGTATTCTAATGAGAGTATGTGAATATTTAGAATCATTTCTTTATAATGGGTTAAGTGCATATCTGTGGCGGAAAAGACGCCAATGAAATGTTCAAAAGTAAACACCAAAGGTGAAGGTATATATATATATATATATAATATTAAAAAAACGTTTTGATCGGTGGGGGACGTGGGTGTTGAGCAACTCCCTGAAATGAAGGGGCAGAAGCGCTCAGCTGAGCGCATGCCCCATCAGCTCTTTTGGCAGTTCTCAGAAAGACAGTTAACTGAGGACGGGCTCGTAGACTTCTATGGGCCCGTCTTCCGCTAACGCCACCTCTCTGAGTAGAGTCAAGGTGAGTAGAAGTTATACCATTACAGCCGCAGGGGCACTGCTTCAGCCCCTTCATGTCCGTGACCGGTGAAGGTCTCCGCACCCGGACCCCAACCAATCAAAACTTCTGACGTCCCTATGTCAAAAGTTTCATGAAATGACAGTTACTCTTTAAAGCTAGAGCTATTCTACGATTTTATTGTTTTTCTCCATTTTTCTTTCAAAAAAATTCAAACTCCTTTTGAGTGTGACATTCGCAAACTAAATTAAGTCTAATTGCCAAATTCATTGTCATTACTGTAACTGCTAATTGCTAACGGGCTCGAAGGGCAATCCTGGGGAATATAGATTCACTTCAGCTGCCTCTAAGGTCTGCCCCCCTCAGACTAGAAACTAACATACATTACCAATATCTAGTTTCTAGTAAATTTAATAGGCTGCATATTGGTTTAGCTCACATAATAGTAGACTCCAAGCATTGTCTGTCATGTCAGACGAGGGTTCCCTGAGACCACCAGAAGAAAAGATTTTGGGGACCCATCTCCCATTTATACTGATCATGTGCACGTCCAGTTAAATACCAGTGTAAACTTTGTTGTCATCGCTACACACGGGACATATTATTAATAGGATTAACTAGATTATTTGTGAATGAACTCGTAGGAATAGAGCCTAGAGCCCAAGCTCCACATGGGTTTGTCTTGCTGGACCTTTTGGGGTCCATTATTGTGTCAGAGCCTAGACTCACCGGAGAATTCTCTGGTCTTCTGTCGGGCCAGTCAAACTTCAAGGGCTGCCATGGTGATCTTGTGATGTACCGTTGGGCACTAACTGCTCCCGCTAAACAGTTCTTTAAAGGGTTTGTCCAGTTTAGAAAGCCCATTTTAATGTACCCTATTAGGGAATTCTGAGTTAATAGAGAGGGGTCTGCTGTTAAGGATCCTCATCTCTTGGCTAAAGTAAAGAGCGATTTATAAAGAGCATCTCTCGCTCTGGAGGACCTATCCTCTCCTGCATTACACAGACAACACATTGATATGAATAGATACTGTGTAATGCTTAATTTCACCTGAGGTGGTGCTGCAGGGAAATGAAACACTTAGTGCACGGTTTCCCCACAGATTACAGATGATTTCTGGGGGTCCCAGCAGGGTGACACTTTCTGATCAGCATATTGTCAAGGGACCCTTCCAACAAGTAGGAGAACCCCATTAATCACCTTTTGGTTGACGCACACTTCTACCACCTACTCACTCTACGGGTCTTGTAAGTACAATATGTATCACTGCCTGGCTCTTGGCCAATCAAGATGACCGTGTGCTCTCTAAGCGATGCAGATAGGCAAAGATCTCCTCGCCACACCACCTATATGACCTGTTCAGTGAGTAGGCACTAAAAGTGTGCAAACCCTATGCTGTGTAGATCGTGCCCACTGGTTTACCATTTGTGGGCATATTTTTAGATGTCCACACATTCTAAGGAGGACATCTGATGAGGTACCTCACACGTGTTATGTTTCATAATGATATTTGCGTTACTACGTGCTGAAATGGCTGAATAAATTCGGATAGTACTGCATACATGGAAATATATTGACCTGGCAGCTCAACTTGGGCATAAAGCATTTTGAATCCGTTAATACTAACAATTTGAGCCGAGTACAAATTCGAGTTACTGAAAATATGAGTTTACATGTCACACCACTTCTCCTGTGCTCCCTGGAAACGCTTAGATCTCTTGAAAGATAAATATGATCTGGAGGAGACGTGAGTAGGGAAATGCCCAACGATGTGATATTTGCCAAGTGGACGGCTGGTGGATGGAAAACAAGTTGCTCAGAGTCACGGAGATGTGACATTAGCTGCAAGCTTCTTTCCAAAGAGACAAGTAACACAACACTCATATACTTTTTAATAAAATCATCAAACCTCTCAAATCAGTCGGTGATTCTCCATCATTTTCTACCTTGATGATATACACGAATAACCATCCAAAAATATTACTTGGAAACAACATATTGTATTTTTTTCTCAATACAACACATCTAATATTTTCCAATTTTCTCTGCCATTTTACAGTTTGTCTACTTCTAACGTTGAGCAATTTTACAAATACGACCCTTTGCTTATTTATCTACATTCGTTATGTCCCCTCCATCTCCATACAGACATGCATTCAAAATTCTACTGGTTGCCACTTGGAAACCGTCAACACTGTGTTGACGGACACCACTATAATAGCTTAGATGGAAACATATGCTGACTATAGTGCACTGCATTGTGGGTAATTTTTCCCCATCTCCAGTTATAGTATAAACGCTACGCCTCCAATAATGCACCACAGCAGGACATTCTTTGTATAGAGAAGCCGAACTAACTGGTGGATGCAGGGAGACGTGAGGTCAACCAGTCTGAGAGTTAACATAAAAGCAGCAGATAATGCCGCTCCCTAATATATCAGCCTGAATACCTACAAACGTTAATATTTATTGTTCTCATTTTCTCAAATTCAGTGTTGTCACCGAGATATTGTGTGCCTAGAAATCACCATCTACATCAATGTCTATATCCTAACTAGCTTTACTAGTGGCAGTTATATGTGTGGCCATTGATGCGGATGGTGATTTTAGATTTTTTTTGTATGGTCATTCATTGTTGAATCTGTGTATCTCTTGCGGAAAACCTTTTTTTTCCTATTTTTTTTTCTTAAATCTAATTTATATACAGTAGTTCCTTCAGTTTGTCCTTTCTCATCTATGCTCCATATAGCATATACATTTTGCTATATTAATACACAAAGGGAAATACATAAAGAACTAGTATTCCATATGCATATTTATCATTTGTATTGCAGATAATGAAAAAAACATACATCTAATTCTTTAACTTATATATTTCATTTTCACCCTTCTATTTTAAGGTTCAATATCTGGATTCACTAAACGGAGAAGATCTTCTCTTAACTGGTGAAGTAGCTTGGCGCCCCCTTGTGGAGAGTGATCCTCAAAGCATCCTGAAGCCATCTCCCCCAACATACAATGATGAAGGACTTTAAAATTGCTTTATGACAATGTGTCTCTTGAACATAGCACGTGGTGTGTCTAGCCCTGGAGACCATCAAAGGAGTATGCTTTGTGGGAAATTGTTAAAAATGCAGAAAGAGACGATTTTTATATATATATATATATATAGTATATGTTCAGTGGATTGGTTTACATAAATTTCAGGGAATAGGTAAAGATATTATGGACTCTTCCACTGAGTCTTCTCTTGCCGGGAGAGTCACTGTGTGGTATACTATGCAATTTCCATTATGGCCCGACGGTATCAAATATTCTGACAACTTTCCGCACACCATAGCACTGAAATAGAACTCTTCATCCAGAACTGACATGGATGAATAACATGAGGACATCATATAATACTCAGTTGGCCTATTTTGGGGGGACCTTAAAATGCTCAGACTACTGCAGATTGTATTATGTAGAAATAGAATATTACACTTGGAATAAATGTTAATGTTTGGTTTCTCTTGACTAATTTTTTTGTAGCTTCTTCCACGTTGAGGATGAGTTTTGAAATGTGTCTTTTGCTGGTTTTCACGTCCGAGTTTCCCCACGTTCGTCTGAATTCGGCCTAAGACTGTTGAACCCTTCAAGCATGATATGTATAGTAGTACTATCGTCTTATGTGGCAAAGGGGAAAAATGGGTGTCCCCAAGCACCAGAACCCAGTACACATTGAACCTTTCCACCCTCCATAGTAATGCCACTGTCTTGGGGTTTGAACATCGTGACAAAGTGGCTATTGGGATGATCTGTGTATATAGAACTAAATGTTGCTAACTCCCCAAGGTGGAGAAGCTACAGAAAATATGCTGTTTTATCAACCAAATTAGTTGACCAATCCCTATGAAGAGATGGATCGGGTCTTAGACCTAGTTGGATGATCTGCATCCTGTTCGAGACCCAGAGACTTGGCGTTCCATAGCTGTGGGACCCTCAGTGTTACTATGATATTGTTGTTGGATTTAGTAGAATTTTATTATGTGACGCTTGAAGAACCATGATGGTGTCTTGGTTCTTGGTGTCTATAAAAGGTTACACATCTGTTCTGTTCGAGTCTAGGTGAAGAGGACTTTCTATATGCAGTAGAGCAGTGGTCTCCAACTTGTGGCTCTCCAGCTATCCAATCCATAATGGCACCTGCGCATTTACCTAAAAACTGTGAACAAACATATTAAAGACATGCACTGTGTTGTTGTTTTGATTTTGTTAAATCCTTATTTCTAGAAGCCATGACCCTCGACTTAGAGAGGATTTGTCAGCAGAAGAAGGAAATCTATAAGATGCTATAACTTCTGTGAACTAAATGGCCCATGAAGAAACGATGAGATTAGCATTGTGCCACCTCGCCACAAGTCAGAAGCGCTCAGAGATAGGTCATAGCAAGTAATTCCTGACTAGACGAGAGGCCATTGATACAAGTGACGTGCTAACGGATTGACCCTTCAGGGGCTATTTAGTATTCGTTTGGGTTTCTTATAGATGCCTAAACTTCATAGATATACGTCAGAAGATCAGACTGGCAAAGTCTGTGATTTCGGTCCAGATCTATATTCCATAATGAAAGGGCAATATAGAGTGTGTAGACCCCTTTGGCACGAAGATCTCTAAATAGTGGTAATGGGGTCTGTGTGCTCTATAAATACCTTCCGAAACCAGTGGTGGTCCAAGATCATAGTCTTTACTAATGCGATGACATCAGAACATCAGTTTGACTGGATTTCCCCTTTAAAGGAGTGATCGTCTCCCTCTGAGACCAAGTGTAATGTGGATGACAAGTTAAAAAAAAGTAGTTTTCCGGTTGTATGTAAATAAAGCTTAATTGTTGTATAAATAAAAAGTTCTACAACATTCTAATATACAGTTTGTCTCCATTTCTCACCATTTTTAAGATATTTATTTGCTGTCAGTGAATGGAAATACTTGTTTACATTTAGAGCCAGCAAACTAAATATGTAGTCCTGCTCCCAACTGGCAAGTAGATACAATTGTATCTGGTCTATTCCGTGTTCTTTGAGCTCTAGACTGATGCTGCTGATGTATTTAGCTCATGGATACAATTGTATCCACGTTTTATCTGATGTAACGGTTTGCTGCCTAGTGTTCTCATTCACTGACTGCAAACCAATAACTTGAAAATGGTGAAGTATTGAAATACAGCATATGAGAAAGTTACAGAGATTTTCATTTATACAGCGATAATGCTTTTATTTACAGAAAACTGGAAAATCCCTTTAATAGAAATGATCGCTGCCTTTTTAGTGCTAGAAATGTCTGTTTGCGCGCACCACAATGCACATGTATTTTAGCTGTTTTGTCTTAGCTTTTATATGTTCACAGTTATTTTGTTTTACATGGATACACTAATATTAATAAGAAAAATCCTTAGAAGTCTGATTTATTTAAACATAAAACATTTCTAAATATTTTTTCACAATCCTTACTTTCCTGCCAGGACTGAAACAAAACATTTTCTAGTGTCCGCCCGAGTATGTATAACCACTTTTTTTTATGAGCCATGTACAGTATAATCTGTAGGGAGATTAACTACACGGGTGTCTCTTATGGATCAATTCAATCAGTGTCAAAATCGACGACGAAAAATCTGATGTCTAAATGCCCTTTTACACCAACCAATTATCGGCAAACGAGCGTTCACAGAACACTCGTTCCCTATAATTTTTCTGGGTAAACAGGGCAGCGATCAGCAGATGAACTACCAAATGCTCGATCATCTGCTGGTCGTATCGTTTAAAATACTGCAGCTAAAATCGTTGTCGGCAGCACATCTCCCTGTGTAAATGGAGACATGCTGCCGACGTGATAATGTATAGGGACGAGCGATCACAGTAGCGAGCGCTCATCCCCATACTAGTTCCTTGTGAAGAGATCAAACGAGCGCCGATCAACGAGCCGATCTCATTGATCTGCCCCCGTTTACATAGCCCACGTCCGGCCGTGTAAAAGTACCTTATGGCCGGCTCAACTCAGGGTTTTTTTCTTTTAACCTGCGACAGGATGGGGAGCAGGGGACACAGGGTAGCACTAGATACTGGCTTTATCATAATAATTATCCTGTGAATTATTCAGGCTTTTTAAGGGTTTATTTAGTTATGCCAGGCAAACAAAGGGTGTACAGGTCCACGAAGCTTTGAAACCGTAAAGATTGGCCCTGTCGACATCTGCGTTGTGAGCTCTATTCTTGCAGCCGCCTTCCCACCCATAGGCATTCATGGTCCGGCACTTTGTTAGGAAGCTATAAAACACCTAGTCTTATTTATTTTTATCCTTCTTTTTGTTGAGGCCTCATTCATATTTAGTATTTTTGAGGCAGTTTGGCCACAGCCGCTTTTTACCAAAGTTGCCAAATGTTACGTGTTAGTCAATGTGGGCTTAGAAAACAGTTACGCAGGTTTTTTGGCCAGCAGCGTGCCTATCCATGGCATTTTGATGGTATTTCTTCCCTAATGACTTCAATAAAAAAAAAATTGGTTAAAGCCATTATTTCATTTTCCATTTTTCTCCAGATTCAGGAATATTTCCTAGAGCTACTTTAAGGAATAACCCTTCACGACTACAGCAATAGTCAAATGTATTAAGATGCAGCTGCACTACTAGCACGAGGTCTGATAACGACCATTGTCCCGGTTCATTAACGAGAAGCATTGCCATGTCCACAATATGCCAGCCTTCAGTATTCTCTTTAATGTGCACATTTACAACTGGAGAGTAACAGGGAAAATAATTCTGTAGTTTTTTTAAATATTTTCTATGAACCAATAGGTTTGCCTGTTATTTGGACCAGATTGATAGAAGTGATGGGTCACTATGAGCTAATTATCAAGTTGTCAGTGCGTGTATGTATGTATGTATGTGTATGTGTGTATGTATATATATATATATATATGTATATATATATATATATATATATACATACATGTGTATATATATATATATATACACACACACACAATTATTTTTATGATTTTCTACTATTGAGTTCAAATGTACTTTCATTCTTTGTATTTCTATGTTTTGTGACTAGCAGATGTTATAGAAGTGATATACTATATTTGATGATTGAATAACTTATACATATTATACTGTAGAAAGTAAACCTAATAAAGTGTGGTGTGGTACATATATATATAAGTATATAAAACAAATATTTTGAAAAAGCTGTACATTGCACTTTGGAAAGTTGATACCTAAGTATTTGTATGTGTTCATTAAATACTTGTAATATCACGTCTGTGACTATTATCCCGTTGAATTACATACGGTCATCTAGTACAATCAATGCCTCTATAGTAAGTCCTCAACTGACGGGATTACTGATCCAGTAATGTCATATACAGTATCTGCTGCTTGATCAGATTTATGATGTGGTACGTTTATAACGTTTGCTTGTTGTACAGTTCTTTGACTCATATTTTATCGCTTAAGTTATTTTTTTTCTTACACATTGCCATAAGATATACAATGAAACCTCCCCAGAAGAGTACTTCTTTGAGAAGACCCCACCCCAAAAAGACCAGATGTTTTGTGACCCATTTGCAGCTCTATTATAATCTATGTACAGTACAATGGCTTTCTTTAAAAAGACCACCTCTCATTCTGACCAGAGGCTATCCTTTTTTTTAAATATTTTTTTTTTTGCTAGGATCTCCTTTTGTAAAGATTACATGCATCACTTAATTGACTGCGGACTACTTTGTCCCAAATTCAGTGTGGGACAGCAAGGCCTAGCAGAGGACAGGAGGAAGCTGCCAAGCTTTGAGTCTTTTTTTCTGGTTCCTTCTTAGGGCCGGTGCATTGCCTGATTGAATGCAGCACAGGGGTGGTCAAGGTGCTGCTTACTTAGTAATGGTAGGGAGCCAGAGGATAGGAATTGTTAAGCTGAATTCCTGCTGCCGGTGAACAGAGCTCAGCCGGCATGATGAGCAGGGAGCCATCATTTGGAGGAAAAGAAGTTAACCATGGTTAGTAGAATGAGAGGGAAGGCTGTGCTGGGGACTGAGGAAAGGGAAATCAGTCTGAGGACTAAAAAGCATGGGGGAGCCATTATGGTGACTGACAAGCTGATGGAGTCATCCTTGGGTTCTCCTGTAGACTGAGCAGCAGAGTGGGGCTATGCTGGGGACTGAGGAGAGGGGAGCCATGCTGGGGACTCTGAAGGATACTTTACAGTACTGTGTAGCATTCTCCAAACTGTGGCTCTCCAGCTATTATAAAACCTAAGCTCATATAATGCTCTAGTAGAGCAAACTGGGAAATCACACATAGCAGACCACTGCAGTACACTATTTAGATATTATGTTCATATGAGACGTATGAGTTACAAGACTAGGTACAGGACAGAACAATACTGCCCCAATGCAGGGAATACAGTACTGCATGTAATCTGTGTCATCGATTTACATGATTTCAGAGTGTGTTATCAATTTGTGTGTGTTTGTTTATTGTACCTTTTTGCCGAGTGCCTTTAGTCAACATGTGATAAGGAGCAGGTTCTTACATAAACCTAGATATTGGACCTTGTACAGATGGGTTGTTACCAGAAAGAAAATAATTTGAATAAAATGGGAGCATGAGTACGTGTGTTTTTCACAGCCTCTACAGCTCCACCAATTTTGGAACTGAATTAAATTGAGACCACCCAACTTTTATACGAGGGGTTCTCCTCTCTTTGTATTTTTTATACACTCCATAGATTTGCAATTCCAGTGCCTGGCTCCTCAGTCTGTGTGCTCATGCCCATGCAATTGTAGCAGTATTTCAGCCCCAATGTCGTTGCCAATGCTATTACATGCTCATGTATGCAATGACTTCATTATAGGATTGAAAGACACAAATAAGTGTCATGTCCAAAGATGTCCATGTGTCCAGCAAATGCGTACGGTTACCTTAAGAAATGCAATTTAAAAGCGTCCTGCACAGTATGAAAGTTAGTCCTCCAGTGTCCACTGGACGTAATATTTATACTGTGCAGTTTCTGGAATTAATCATTTCGACGCTCGCACGAGACTTGGTCAAAGCCTGTTGAGAAAAGGATTCTTCAGTATTATTAGAGCTCTGCCCAACGAACACTTCAAGCCTAATTTGCAAAAAATGCAGAAGTCTTTTAAACTCCATTCTAAAGGGTGTTTTACACTGGGCAATTATCGGGCAGGCAGGCGTTCATAGAAGTCTCTTTGACGATAATTGCCCTGTGTAAACGGGAATGGTCAGCAGATGAAGGGGCAAACGCTCGTTCATCAGCTGATCGTATTGTTTCAAAAAACTGAACTATAATTGTTGGCAGCGCATCTCCCTGTGTAAACGGAGATGCGCTGCCGACATGAAAATAATTTATGGGGACGAGCAATCGGAGTAACGAGCGCTCATCCCCATACTAGCTTCTTGTGACAGGAGCAAACGAGCACCGATCAATGAGCAGTCTCATTGATCGGCGCTCGCTGCACCCGCCAAAATCGGCCGGTGTAATAGGGCTCTAAGGGCTCATTCAGAAAAAGCGTGTACCGCGTCCGTGTGCTGTGCGTTTAAATAAGTGACAGCACACGGACCCATTAATTTCAATGTGGCTATTCAGACGCGTGAGTTTTCACACAGCGTGTCCGTTGTGTGAAACTCACTGCATGTCCTATATTGGTGCGTTTTTGCGCACCTAGTCTCCCATTGAAGTCTATGGGTGCGTGAAAACCACAGACAGCACATGGACGACATGCGTGAAACACGGACAGTACATGGATCAGACACTCTAAAATGCAGAGAAAAAAAAAATGCTTTGCACGGATGTGAAAAATGCATGCCACACGCAAAGCACACTGATGCCAATACGCAATGCACACGGAAATTAAATGTAGGAAAAATGCTGCATTTTTTACGCGCGCAAATCAGACACGCTCGTCTGTATGTAGCCTAAAGGTAAGTTAAACATTTGCTGGATACATGGGCATCTTTGGATTTATCTCACTGACATGTGTGCCCAATGGTGGCTGTTTGTGGGGGGTCATATCTGATGATAGGTTCCCTTTCACATAAGATTTTGTGGCATCTTCACTGGCGCTGCTTGTCTCTTATGTGGAAGAGGACTCTTTGCTCTCCCAAGCCATAAGGGGCCAAATTCAATTGCACCCTCTATAGCTACGCCAACTATTTCTCCATTCCTATAAGACTGACATCGAGGCTGTGATCGTAATGAATGGAGAAACTGACTTCCTGTCCACACATGAGACGCTGTGGCGGTTGGAGTCTCCTATTACTGGTCACATGACACAACTGAGGACCAGAAGGGAGCGGATAACTCCCAAATACAGTGTCCGGTAAGAAGATTACCTTCACCACAATTTATATAATGTGCCCCTCTAAAGGGCCAGAGAATAATTTTTTTGTGGGAGTGCTCCTTTAACATTCGGAGAAGTCCAAGGAGACTTTATATGTAAAATGCAGATGAATCCACAATCACCTTTACTCAGGAGATGCAAGAAGCTGATTCACTTATTAGCAGAAGTGCCTAGATCCATAAAACAAAGTACATTGATGTCAGCATATCCTAAAATGACTGATCTCGGAGACTTTCCAGATGTAGAAGCAATAAACAAGCTCATGTTCATTACCCTGGTGTTTCTACAAGATGAAACAACTCGTACAGTGAAGAGAATGACTTTTTAAATATACGATAATTGTAACATCCTGAAGTCAAATGTTCGCATAGTTTAAAGGGACTTTTCTACTCCTTCATTGATTAATATTAATTTGTTGCACTAGATTGTTCAGCACATGATGTGATTTATTTCTCCATCTTATTTGGTTTTATGAAGTAGTGAGTTCAAAGCATTGGGTCATCCAAAGTGTAGGCTTTCTTTTTGCAAATATTTGTCACATAACCTCTAAAATTCTACCAATTACTCCTTAGCACCTGCCGCTATTGCTAACACAATGATCATTTGTAGTCTGATGCTCAGAATCAACTGCAAGCATTTTAGATGTCATGTGAACGTGCACCCTTAAAGGGAATGTATCACCTAACATTTTTTATTTTTTTTTCAGAATTAAAATCAGATCGTGAAACATAATCCTTTTTTCTGATCTGTTTTGGGTTTTTTTTGTACATGATTATGGGGCAGCCATCTTGCCTGAGCTGCTGTTAACAGCATTTAAAGATTTGCTTTACTGCAGCCACATGGACCATAGGAACCTATGAACAGGAGGGGACTCGTTGACTTCTATGGAATAGTTTTCTAGGCAAGCCCTGTGACTTGTGCATAGGTCATTGTGCAGGGAGGGGAGGAGGAGAGCAGTTTCCATCACCTATTAGCAATGGTGGATCCTGTGTTAACTATATATGGAAGTGTTACCTTCCATAGTAATTCTGCCTGTGATGATAATAAAGGTGACTGCTGAAAAGTGATCTCTTCAGAACAGGAAGGGCCAGTCTATTATAAATGGTGGATCCTGCATTATCGATATATAGGTGTTACCTGTCCGTGTAATCCTGCCTGTGATGATAATGAGATGACTGCTGAGAAGGGATCTATACAGAACAGGAAGTGTCAGTTTATTGTGCGGCTCAGTGTCCAGAGGGAAAACTGAAAGCTTTTAATATCATTTTTTAGTACAGGACAAAGAAAATTAGAAAAAATCACCCAAATCGTACAAATTGTTTAAGGAGGCTCTGTCACCAGATTATAACTTGACTATCTCCTACATAATCTGATTGGCGCTGTAATGTAGATAACAGCAGTGGTTTTTATTTTGAAAAACGATCATTTTTGAGCAAGTTATGAGCTAGTTTAGATTTATGCTAATGAGTTTCTCAATGGACAACTGGGTGTGTTTTTACTTTTTACCAACTGGGTGTTGTACAGAGGAGTGTATGAGGCTGACCAATCAGTGACTAATCAGCATCCTGCACTTCTCATTGTTCCAGCCCAGCTTCTTTCACTGCACAATCACGCTGTGCTGTGGATCATGCTGGGCTGGAACAATGAGAAGTGCAGGACGCTGATGGGTCACTGATTGGTCAGCCACATACACTCCTCTGTACAACACCCAGTTGGTCAAAAGTAAAAACACACCCAGTTGTCCATTGAGAAACTCATTAGCATAAATCTAAATAACTCATAACTTGCTCAAAAATGATAGTTTTTCAAAATAAAAACCACTGCTGTTATCTACATTACAGCGCCGATCAGATTATGTAGGAGATAGTAAAGTTATAAACTGGTGACAGAGCCTCTTTAAAGTGCACCTCCAATTATACAGACATTATTTAGAAAAACAATTATAGTGCTAGAGTGTGCACTATAATCGTTTCTCTAAATAACTTGTATTAGCAATTTTTCTTCTAACAGCATCACAGACTGCCCGTAGTCCGTGCTGCTGGCTGCTCATAGCTCTGCATTAAGAGACAGAGCATCCTGCTCGTCTCCACGGCTCCCGTATCCAGAGCGACCTCTAGCGCTGTAGAGTGTAATGTGGTCCTACAGCGCTGATGGTTCTAGAGATGGGAGTCTAGGAGACAGAGCAGGACACTCTGACTCCCAATGCCGAGCTGTGAGCAGCCAGCAGCGACCATAGACTGTCCGTGCTGTAGTTAGAGGCAAAATCGCTAATACAAATTATTTAGAAAAACCATGATATTGCACGCTCCTGCACTTTAATCGTTTTTCTAAATAATGTCTGTATAATTAGAGGTACGCTTTAACATAAAAACTTGATTTAATCAAGAGGTCATTTTCTGATGACACATTTCCTTTAGGCCTCATGCACACATTCGTGCCTCTAGTCACAGTCCGCGATTATGGGCACAGGTGCCAACGGATAGCCTCCCGCATTTTTGGCCCGTGCTCCTATATAAAGAATGGGAGCATGGTCCGTAAAAAGGAAAAGTTAGGACATGTTCTATTTTTTGCGGAGGGTTTCTACGGCCCGGACGACACCTTCCCGCAAATATACGGGATGGTGTCCATGGTCAATAGAAATGAATTACGGACAAAATCTACGGTCGTGTGCATGGGGCCTTAATCTAATCTAAAGCTCACAACAGCGTGGATATGTTATCACACAAATGTGTAAAGGCCCTTTTACACTGGCCAATTATCAGGCAAACGCTCATTCATCGGCTGATCATATAGTTTTAGAAGTGGAAAATATTATCGTTGTCGGCAGCACCTTTCTCTGTGTAATCAGGGAGACGTGCTGCCGACATGATACAAATATACGGGGATGAGCGATCGGAGTAACAAGCGCTCGTCCCCATACTAGATCCTCGTGAAAGGAGCAAACGAGCACTGATTAACGAGCTGTCTCGTTGATCGACGCTCGTTGCAATGGCCAAAATGTGCTGGTGTAAAAATACCTTTAGTTAGATCTTCCAAGTAAAAGCCCTAGACATTTTCATACGTTGTTCTGTGCAATATGTCTCTTGTTAAAGTAGTAATTTATGCGCCATGGCTACACGTAATTGTTGCAACCTAGGCAGCCATTTTGGAGGCTATAGAGAACTGTCTTAGGTCACAATGTCACCTCAGTATACACAAACATTTCCTACTTCTCCCCCTTTCCTCTTCTATTATGTCAGTTGTTTATATGTTACAACTCTTTGCCCACTCAAACTAGTGCACAAGGGCTCGGCACTTCTACAGAACACACATGACTGCCCCACTTGTGATCTAGGGAAGCAAACTCCACAGAAAACGGCTATACTAATATGGCTCAGTTTTGCTTGTTTTGTAGTGCCGTCGAAGCAGTAGGGACCACCTCCCAGCCTCATAGTGTAGGCTCAGCAAGCAGAGAAGAAGAGGGAGATAAATGGGGTGCCTCCAGAAACATATAGACGAATGTAAGACTTTAAGTTATTTTTTAACTTTTGGATTGCATTTTGGAGGAGGAGTATCCTTTAAGTATCATATTAGGTTTAGTTGGTATTTTTTCTTTAACTTTAATGTTCCTATCAATGTATGGATACTTGTGGGGAAAAATGGTGGGATTTTCGAAGGTGATGCTAGTAATAAAACTCCACTTTGGGCAGGAGGTATAAATCCGACCGGTTTTGGGACTGGACTAGTAGCTTCTTCCGGGTAAAATATCATCTGCAATTTTTTTTTTCCCTAAAAGTTTTCTACATACAGACAAGGTTATCTTATCGAACACCCGGAGGGAAGGACGGCAGCAGCTGCGCCATTCTACACGCATCAATAGACGACACCAAAAGGTGAGCATACTAACCTACAGCTATATGCCCGCTAACCGCTTATATTTGAAACATATTACACCATATAGCGCTGTTCTCTCTTTTTTTTCTTTGAGCTATTTTATCACCTATAAATGTTTGGAATATGGGTAGGAGGTAGTAAATCACATAAATACTTTGACTTAAAATACTTTGAAGTGTTCTATTCTCTCAACTAGTAAGATTAAAGGCTATGTAAACCTTTGACATGTTTATTTAAAAAATAAATTAACTTTCAACTTTCAAATCAATTTTTATTAAAAATAATTTTTACTTTTTGAGATACAGCTGCTCTGAATTCTGTATACAGAGCAGCTGTATCGTTCGTTGAATCCTGCTGACAGGTTCAGTGACAGCGGCTCCTACGTGTGTCTGACACACAGGATCCACCTGTTTTCCATCACATCTTCATAATTTAGATGTGATAGATTACAGGTGGATCCACACGCAGGACCCGCTGACACTGAACCCGTCAGGTCCGTGGGACTGACGGATTCAGGTCTTAGCAAACGATACCACTGCTCTGTATACAAAATACAGAGCAGCTGTGTCTCAAAAAGTAAAAATAATTTTTAATAAAAACTAATTTGAAAGTTGCACCAAACACACTGACTGATCTATTTTTTTTAAATATAAATTGACTATGAAATGAACATTTATTTGTTTGAAATGTTCACATTGACATGTGTCTTTTTTCAACCGTACGACCTATGTAACTATGGAATATATATATATGTATATATATATGTTTACTTATTTATTGTACATATCACATATATTATATTCGATTTCAAGGTGCTTTATTATAACTTTATTTGCTCACTATTGAATATTGTGGGGTTTTTTTTAAACCTTTTTGAGTACTAAATTGTGAGTTGATAATGTATCTGTGCCTTCCACAATGCACATTTTTTATTTCACAGTATGTATTTCCTTTGAGAACACGGCACATTTTAGAAATATCTGTGTGAACATTTGTCAACCGCCATGGATTTTTTTTTTTCTGAGTACACAGAAACAGGTTGGTTTTGAGTCGAGAGAACGCAATTTTGTTAATTCTGTTTTCCAAGCCAAACTTCCTCACTTTAACATCTTATAAAATGAGTCATATAAAGAAACTTTATAAGTGTAAGGTATATCCCACTTCTTTCAAAACATTACAAAGCAAACAAAATTTTCTCAGTTTATTTAACATGCTTTTGTTGCACGGGAACCTACTTATGTGTAAAGCATTCTAAAGTAAATTTCGAGCGATCTCACCTTGTAATGTATTGCAGCTGTGTTATATTTACAGAAAGACGGCTTAACTGTGTAGGAATTTGCTGATTAATTTATTTTTAATGGGAGAAAAGTACATCAGTGCCCAAAATAAACTTAGCTTTGTGTATTTTGCCATTTCTATTATATATGGAAAAATTAATGACAGTCTCTCTGGCATATTTTACCGCATATAGAAATGTGTTATTTAATCCCTAAGGTTTTCTGGACAACGCACTTCCCTTCTCTTTTTTGCCCCTCCATTTCTAGTTATTGCTTTCATTAATTTTTTTTTTTTTTTAAATATCCTTTTTATTGTCAGTTTTCACATTTTCTTACAAACATTTCACGTAAGAGTTACATCATGAGTGCGCAGCACTCAACTGTCATGGGATTAACTTTTGATTTAGATTCAACATAACATATAAACACACCAACATAGAAACATGGCATAATTGTCGATCTTCAGATGGACCAAACAAACATGACTCCCCCAACTCCAACACCACCTAGATCATCAATGAGTTTCCACTCATCCTTTCTCCCCCAGCTGGCTCACAGTTGCATCCTCCCTAAACCGCCTGCCAAGAGCTGCGTGCAGTACCACTTTGTGTACTGGAAAGGCCTAACAATTTCCGCTATTTCGGCTGTTGTACATTGCGTTTCTATAAATACTTGCCACTTATCAAATAGCTTCTTGGTTCCCGTTTCCTTCCGCCTTTCCACCTCCACCCTCTCAAGAACCAATAACTGTTTCAGCCGTGACACAATCATTTCTAACCCCGGCGTGTCTGCCTCTAACCAGTGACTCAGGAGGCATCTCAAAGCTACCAGTAGAATCGTGTGCACCAACACGGGAGGTGATCTTACTCCTCGAGCACCCTCTTCCTCCGGCGGCCGCGCTTGATGGAATAGTAGCGCTTGAGGCGTCATTGGGAGATTCGTTTTCCAATGGTCCTTAATATATTTCTGTACCATCCCCCAAAATCGTTTCGTGTGTACACACCCCCACACTCCATGCCACAAATTCGTCAGTGGTGTATTGCACTTGGGACAACTTGTAATGCGATCAGGGAAAGATTGTGAGGGCAAGATATTAAAACCATATATAGCTGCATGCATCAACTTGAAATAGGTTTCCCTCCAGCTCTCATTTATCACACTCTTCCGTACCGTCTCCCAACCTCCCAGTATGGTCTCTCCTATATCTGGATCCTGAGTCCACCGTTCCCAGCTTTTAAAACTAATCCTTAATTGCGGACGAACAAAACCCTCTCTCAATGCTCTATACATTCCTGAAATGGTCGCCCGCCCAGTTGTTGGACCTATGACCTCATCCAGAGTGTGCGTAGTAGCTTCCTTACTCAAATCCCTGAGCCTGGAGGTACAAAATGTTCGTACCTGAAGTACTTGCAAAAAATTGACTCTATCTACTATGGGTCTGAGTTTAGCGGTGATTTCCTCCCCAGTTAACCACCTCTTTTCCTCTGTATGCATGAGATCCCCTGCGCTACCAATGCCTACCCTCCCCCATGAGGCAATTCCGTCCCCCTTGTCCATTCCCGGTAAAAACTCCGGGTGGCCGCTCAATGGCATATACTTCGATAACAGGTGGGGTAACCCAAACTGCTTACGTACCACTTTCCAAGCTAGAACTGTATCTCTCAATACAATGGAGGTTTTGAGACGGCACGGAAGAGAAGCGATTCTACAATGTAACAAAGCTTTCAGGTTCCAAGGTGAGGCATACTCCCCTTCCAGATCTAAATTGGAATAATTACTTGTTTCATGAAGCCAATCTACTACATGACGCATAAGACAGACCACGTTATAACCCCTGACATTCGGAAAGTTCACACCCCCTTCTTGTTTGCCCATCATGAACTTGGTGAGTGCTATGCGCGGCCTTTTTCCTGCCCATATAAATTTAGTGAATGAAGCCGTCAATTTCGAGGCATCCACATGCTTCAATAAGAGAGGTAGCGTTTGAAAGGGGTATAGCAATCTAGGAAAACTAACCATCTTGATCAGATGACATCTTCCCAAGAGGGACAACGGCAATTGGCCCCATCTAGTGAGTTCCGCTTGTATTTTTTTAATTAACGGGGGATAATTTAGGCCATACAGAGTGTCTGGTACCCTCCCTATTTTGATACCCAGATAGGTAATGCAGTGTTCCACCGGTGATATCCCGCAACCCAAGGATTGCCAAAAGGTCTTTGGCAATGGCCTGCCCAACTCCAGCAGTTCGCTCTTAGCTATATTGACTTTGTATCCCGAGCACTGCCCAAATTCCTTCAAAAATTGAAAAACCTTCCCTAAATGCTCCTGAGGGTTTGACATAAAAAGTATGACATCATCAGCGAACAGGGCTAATTTCACTGCACAAGATCCCACTTGAATGCCTCTGAACATATCCGATTCCTCCAAGAATCTGGCCATAGGTTCCAGTGCTAGATTGAATAGCAGGGGCGACAAGGGGCAACCCTGCCGTGTTCCTTTATGTAATTGGAAGGGATCTGATAGGAACCCCGAGGAGTGAACACGTGCTTGCGGGCTATTGTAGACTCCCTTCAGGAAGACCCGGAAATCTCCCTGAATGTTCATTTTGTCTAGCACCATCCCCAGCCATTCCCATTGTATGTTATCAAAGGCTTTCTCTGCGTCTAGCGCTAGAAGTGCCGGCCTGGTACCTGGCTGGGGATCGTGCCTGACTGTTTCTAGCACCGTCAATACCTTACGTAAATTTGTCACTGCAGCCCTGCCCTTTACAAAGCCTACCTGAGATTTTCCCACCAGTATGGGTAGATACATAGCCAGTCGATTGGCCAAAATTTTTGTGAGCAATTTCTGATCTTGATCTATCAGCGAGATGGGGCGGTACGACCCCGGGTCAAGAGGATTCTTCCCCTTCTTGGGTAGCACCTTTATATGCGCTACCTTGGCCTCTGCTGGTAGAGCTCCCGTTCCTAGTAAAGTATTATAATATGCCACCAAGGTAGGGCTGATTTCTTCTCTCAGAGATTTGAAAAACTCCCCTGTGAATCCATCCGGACCCGGGGCCTTTCCGTTAGATAATGTTTTAATGGCGCTCCAAACTTCCTCTAGTGTAATCTCCGCGCTCAAATGACCATTCTGCTCCTGGGTAAGCCCTGGCAACTTCACCTTCTCCAAAAATTCCCTCCCTTTTTGGAGATCTATGGGTGTTTCTGAGTAAAGGGCTTGGTAATATTTACTTAATATGGTATTGATTTTTTTTGGGTCCGAGGTAGGAGTTCCGTTTGATTCTTTAAGTGTTGAAATGTGTGACGGTGCATACCTCCCCTTTGCTAACCGCGCTAATAATTTGCCCGCCTTATTGCCGAAACGCATTAAATCAGCATCAAATTGGGACCGGTAAATACTCTCTCTTTTGTCTAACCATTGATCAAACTGTCGCTTGGCTTCCTTCCATTCCTCCCCCAATAGCATTGATGGCGAATGTAGGAATGCTGTGTACGCACGCCGTAATCTGTCGCTCGCTGCCTTGTATCCTTCGGTCGTCCTACGTTTAAGATTAGACATATACTGCATGATTTTCCCTCTTATTACCGCCTTGGCTGTACGCCAATACAATGACGGTTCCGAGCGATGCGCTACATTATCCCCATCGAATTCCATCCACCACCCCTTAAGCTTCTGTGTAAAGCCCTCATCCTTTGCCAGAAAAGCGGGAAACCTCCAGATAAAATCCGTTCCTCTAGCTACTGTGTCGGCCAAGGTAATGGTAACCGGAGCATGGTCCGAAATAACTAAATCTTCAATTGTCGCTTCACGTAAACGTCGCGACATTGCGTCACTAACTAACAAATAATCAATACGCGACCATGACTGATGAACATGAGAGAAATGTGTATATTCCCGCGCATCTGGGTGTAGACTCCTCCACGCATCTATTAGGGCCGTGTGTCTTAAAAAGTCGGGCAAGATCTTATCTCTATTTCTCTGCGAACTAGTCCCTGCGCTCCTATCCTCCTCTGAAGACCTTACAGTGTTAAGGTCTCCCCCTAAAATCAAAAACCTAGTGCGATCCTGCTGGAGTTGGGTTTCCAAGTGACCAAAAAAACCAGTGTTAACCGTATTTGGGCCATACACATTATAAATACTGATGGTTTCCCCTGCATGCTCCATCACTAGATGGATCCAACGGCCCTCGTCATCCCGTTCCTGGGACACCAGCGTAAACGCAAAGTTTTTATGTACCAGAATTATAACTCCCGCCTTACCCTCCCTTGCCGACGAGCCAAAAACCTGACCCACCCAGAACTTTTGCAAATACTTAAACTCCGGCTCGGTTAGGTGAGTTTCCTGCAATAGGGCCACATCAGGATGCAATCGTTTCATGTGCCTTAAAAGTTTGGTCCGTTTCTGTGGGGATCTCAGCCCTTTAACGTTCCAAGAAACTATTTTCATGTTATTGGACCGTGTTTAAGATGAGCTAAAGTGCCTAAAAGTCGTGTGGAGTCCAGGGAGTCAGATCCGTCTTTTCCCAAGAGCCATGTACAAACATTAACATTAACATCATAACCAAACCCTGGCTTGTAAGCCAGAACCAACAATGCCAACCATCCCTTACCTAACAAAATCATAAAATCACCTGCGGCAAGGGTTAGCATTCCCTTAATACCCACTGGTGTATGTGACTTCACTTTTTTCTGTTATGCCAGAACGCGCCCCTCCCTCCCCCTCCCCCCCAGCCTGCCTATATGGCTCCTTCCATGAGGAAGTAACACCTGCCCTTGCCCCCTCAGTACCTCTTTGTCACCTGCGCACCCTTATGTACCTTCCCTTATCATTACTTTAACAGCCTAGAGTCCGTTAGGATTGCATCCTCACATTTCCCTATGAACCTTGCTTCGCTTCAAGGTTTCCCTACCTCCGTGCCCCCTATCTCCTACCACAATGTCCCTCAGTCTGTCATTGTAACAGATAACACTAATCCCTTGCGTGGGGGAGGCATTGTATAACTCCCGTTCAATCCCGCCCACCAGGGACAATCTCAGATCCTGATCTAACTCCCTCACAAATATCTTGCATTGAAAAAGCAGGGAAATATCAGAATGCATATACTTCAACCTTGATAACATTGTAACATTGTAACAATAGGTCAACTATTGACCGGTACATAGTGCTGTTTAAGACTGCAAAATATCCCCCTCAATAACTTTCAGATTATCTGTAAACTTATCTGTATCTGGTCGGAATCTGCAATTGGTCTACAGCGTCCACAAAATCACATCAGCTTAAATAAAATGCGCCAAAAAGGACTTCGTCCGTCAATCAGGAGACGTGGATCGGGTGCGGTCCCGTGTTCGCCTCTGCGGCTTCGGAGAGTCCCCTCTATTTCCGGCTCGACCCCCCCGGGATCTTCCAGGTGTGGGCATTAAGGCTTCTGCCCAGGTACGCTCCATATTTAGCCGGTGCCTTTTGTCTTCTCTTGACTTGCGTTGCGGACTATGTACTGGACTGTGACGCTCCTCTTGCTGTGATCTGTTCCCACAAAGCTCCGCAAGTGCGTCCTCCGCTTCCTGTGGAGTGGTGAAAACCTTGTTCCGCCCGTTCTCTTGAAACACCCGCAGGGTGGCTGGGTACTGCAGGCTAAAGCGTATTCTCGCTTGGAACAGCGCGGTGCAGATCTTGCTGAAAGCCCGCCTTCGTTTTGCAACCTCCGCCGAGAAATCCTCAAATAGTAGCACTTTCATGCCCAGTATTTCCAAAGGACGCGATCTGCTGCGGAAAGCTTTCATGAGTGCCACCTTGTCATTGTAATCCAACAGTTTGAAGATCACTTGTCTGGGACGATGTGAATTATGGTCAGCTGTTGCTGGGAGGTTTCTGGGGTCCAGCCCCACTCTATGCGCCCTCTCCACCCGGCAGGGACGGGGGAGACCTAAGGCTTCCGGCAATGTCCTCTCACACACTCGCTGCAAATCAGCAGATATCACCGCTTCTTTCAGCCCCACCAGTCGCAGGTTGCTCCTCCTGGAGCGGTTCTCCAGATCCTCCACCTTGTCTCCCAACTGCGCAGTAACAGACAGCACCCCTTTGAGTTTGGATTGCAGGCGTTCATTTTCATCCTCCAACAGCGTCATACGCTGTTCTAACTCATCAGCTCTGATAGTGACTTGTGCCAGCTCCGCATGCACGCGGTTTAGAGAATCTTGCACCGTTTTTTCCAGCGCCTTTTGCAGGTCTGGCGCTATCTGTTTGGCTACTTCACGGGCCAGGGTTACATAGTCAATGGCTACTGGAAGAGCGGACAGTACATGCTCTGCCGGGCTTGAAAGCTGGGACTGATGGTGCTGCAGCTCATCTTCCTGTGTGTATAGCAGGGTCGCAGTGGCGGGAAGCGCCGCCATCTTACCTCCCTTTACCACGGCCGCGGCTGATTCCTCCATGGCTGGCTTCTGCGCGCTTCTGAGGAGGTACCTGTCCATACAGGCACCACCGATGATGTTGCTGTGTGCAAGGCTGGTGACTTCCCCGCTGATTATCGTCGCCGTAGCGACTATTGCGAGCTTACAGGCTGGAAGGGAGCGGGAGCTCAGTCACTCGCGTCCTGCATCCCCAGCGCCGGAACCGGAAGTCTCGCTTTCATTAATTTTAATATATGTTGGTCAATATTAAGATATTTAGGATGTAGAATCTACTTACTAATCACCTTGGAGTATATTAATGGGTGTTTAGAGATCTTTCCATATGTTGTACCATAGTCTAAAATGGGTCTATTTTACTAAACGTGCAGCACTCCCATTGATACTGATGACCAAACTAAACTAAACCCAATTTGCAGTTGTAGATGAGCCATGACCTTGATGAACCAGAACTCTAATGGCTCTTTTACACTGGCCAATGATCGGGTGCCGATCACATGCTGTTATAGTCGATCAGCACTCATTACTGGGTGATAATCTGCCCGTGTAAAAGAACCTTTGGGGTATGTTCACACGAGGTCATTACGTCCGTAATTGACGGACGTATTTCGGCCGCAAGTACCGGACCGAACACAGTGCAGGGAGCCGGGCTCCTAGCATCATAGTTATGTACGACGCTAGGAGTCCCTGCCTCTCGGTGGAACTACTGTCCCGTACTGAAAACATGATTACAGTACGGGACAGTTGTCCTGCAGCGAGGCAGGGACTCCTAGCGTCGTACATAACTATGATGCTAGGAGCCCGGCTCCCTGCACTGTGTTCGGTCCGGTACTTGCGGCCGAAATACGTCCGTCAATTACGGACGTAATGACCTCGTGTGAACATACCCTTAGACACAGTGGTTTCTTATCCAATGTCTGTTCTAAAAAATGGTGAACCCATGTTGCGATGATAATATGTGGAATCAGTGGCATAGCTCTAGTGAGGGGAAAGGGATTGTGGATCATATCTGGACCTTCTATGACACAAGCAGTACTATAAACTGCATATGATGGTTGGCCCTGTTAAAGATTTTGCAATGAGGCCCAGGAGTGTCAAGCTACACTTGTGTGGGGGTTGTTTGCTGGCATTTAAATGGGCACAGAGCAGTACAGAATTAATCCATGTAAAAGGTTGAGTAAATGTGGCTTCGGCATGGGCTTTTCTTCCACAGCAAAAAAGGATTGGCATGTTTAAATTCAATATGCCCAATCCTTTCCCCAACATCTGCCGTCAGGAGGCCTCAATACACATTAGATCTTAGACATTAGCTGAAATCAGAGGGTTCGACCAACTTTTTCTTTTCAACAAGTTTTATTGAGTTTTTACAACAAAGTAAGGAAATATATTGCATAAACACAAAAAAAAAAGGGGGGGAGATACACAATATATAATATATCGCAACTGATACAGCAATGCACTAGACAGTATGTCAAACAGTCATGGCGGTAATGATAAGAGCATGTAAAAAGAGGAAACAAAATTGAGAAGTGGAAAGAGGGAATGGAGAGAGGGGAACAAAAAGACAGGGAAAGGTAAAGGTGTGGTCGGCCAGAGATCTAGAGAAAAATTATTAGCAAATTGTCAAAAGGCGGTGATCATGGCACCAGGTAGGTGAGAGTAGGCGTAATTGATCCAGGGCAGCCAAAGCAACTCGAATCTGGCAATCTTATCCAATAAAATACTTGTGAGTTTTTCGTTTACAAATATTTGGTCCATTCTGGTTTTGACACCTGCAAAAATTACAGACTGCTTTTTCCAGGCGTGGGCAATAGTCATTTTGGCAGCCAATAGGATGTAAGAAAACAATTGAAATTGTGCATGCGTTAGTTCAGAGGGTTTGAGGTGGAGGAGAGCTAACTTAGGGTCTTTATGTAAAATTATACCAAACAGACTCTGAGCGAGACCAAAAACTCTGCTCCAGAATCTAACGAGTTTAGGACAGGACCAACATATGTGGAGCATGTCACCAGGCGTGGGGCATCCCCTAAAGCATGAAGCAGGGTAAGAGGGAAATGCATGTGCAATTCGGCTGGGGACCAAGTACCACCACATCATGACTTTATATGCGGATTCTAAGATATTCGTATTGATAGAGCAATGTGAAACTGTGCTCCAGATACTACGCCACTCAGCCAGTTCCAGCGTCATCCCCAAGTCCCGGTGCCATCGGTCCACATATGTATGAGGGGTAGGGGATGGATTGTTGAGGAGCCATTTGTATAAGAGGGATATAATCCCTCTCGAGGTTGGGCAGATGCTGCAGATTCTCTCGAACTGTGAGCAAGAGTCAGATGTATCCCTGTTGTTAAGAAGAGAAGTAATCCAGTTTTTAAGTTGTAGATATCTGAATATCTCGCCACTGGGGATCTGCTTAGAGGTCTGGAGTTCACAGAACGAGAGAATCCGAGAGTGAGTGGGCGTGAGGAGTTGGTGAACTCTAAGTATGTCATTCGACCACCACCATTTAAAGGCATAATAGTTGTCTGCGCCAGGAGAGAACAAAGGGTTGTGCCATATAGAAATAAGGGGAAGATGTGGAGAAATCAATCTACTGGAATATTTGATAGAGTCCCAGACCGTTAAAATGTGTGTAAGAGAAGGGGAGAGATGGGTAGGACGTAAGGATGGGGGCATCCAGGGCAGAGATTGTATCGGGGTGGGCGACACCTCCGGAACATCCAGGTACACCCATAGAGGCATATTTACCGAAACGTGTAATTTAGGCAAGGATGCTATCATGGCTGCTTGATAATATTTAGAGATATTAGGAACACCCAATCCCCCGTCTGTTTTCAGCGAGCAGAGAGTGGACCTGGATATTCTAGGACGTGCGCCACGCCAGATAAACGAGGATATACGGTTCTGAAGGAGACGTAACATGTGCGGTGGGACTTTTATCGGCAGGGTTTGAAATAGGTAAAGAAGCCTGGGAAGGATGGTCATTTTAACCGCAGAAATCCGTCCAACCCAAGAGAGATAAGTGTGTTGCCATGATGTCAGAGAAGAGGTGAGGGAGCGGATCAGAGAGGGATAATTGGCAGAATATAGCTGAGCATATGAGGGGGTCAGGTGAATACCCAGATAATTTAATGAGTGTCTGGCCCATTGAAAAGGAAAATGGCTACGTATGGAGTGCAGGACTTGTTGGGAGAGATTAATATTTAATGCGATTGATTTTGTAGGGTTAATTGCTAGCCCAGAAATTGAGGCAAAATCGGATAAAGTTTTCATTAGGTTGGGAAGGGAAACAGTAGGTTGGGAGAGCATTAGTAGCA
Organism: Rhinoderma darwinii; assembly: GCF_050947455.1. NCBI lineage: Eukaryota > Metazoa > Chordata > Amphibia > Anura > Rhinodermatidae > Rhinoderma > Rhinoderma darwinii. The sequence goes on from NC_134699.1 coordinate 26,213,969, forward strand.
TGTCATCAGCAAAAAGGGACATTTTATGTTGCATGCCCGCCACTTCCAACCCTTTGATGTTCTGATTTTGGCGTATCATCATAGCCAAGGGCTCAAGAGCCAAAATAAATAGAATGGGAGATAGCGGACATCCTTGTCTAGTGCCCCGTTCAATAGGAAAAGGAGCAGACTGATAACCAGCATAGCAAACTTTGGCTGTAGGGTTGGAATAGAGGGCATGCACCCAGGACATAAAGTGGCGCTGGAAGCCCCACTTCCCCAAGGCAAAATCCATGTACGACCAGGATATTGTGTCGAAGGCTTTTTGAATATCGAGCGAGAGAAGCATTGAGGCCACATTTCTCCTACGAGCTACATGAATCAGAGATATAACTCTCTTGGTGCAATCACTTGTCTGTCTGCCTGGGACAAAGCCAGCCTGGTCCCCATGGATAATAACGTCAAGGAAGCAGTTAATCCTAGTCGCCATAATCTTGGCCAGGATTTTAATATCTGTGTTCAAGAGTGATATTGGTCTGTAGTTGGTAATTTGGAGAGAGTCTTTTTGTGGTTTGGGGATCATAGCGATATGAGCATGAAGGGTTGATGGGAGAGGGGTTGTACCAGTTCTGAGGGCATTAAAGAGTTGAGTTAAATACGGGATCAGTAGTGGGGAGAGTTTTTTATAATATAAAGGAGAAAAACCGTCAGGACCAGGTGATTTGGAGGGTTTCAACTCCTTGATAGCTGCCTGAACCTCTGCTTCGGATATCTCAGCCTCCAAGGCTTCAAGGTTGGAAGGAGTGATATCCGGAAAAGTCAGGTCTGCAAATAAGCCTTCAGCCCTCAAGGAGTCAAATAATGGGGGGGAGGAGTATAAGTTGGAGAGGAAATTTTGAAATAGGGAAGTGATTTTATTGGGGTCCGCTGTAACATTACCTGTGGAAGTTCGTAATCTAATAGGCTCCCTTGGCGACACAGGGACCCTCAATTGACGGGCCAGGAGTTTACCCGGTTTATTACTTTGCGAGTAATATCGCTGTTTGGACCATCTGAGTTTGCGTTCTACCTGCTCCGTCAATAGAAGGTCCAGTTCCAACCTAGTAGCATCTACCGAGGTTTTATTAGCGATCGAGGGGTTCTGTTTCCAAGTATGTTCCTTTTGTTCTAACACGCGGTATAACTCCGCGATTTTTCGTTCTCTATTTTTCTTTTTAAATGAGCCTAGTCGAAGGAGAGCTCCCCGCAATGTGGCTTTATGCGCCTCCCACAATATAATCGGGGAGGACGTGGAACCCACATTCAGGTCAAAATAGTCCTGTACCGCCGCTTCCACTTGCGCGAAAGTATCTTTAGAGGACAAAAGGGAGTCATTCAGACGCCAGTTAAAGGAGAGCCCCCGTGGGACTAGGGAAGAAAAGGAAACTTCCACTGGGTTATGGTCAGACCAAGGTGTGCTTAATATCTTAGCTGAGGAGCATAGTGGTAGAGATCTTTGAGATGTAAATATGTGGTCAATACGGCTAAACGAGGAATGAGGGCAGGAATAGAAAGTAAAGTCTTTTGTGGTGGGGTGGAGTTCACGCCAGAGATCTTGAAAGTCATGTAGGTGCAACATATCCCTGAACTCAGAGGAAGATGTGTGGGATGTGGATGGATTGGGGGTCGGGGATTTATCCACTGAAGGATTGATTACCAGATTCGAGTCACCCATAACCACCAGAAGACCCCGTCGGTTAGCGTCGACCAGCTTAAATAGGTGGGAAAAAAACCCTGTTTGAAAGTCATTAGGACCATAATAACCTACTAGGGTCACTTCTACATCAAATAGTGTGCCAACTAAAATCACATAGCGTCCAGTGGGATCAATAATTTCTGTGTTGCAAATAAAAGGGAGATTCTTTCTGAAGGCAATAACTACTCCTCGCCGTTTTTCATGAGCGTATGCGCCATAAAAAACGGGGAAGTGCGCGCTTAGATATTGTGGTTTAGACGTGGCAGAAAATCTAGTTTCCTGGAGGCAAACTATATCGGCATGGCTAGCTTTGTAGAAATGAAAAGCCTTCGAGCGTTTATGTGGGGAGTTGAAACCCTGGACATTGTGAGAGATTATTTTCAAGGCAGGAGGGGCCATGAGAGTGGTTTAATGATCCGACGAAGAGTTCTGACCGACAGGGGGAGAAGGAGAGAGGGGAAGGTAAGAAAGGGGAGGGAGAGACAGACTAAATAAAAAGGGATATAGAAAAAACTATGCACATAGACATCGAGAAGTGGAAAATGCCCAAAACACGGCATAGAGAAGTGGATAGCAGTACGGGTAATACTACTTGTAGAACCAGGGGGTCGCCAGCACCTGGGCACAAAGGTGTGGTAACAACATTTTGTTGGGGTGAACTCAAAAATGTAGCAGAGGTAAAGTAAGGGGAATAAAACGTAAGTATATTGACAGCAAATGTAAAGCAGAGTTAACCGATCCCACACAAAATGGAACGGCGGCAGGCTTGGTGTGCCCCATTACTTGTATACAGAAACAAAGACAGTGTTGTGAAGCGGCATATTAAAGCACAGTGTATGAAACAACATCTCGAGCCGGGAAACAGCATGCCCGACACCCGCCACCCCCAATGAGAGGCAGGGGGCACCCGGCAGGCCGGTCCACGGCCCGAGAGAAGTATGCCGCAACACCCGGCTGCAATACAGAATAGGAGGCAGTTGAAATGTATGTCCAGCAGGCCATGCATGCAGTGCCGCCATGAGGTAAGGCAAAACATGCATAGCAGGCTAGACCAAAAATCCATAAATGTGTAAGTGGAAAATGAGTGCGGGCAATGCCAGAAATACTTTGTATGTAGTGAACAGCATAGAAATCAAACACAACAAGACAAAACGTCTAATGAGTTTAACTGCCCGTTGCAGAGATCAGTCCCCATCATAGACAGACCATTGCAAGTGAGGCAGAGTAACAATCCAAGGTTATTGGAAACAAAAAGGTGGACGGTCAGACCACTACACAGGAGGATTCCAAGCAAGAAATACTCATCCATCAGGCGGGGTCGTCACGAACATCGGGTATGGCACCAGATCTCCCAGGTGGTCTGCGTGGAGGAACTTTCTCCCAGATGGGGCGAAGAGGAGGTCTGTCGCGGCGCGCCTGAGACAGTTGACTCGGTCTGTCAGCCTCCACAGGTAAGAGTTGCAGGGTGACCAAAAGTTGCTTGAGGTCGTCGGCTGAGTTGGCGGAGTAGAACTTATTATCCACAGAAAATTGGAGTTTGAAAGGGTATCCCCAGCGGTATCTAATCTGACAATGTTGTAAGACGGCCAGCAGGGGTTTCATGTTCCGCCGCTTTTGGATGGTGATCGGGGAAAGATCGGCGAAGATTTGGTATTCGTGACCCTGGAACAGCAGGGATGAAGCAGCTCTGGCTTTTTGAGACAGGGTTTCTTTAGTAGCATAATAGGTAAGTTTCACCACTATATCCCGTGGCCTACCATCTTGACGTTTGGGACCGAGCGATCTGTGGACCCGATCCATCTCCAATCTGTCAATAGGGAGGCCTGGCGCCAATTCCTGGAACAGGGCAGTAACCGAGGAGTTAAGATCTTCGTAGGTTTCAGGTAAACCTCTAATTCGAAGGTTTCCCCGCCGCGCACGGTTTTCAAAATCCTCTAGTCGGAGCATAGTGGAATCCAAATCTGCCCTCAGGGAATCTAATTCAGCATCGTGCGCATTTAAGACTTCTATGGTGTCATCCATTTTAGTCTCCAGGACATTTGTCCGGGCTCCCAGCTCCCGTATCTCCCGAGTAAGATCCCTGGACAGCTTAGAAGCTGTAAGTTGTAGTTCCTGCTGTAGAAGCTGCTTAAATTTTAGAAGCAGGGAGGCATCTCTGGTAGTGAATTGTGGATCGGGTTGCTGGGACCCGTCCTCTTGCGAGTCTGCAATGAGCTCGGGTGAGGCCCGTATCTCATCCTCGGAGCCTGCCGACATGGCGGGAGAAGTTGCGCTCTCAGGCGTGGGGGCAGGGACGGAGGACTCCGGCGGTTTTAAGTCCTTTCGCCCCACTAAATTCTTCCGGACCATGAACAAACTGAGCAGGGGGTCGTCTGGGGGAGAAAGTGGGGTGTGATAGCGAGATAGTTCACCTCAAAAGTTAGCGTCTGATAGCTGTTGTGCCCAGGAGTCGCGGAGCTACCTCAGCATGCGGCCATCTTGGTTAGCAGCTCGCGAGCGCCCCTCGACCAACTTTTTAATCTAATATCAATTTAACTTTTTAAATATATTTGGTTGATTCCCTTGTACTGATCCTCAGTTACAGCCTGTATTATAGCTTAGAGCTCCATTCACAATTTAGCAGATTTCAGAAATTTCCCAGCATTCCCTACTGGCTCAATATCTGCACAGAGATCGTTCTGGTGACTGGCACTCTGAAGGATGTTGCCCACCAAATGTGGAAAGTTCTAAGGACGTGGACTCTAAGGAGACGTAGTTTAGGCCCCATTTACTAAGAAAAGTAGCTGAAAATGGCGCAAACTTTGTTGCAAATCTATACCAACTTATAGCAGGCGTAGATTTGATTTACTGCCTCTCAGACAGTTCAAATGCACCAAATGTATTAAGTAACATGCGCCTTTTAAAAATTGGGTGCAAATAATCCCAACTATCTCCTTTACTAGGACTGGCGTTAAGATACACCAGTCTTAGTAAATATGGGCCTTTATGTTTACTGGATTGAGGAACTGCATTTGCAGAAGAACATTTATTATCCCTGGTACACTAACAATGCCAGGATCTGGTTCTTATAACCTGGATAAGGCTTCGTTCACATCTGCATCAGGGCTTTGTTCCGACATTCCGTCAGAGCTTCCCGTCAGAACGGAGCCCTGACTAACACAAACGGAAACCATAGGTTTCCGTTTCTAGTCACAATTGATTTCAATGGTGACTGATCTGGTGCCAATGGTTTCCGTTTGTCTCCGTTGTGCAAGGGTTCCGTCGTGAAGGAATCAATAACTACGATGTGAACGAAGCCTTAGCCGTATAAAGGGTCCCTCTTATAGTAGGGTAAATATACACTATGGATGTCTGAAGCCTCAGATTACAGGTGTGGCAGTTATTAAAGCACTGCTTTCTTTATGGCATTCAAAGAAGTGGTCTTTTGAAGCCAGCCCCATTTTATATACTGTAGAATAATCATCGTAAGTTTGGCTTCAGAAACTCCAGTCAGCTGTTATTGCCGAGGGAAGCTGCATCTGGCCATACCTTTCCCCTGTTACACTTCTGCAGAAGAAATGTAGCATTATGTGGTGGCCATTCAAATGAATGGCTGAGCATGTAATGCATGAATAGGCCGGGTCTGCCGTCATATCATATTACAGTTGTGCAAATGACCTCATCATAAATTTTACAACTTATCGTAAAAAGAGCAGTCGTCGGCTCCAACAATAATTAAAACGGTACAAAAACACAAATGATGCAGATGTAAACATATTATACATCTACAAACACATTGAAGGGGTTGTCCAATGTAGAAAACCTATTTTCATACACCCTATTAGGGAATTCTGAGTTATTATTGGGGTTCCTCCGTTTAGGATCCTCATCTCTTGGCCAGAATGGAGAGCGGTTACAAAGAGCGTCTCTCACTCTGGAGGACCTGTCCTGTCCTCATTACACAGACAACATATTGATTTGATTAGACTCTTTGTAATGCTTCATTTCCCCTGTGGTGGCACTGCAGGGAAAATGAACACTTAAGGTACTTTTACATTGGCCAAGTTTGGCCGGTACAACGAGGGCCAATCAACGAGGCAGCTCGTTGATCGGCGCTCGTTTTTTCCTTTCACAAGGAGCTAGTATGGGGACGAGCACTCGTTACTCCAATTACTCGTCCCCATACATTTCTATCATGTCAGCAGCGTGTCTCACAGGGGGATGTGCTGCCGACAACGATAATATTTTACACATTTAAAACAATATGTACAGTTGATGAGCGAGCGTTTGCTTGTTCATCGGCTGATCGCTACCCTGTTTACACAGGGTTGTTATTGGGAAAGAGCGTTCTTTGAACGCTCATTTGCTCGATAATTGGCCAGTGTAAAAGGGCCTTTACGCCTAGATTTTCCAAAACATCACAGCTGATTTCTGGGGGTCCCAACAAGAGGACACTATGTGATCAGCTTATTCCAACAAGTAGGAATTTTCCAAAGTGGAGAACCCCTTTAAGTTTATGACCTTAGGGCACATACATAGGCACAATGAATATAAAGTAATTATTCATAAATGGAAAATAGTCAACAGCCATGTGTCACCTTCTTTGTACGCTTTGCTTGTTCATAAATTACTAATGATGTTTTACATTGAAATAGGTGCTGGTTAAACGTCTATGATTCACAACAGAGAGAATTCTAAAAAGAATATACATTCAACTAGCTTTTATACCGGGCGTTGCTCGGGAGGTTGACTTACGGTATAGATAGAGTAAAAGCTCACTATTTAAATACCCAATTATGTGTTGTAAGGCCCCATGCAAACGACCGTAGAATTTGTCCGTAATTACGGACCCATTCACTTCTATTGCCCATGGACACCTTCCTGTATATTTACAGGAAGGTGTTCGTGCCGTAGAAAGGCTCCGCAAAAGATGGGACATGTCCTGTTTTTGCTTTTTACGGACCGTGCTCCCATACTTTATATGGGAGCACGACCCGCATAATAATTAGAGTATTGAAAGTTAACTTACCTGCTTCTTTCTCCTGTCCGGCCTCCCGGGATGAGGTTTCATCCCATGTGACCGCTGCAGCCAATCACAGGCTAATCACAGGCTGCAGTGGTCACATGGACTGCCGCGTCATCCAGGGAGGTCGGACTGGATGTCAAGAGGGACGTGTCACCAGGACAACGGTACGTATGAACTGCTTTTACTTTCAATCGCTGCGGAAACTCTGCCCGAAAAGGGCTGCCCCTTCTCTCTTTCCAGCACTGATAGAGAGAAGGGGCTAACGATTAGTGCAGAGAAAACGGGTCCGTAAGTATGGGTGGAATACTGGTGACACCGAACCCAATGTTATTGGAAGCACCATTAAATATCCTTAACACTATGATCACATGATCAAAAAAATGTATTCCTTTTAGGAAATAAAAGTCCTAAGCCAGTGCTCCTAGACTAAACTACGAAGTGGTCGATGAGGGGTGGGGACTTCTGATTCATGCCCATTTGGCATCGATGTTTTATATTCCAGTTATATTGTGTTTTATATTCGTTATATTATATATGTTTTATATTTGTTATATTATATGTTTTATATTCCAGTTATGTATCGTTATACACCAGTTGCAGGTATTTTTTGTAAATATTATATACCAGTTATTCTATATTTCACTTATGTTATATACGTCATCACCTTATATATATTTTTTTCATTCTTAATAAAATGAGTTTTTGCAGTCCTGTCACTGTATTTCTGGTCTCTACGGGTGGTGCGGCCACATGCTGGGAGTTGTAGTTTCACACGATACAGACGACGTGTCTATTTAATAGATGAGCAGCTTTGCACCTGAGGAGGTACTACAACCCTCAGCATGCCCTCAGTGAGAGGATACATAGAGGACTACTGCACTCGGGGTAACCATTACTCCCCCTAGTAATCCTTTCCTCCGGGATTCACCGTCCAGACCGCATCCTGCAGTGATATGACATTCACCGGCAGTGGAGGGAGACACGGAGCCCCCGCTGTACCTCAAACTCCACACATAATGTGACCACAAAACTGAGGCACCGGCCGCTCACCCGACTCACCCGCTTCATGTGAGGACGCGACAGCGTGGGAAACTGGGGACATCACGTGACACATTTGGCTCGCACGAGAAGTAGCTGCAGGGCTGAGCTGAGGCGACTGCACACAATGATGGAGGGCAGAGCCTGGGAACAAAGGTGTCAGGTACAAATGGTGTTTTTTTTTTTCGTAGCTAAAAATCATGAGGGTCTCATCTCTGACGGGATTATTCAGACGTAGCGGTCGTGGCGTTTTGCCGCGATTTTGCGACATTCAGATGTACAGAACTGTAGCTGTCCCATTCATATAAGAGGTTCTGCGGCAGCTGTGTTTTATATAAGAACACGTTATACAGATGTCACTGACATCGCTGTGTGATCTGCATGCGGTATTACTGCGGTGCTTGATTATAAATGACCAGTTATAGGGATTAGTCCTTACTGTGTAATGTCCGTGGCTGCGGGCTGTCGGCTCCAACCTCCCCCTGACAGCCGCAGCCACGAGTCGGCAAGCGCTGGCCTCAGCCTTCTTTCTCAGGAGACGCCAGCGCTCGCGTCCACTCACCTCTGCCGGATCCCGTAGGGTGCGCACGCACGCTCGTGCCCGCTCTTAAAGGGACAGCGTGCACACCGGACCGCATGGACGAACTATGACCCGTGAGTACCCTGGACTATAAGAGGGGTCCAGCCCCCTAGTTCTATGCCTGAGCGTTGTTGTGTTGTGTTTGTCTATGTGATGGCCTCCTCGTGTGTTTCCTGTTCCAGTCCCTGTCCCTGTCCCTATACTTGTTTCCAGATCCTGTTCCTAGCAATCCATACCTTCCTGGTCTAGCACGGAGCTGTTCCTAAGTCGTGCTGCGCTACATCCACGTCTGACCTGCTTCACCTCGCCTGATGTCCGCCTGCTACCTAAGTCCCAGCCGAGCCTGCCCTGCTGCTGTCTGAGCTGCCACAGGTACTTATAGAACTATAGACAATCACCTACTCCCTGTTGGCCAGCTGCCTTACCGCCAAGGCGGTATGGCCCAGTGGGTCCACAGACACTTCGTGACATACTGCAGGTCCCAGAAGTCATCGAATGATGTACATTGCAGCCAATTATGGGCTGCCACGTCATCAATAGGGGCGGAGCCTGCCAGTGCAATCTATTACCCATGGAACGCGTGTCCAATCAAAAATAGGTATTCCCTGATTTTAAACCAATGAAAAATCGGGCTTAAAACAAACTTTTGAAAATATATATAAGATTCTAATTGGTAGGAACAATAACCAAAGATTATTGTGTGAAGAATACTACATATGAGCACCTTATGATGGAAGTTATATTCGCCCCCTACTCTAAAAACAAAAAGCCATTAAAAGCATTATTGAAGGGGCAATGCAGAATTAGATTTTAGTTTAATGTCAATAAGGAAGAAATACATTTCTGTATAATGGATTTGCATTTCCTTCTTAGAAAAGTCATCTATTGTTTCTTTACGAGAGCACAAGAAAAAATATAGTTGTAAAAAAAATAGAGGTCAGGTCATTTATGACTCGGTATTATCAAATACACAAAAATGTAGAGGAAGAAAAGTGAGATAAGGATAGTGAAAGAAATTAATATGAAGTAAAAGGAAGATCTGAAACGGCTCTTAGCCGTCATGTGTTACAACATTTGTTTGATCCAATGGTGATGGGGGGGTCGGGGTCTGTACTTATTTTCTATTCTTGAAGTCTGGAGGATATCGGTCGTGCATTCTGTTTGCATCCATTTTAAAAGAAAACAAGTGTTCCCTAAAAATAGCGTTAATCGAGTCCTAATACAAGGAAATGTGCTGTAATAATGTGAATTCTTAGTGGTTGAATAACTCCCTCTTGTGGAGAAGTGTACAACTTCACTCGTCTGCACTGACTGCTTTTCTAAAGAGCATACAGTAAATGTTAACAACTAATGGCAGATGAATAAAATGTATATAACATGCTGGGGAACAACCACTGATATTTTCTTCATGGTGGACAAGTGTCATATTGGGTTCGTGGACCCACTGGGCCATACTGCCTTGGCGGTATGGCAGCTGGCCAACAGGGCGCAGGTCACAGTCCACAGTTGGCAGCTCGGACAGTAGCAAGGCAGGCTTGGCTGGGACTAGGCAGCGGGTAGACGTCAGGCGTGGAGCAGCAGGACAGGCGTAGATGCAGCACAGCACGGCTACAGCACAGCACGCCACTAGACCAGGATAGCACGGGATACAGGATACAGGAACAGGGAACACTGGAACTGGAAAACAGTAGAAGACCATTTGCTTAGACAAACTAGGATATGACAAACAACACTCAAGCAAGGATCAGAAGGGCAGAGGCCTTCTTATAGTCCAGGAATACATGTGACTTGATGATGATGATTGTTTTCATGTGCGCGCGCTGGCCCTTTAAGAGCGGGCACGAGCATGTGTGCGCACTCTACGGGACACAGTGGACCGGAGCGGAAGTGAGCGCTGGCGTCTCCTAGGAAGGAGATGGGGACCAGCGCTCACAGATCCATGGCTGCGGGCGTCGGGAGGTAAGTAAACCGGACTACCCGCGGCCACGGAGGCTACAACAAGTATAAAAGCTTATAAAACTCCATTAGTGTATTGGTATAGCAGAACATTTAGTGGGTATGGGGGAGGGTGTAAGTTGTGTTGGTATGATATCTCTTTATAATAAGTGGCTCTACCTTTTAGGCATCTTGATGCAGTGAAGCAGGTCAAAGAGATTTAGGCCTCACGCACCCAGCAAAGCCACATGTGCGGAGATTGTACAGCGGCTTACAGAGTGCCCATGGTTCCATATTATGGAGCTTAGGCACTACATGTGCTACTGTTTGGTGCCTCCATGTGGCACGAGATAGAACATGTCACAATTTTTTTTTTCACAGATTTTGCATGAATCCGTGATAAAAAAACAAAACATCTGCGTGCCCCTTTATTAAATTGGAGGCACCCAAAACTATAATATGGATTCATAGCAGACCATGGGTGTTACATGCCTCCCCACGCTCCTGGGCTGCTTTTTATGAGATCATCCACGCTTGTTATTTAAACCCAGCCATATCTCACATTCATTCTTGTCCTTGTCCTCTTCTCCTGATTTGACTTCTGTTTGACTCTGATCGTGACCTCGTGGTTTTGATCATGGATGTTGCCTCTGCCTCGCCCTTTGAATAGTTTGTCTAGTACCTGTTGTTCTTTTCCTATGATCCTCGGCTAGGTTTCTGACTTCTCCCGTCTCGTCCTCTGACCTGTCGCTTTATTGCTCTCCTAGTGATGACTTTTGGCTCCGTCCCTGACTATGCTACTACGGTATCAGCGCTACTACCGCAAATCCTGACTTTTCTGGGGACCGCAACCTGGGGATCTTCCTGCAGCAAAGTCCACACCTCTTTGCGGGAGTTAGGGGTGAAAACAGGGGAGCCTTTAGACTCAGCACCCCAGTCTAGCCAGTGTCAAGTGGATTGCGGCTTTGAGAATCGACATTCTAGTACGTGGCCGTAACAATGGGTGTCGTATTACAAATTCGTACAACATGGATCATCATATGGCTAAAGTTTGTAGTTTAAGATAAAGTGTATTTGTTTGTCCTTAGCATGACTTGAAATAACCTGAATAAATCTCCCTGATTTATCTTTAATCTTGTCCTGAATAAGTAAATATAACAATATTAGTCATGTGTATTCTAAGCATACAAGCATTTTGTATGTACAAACATGGCACATTCTTTGAGATTTGCAGGATTCTTGTATATGGTTTCACAATCTTTTTGTTATTTGATCTGATTAAATATTTATTTGTAAGTAAATCACGTCAGATTCAAATTCAAATATAATCCAACATAAAAAGGAAATAAAAAACAGAATATTGTAATATCATAGTATTGTATCATTAGGAGTAAATGGGATATGAGTGAGGGAGAAGGGCATATTTCTGAGAAAACTAAAGGCCCTATTACACGGGCCAATGATCAGGCAAATGAGCGTTCATATGAACGCTTGTCCCAGATCATTGCCCTGTGTAATCAGGGCAACGATCAGCCGATGAACGAGCAAACGCTCCTTCAACAGCTGAGCTGCACTTTTATGCAGAATTAAAAATCATTGTTGTGGGCAGCTGTGTAATCAGGAAGATGCGATGCCGACATGATAAAAATGTATGGGGACGAGTGATCGGAGTAATGCTCGCTCATCCCTATACATAACCAATTATTGCTTCGTGTGAAAGGAGCGCCGATCAACGAGCTGTTTCGTTGATCGGCAGTCGTTTACACGGCCCACGTCGAGCCATGTAATAGGACCCTAAGGATCCCCTTCAGGTGTGAATATTTTACTATTTTTAGAGTGTGGTGATTTCAGTGGTGGTAGTTTGACAGTATAAGGGTTGGGTGTGTTGAATTTCAGTTCAAGAGCAATAGCCGAATGGGAGGATGACTCCTGCAGAAGGTGCAAATTTGGAGGCAAAAGGCATCAATACAGGAATAGGTGGTAGCATCTTATGAGAAAAAGGATCTGTGTGTTGCAAAAACTGAGTAAGGAATACTTCCAAGATCCTATTGAGGGAAAGTGAACAATGTTACACAATAATCCAATGGAAAAATATGACCGTAAGAAGGCAACGTTTCAACATTGTAAGGATGGGCATGTCATAAAACAATATAATGTTTGAACATGCAGTCATCATATTGTAGATAGCAGAAAGCTCCACAAATACAAGCAAAGGCATACAGTCATAGCACAGGCGAATCCTGAATTACAGGCAGCAAACAAGTCCCAATAATGGAGACCTATGGAGTCTATTGTGTTTCTCCTCTCAGGTCTACATGGTGCATGCCTAGGTGCCATCCAACCAATCTGAGGATCAGATCTCACATCAGGAACCCTGCTGGTCCAATGGATTTTGGTGGCACTTGAAGATAAGATAGAGTATAATGGGTATGGGGCAATGGTGGTTTTGGCTGGGTAGTGATAAAATTTGTATTGCCTGCCTGTGCAGAACTTTCTTCTGGTTTGGGCACAGTCTTACTTGCTAGGAAGGGACGTATGAGCTAAAGAGAGCTGTAGATGATGGAGCCCTTTACTACCGCTCGTCAATGAAAGTTTCAGAACTTTTCATGGAGTGTGACGATTTATGACAGATCAAATATAATGTGGTAGCCACCTAGGCAAGTTCTTCAGGTGCAGTTAGATTGGGTTTTGGCAATTTAAAATATGAATTTTAAAAAAGTGCACCCCCTTTCCCCCACTGCTGTCAGGGTCTGAGACATGCCATTTATAGACTGGAGGATAGTTCCCAGTTGTGCAGTGCTATTGAAGCGGATTCCTCTAGGACCCTGGATCCACAGGAGATCATAATCAAATTTTCCTCTGTAGTTACATACCCAGGCCTATTCTAGATTATGGAGAAATCTTCAGACTGCACTTTTTTTCTCTTGTGACCAAGCATCAGAGCTGAATTGGTTGGAGGAGCCCGCCTTGGGAAGATAAATCTCATATAGAGCTTCCTATACTAAATGCCACTGTTCGTGATAAAGAACACTTATTAAATACATTATATATTGTAGCGGTCGCGGACCCCTCTCATCCTGCCGACGTCTCCCTCCCAGGAGACGCCAGCACATGCGGCTGTGCTGCCCTGCAGTGACCACTAGGGTGTGCGCGCGAGCTCAATTCTGGCCTTAAAGGGCCAGCGCACACACATGTAAAGAATTAACTAATTACTCCCAGATCACCCTGGACTATAAAAAGGGCCCTGCCCTTTCACTCCTTGCCTGAGCTTTGTTTGTATTCCTATAGTAGTCTTGTAAATGGTCCCTTAGTCATATCCTGTTCCCAGTGTTCCCGTGCCCCGCTACCTGTATCCTGTATCTCGTGCTGTATTTGTTCCTGTGCCCGCTCTAGTGTTGGAGTCGTGTTGTGCTGCCTGCTATGCCTGCTGTCTCACACTACGTCTGGTGTCCTCTGCCACGCCTGGAACCACCCGCCAAGTTTTGCATCACCTGTCGTGAAAGTACTATTTGTGCCTAAGCCGCTGCTACTGTCTGGACAATTGCAGGTACCCTTGTGCTTGGACTTTGTATAGACTTGGTACACTGTTTGGCCAGCTGCTACAGCGGTGCGGCCTAGTGGGTCCACATACCCACAGATCGTGACATATATAAAGGATTAGGTAACGTTTTTTTCCCCCTTAATCTAATTAACATTTAGAAGAGGGAACGCCAAAAATTAACTAAGGTGGCGTCTAGCTTCAGGGAGATCCATGACACAAGAGGAAGTGATACATTTTGATGTTACTAAAGTATCAAGCAGGTTTGAACAAACTTCCAGTGTCACGTTACGTTTGCTGTAGGCTATACATTTAAACAATGTTCCAAAGAGACAAACTTGGAAAATATTATGGATTCCTAGAAATTCTCTGTACATATCCCTGACAGAGCATATCCCTATTCATATCCCTGACATAAAGGTCGTACTGAACATTATTTTCTCTTCTGTGAACCTCAAAAGCGCAGATCCAGTTTCTTGGACTACTTTTAATGGAAATATCGTCCAAGTGAGTTTATATTTGTCATATCCATACATAGGTTATGCTGTTTTAGGGTAGGCTTTTTTTTCCGAACCACCTCATACCCTAATCACACACACTTTTTTTTACTGAGTTTTAAAACACATTTCATGTGTAGTTAATGGGGTTTTTTACGTACGTTTTTGGGTGGCATTTGTTATTTAGTGCACTACCCCACTGACCTTGAAAACGCATGCAAAAAAAATGCACAAACCTAAACGCTATTTATGTAGGCTTATAATATCTGTCCGCATAATTTTTTGGGAAAAAAAAACAAAACATGAAGAAAAACGTCACCGACAGCACCCGTAAAAACTTTGTGTCAATTCAGTTTTAATATCTTTGTGGCATTTTTTGTGGAATACAGTAGGAAACCACATATTTTTCCATAGAAGCAGAACTAGTTCCTATACTTCCTTATAAAAATTAAATAAACACAAGAAAAAAATTATAATTTTGGAAAGCATAAGTGTTGTATGCAGTGATAGTAGTCTGTGTTTCACTATGCCCAAATTTAGGGAAAAAAATGCTAATATTATCAGTATATTATCTGTGTCTACAAGGCGCGCCTGTATTTACCAGTATTCCCCTTTACTACATATTACATGTGAGCAATGTGCACCTCAATCTTCAGTCATGTAGCCGCATTCTTTACTTCTGTTTAGTCCAGTTTTTGTATCAGTCCTTGCTACATGAGAGCCCTTTCCTCCGTCATAGTTTCTGAAATGGAAGTGAGATATTGTTGGATCTATGTAGCGACATTATGCAAATAATAATCCTGTTCACAAAGTAATGGTTGTTTAATGAGTCACTTCTTTTAAGGGCTTATGCACATGGCAATTTCACGTGCTTGGACGCCGTATGGGGGAACACAGAATGACTAACGGTCTTTACATGGTCCTATAGGCACTCCAGGTGCCGCCATATTGTTTGTTGTTATGCTATTTGTCTATGTATAAAATCAGAGGCAAATGGATGCGATGTTCCCGCTAAGCCTTTGCAGCTGCGCAGCGGTTAGGAGCTGGCCAATTGTCCAGGTTAATACATCTTTAATAGGACTACTGTGGGACAATTGGGGGTCTTCATGTAAGGCAAATGGGGCAATTAATGTAAAGTACATGGGGTTACTAAATAATAACCCCATGTGCCTCATAATAATAGTAAGTAGCCTCATGTACCTCACATTAGTAACCCCATGTGTCCTACATTAGTTACCCCCTGGGCCTCACTTTATTAACCCCAACGTGCCTCACATTAAAAGTAACTACCCCCATTAGTAACTCAATGAGCCTCATATTGGTAATCCCATAATTTTTATTTAAAAATATAATTTACCTCTAAAATTACCTGGTGGGAATCCTCTAAGGCAGGAAAGATCGAACAGGCAGCTGCCAGCCATTATAACGCTCAGCCGTGAGAGGCACAGACAAGCGGGAACATGCCACTGTTGAAGGCGGTCCTTACCTACTACAGTGGCACGTTCCTGCTTTGCTTGTGCATCTCCTTTTCTCAGTGCCTCCCCTTTCTCCTCACTCCCTGTGCCCCGACGGGCTACTTGGTGGCAGTGGTAAAGAAGAAGGAGCTTCCGTCCTCTACTGCAGCAAGTGCGTATGCGTGCTTTGGACTCCATAGCACGTTTACGCTTTGTTACAGCAGTGCAGGGTGCGTGAAAACTGCGGCTATGCAGGCTGTCATCGGGACTGAGCGGGGCAAGTTTAGAAGCTGCAAGACCCCGCAGTTTAAGGGAAAGGGACACACAGGGCAAATATGCTGTGTAAAAGTACACCGCGTATCCGACATGGAAACTGCCTGGAATTCTGCCAGAAAAACATCACCAAATTGTGGTGCAGTTTTTTGGGTGGAGTGTCCGCTACAGAACTACTGCAGGAAAAAAAAAGTACAGCCCGGCCTCCTGGGATGACGCTGTAGTACATATGACCGCTGCAGCCATTTAAAAGCAGTCACATGGGATTAAATATCATCCCGGGAGGCCAGGCTCTACTCAGAACAGAGGATTGCGTCACTATGACAACAGACTGGGGTAAGTATACGTTTTTAAATTAATTTGAATTCTTTTGCGATTTTTGCAGCGGTATCGCAGCGTTTCCCAAAAGTCGCAACACATGGCTATTTGTTGCAGGTCTACCCCCCTCCCCCCCCCCCCCTGGAAAGCCCGCAACAGAACTGCAGAGATTACCTGCATAAATTGACATGCTGCGGATTAAGAAACCTCACCGCAGGTCAATTTATGAACGTTTTCCCATCCACACTGCTGCTACTGTACGACGCTGTGGATTTTCTGCAATTAAATTTGTTGCGGAAAGTCAGCAGTGTATACGGTATGTGTGTCCCTGCCCTTAAGGTAACGCTGCTTAGAGGTACAGAATTGGTCCATAAAAAGTTGTGGCATTGTATTTGGATCCATTTATGATCATGTGCAGGTGGTAAAGAAGCAGTAAACTTGATGGAGTTTCATATCTACCGGCTTTATAGATAGAGTAGACACGTATAGCGGTGCATGTGGGTTCGCCACAATTTGATACTTCCTGTTCAGGAACACAAACTGTTTTCATTTTAAAAAGCATATAGTATAAAAAATATTAATGGTTAATAGTAGTAATTATTTTTAATAGCCAAACCACATAACAGACTGCGATATCCAATAAAAACATGGTCAAAAAGTTGTTTTTTACATTTGTCACTGCAATGTTACAGCATCTCTAGGCCTTTTCTGATCTTAGAATTGCCGAAACAATGCTCATGGGTAACAAAAATAAACTTTTTGGCCATATTTATGCTGGCGTTTTTTGGTGGTTTCAATACATTTTTATGGAGGACAGGGTCCCCTCTGGGGAAGACTTGCAACCTAGACTGAGAGTTTGCTGCTGCCTTCCCTTGGACATATTTTAAATAGTGATTTGCTCCACAGGACACGTAGTCTAATGCCATGTCTCATTTTTTTTTACATTTAAATATTGCAAATGGCGCTCAGATTCTGGATAATTTCTCTTCGCCACTTGGTAATGTGGAGAAATGAAGTGGAAGACATACTCAAGCTAATTTTATGGACCAAGGAAAGGCATTTGCATATGACTTGCACTTCTTATAATGTTTTATTAATACAAGGGTGTTAGGCAGCGTTCACATCTGCGTCAGGGCTCCGTTCCGACGTTCCGTCTGAGCTTTCCGTCGGAACGGAGCCCTGACTGACACAAACAGAAACCAGAGGTTTCCGTTTCTATCACCATTGATTTCAATGGTGACGGTTCCGGAACGCCTGCACAACGGAGACAAACGGCACCGGATCCGTCACCATTGAAATCAATGGTGATAGAAACGGAAACCTCTGATGTCCGTTTGTGTCAGTCAGGGCTCCGTTCCGACAGAAAATTTCAACGGAACGTCGGAACGGAGCCATGACGCAGATATGGACGCAGCCTTAGTTGCATTTTTGTATAAATATATTAAGTGGAAATACCTTATTTGTCTTCAATCATGAGAATTAATTAAAATTTAAAAACTGTTGAAGATAATGTGAATGACAGGTTATTGCCATATTCATATGATCATCTAGCCAAAAATTGTGTCAGCTAAGCAAACACAAGATTTTTTTCTTTTTTTTTCTTTTTTACTACACATTGATCTTGTTCAGATAAAAGGTAAGAAAGAGGGGAAATTCTAGTTGAGCAAGCATTTTCAGAACACTCCCTGTAAGGGTATGTTCACACGGCCAAATTTCAGACGTATACGAGGCGTATTATGCCTCGTTTTACATCTGAAAATAGGGCTGCAATACGTCGGCAAACATCTGCCCATTCATTTGAATGGGTTTGCCGACGTACTGTGCAGACGACCTGTTATTTACGAGTCGTCGTTTGACAGCTGTCAAACGACGACCCGTAAATTTACTGCCTCGGCAAAGAAGTGCAGGGCACTTCTTTGCCACGTAATTTGAGCCGTTCTTCATTGAAATCAATGAAGCACGGCTCAAGGTTTACGAGCGTCTCAGACGCCTCGTAAATTACGAGGAGGAGCTTTTACGTGTGAAACGAGGCAGCTGTTAACAGTCTGTCTTTTCACACGTAACTGCCTCTCAGCGTGTGAACATACCCTAAGACAAAAGGTACCAGGGCAAGTAATGAGAAGGAAACCGGAAAGTCGGCAGACAAAGCAGGTTACTGTACTAGACAAGGCGCTCTATATTCGTATTCAAGTCCTCTCATTTGTCAAATTGACTTATTTAATAACAGGATTTCATATTACCCTTTTCATTCTAAATACTTAGAAAATTTAAATTTGTAATCTGAATGGATCATATGGAAAAATCCATGTTTGCCAAAGAAGCACCTCTTTTCCCTGGGTTTGTAAGACGTAACCACGGTGGCCGACGTGGGCCGTGTAAATGAGCGGCAATCAATGAGACAGCTCGTTGATCGGCGCTCGTTTGCTTCTTTCACAAGGAGCAATGTATGGGGACGAGCATTCTGGGGACGTTGGGCTGCCGACAATGATAATATTTTAGGCAGCTAAAACGATATGATCAGCCGATGAACTAGCAATTGGTTATTCATCTGCTGATCGTTGCCCTGTTTACAAGGGGCAATGATCAGGTATGAGTGTTCTGTGAACGCTGTATTACCCGATAATTGGCCCGTGTAAAAGGGCCTTTAGTAGCTGGACCCAATTGCAGCTGTTATATTTGCAACTCTGGTAGTTTTGCTCATGCTTGAAATTATTCACCTGCTTCCTACAACTTGAAAAGAAGTAAGAAAATTAATAGAAAATAGGAATTGATCATTCATGAGCAACTGAGTTAAAGAGGCTCTGTCACCAGATTATAAGTGCCCTATCTCCTACCTAATCAAATAGGCGCTGTAATGTAGATAACAACAGGTTTTTTGTTTTTTTTTAAAAACAACGTTTATATTTTACCAAGTTATGATCATTTTTAGTTTTATGCTAATTTGTTCTAAATGCCCAACTGGGCGATTTTTTACTTTTCACCAAGTGGGAGTTGTAAAGAAAAGTGTATGATGCTGACCAATCAGCGTCATACACTTCTCTTCATTCATGCCCAGCTTGTTTCACAGCACAGCGTGATCTCGCGAGATCACGCTGTGACGTGACTTCCTCCCACAGGTCTTTCACCGGAGCCATGGAAAACTCAACAGACATCGCCTCCAGCCGCTGCAGATTCGGATAAACGTCCTGGCACGGCTGGAGGCGATGTCTGTTGACTCTTTTGTCGCTCCGGTGAAGGACCTGCGTTAGGATGTCCCGTCACAGCGTGATCTCATGGAATCAATCTAACATCAGCTTCTCAGGGATAAATGTTTGTCATTGGAACACCCCTTTAGTCATTGTATACCAAAAAGTTTTGTAGGTTTTTATGTATACCTTACTTTGTTTTAATTTCTCAATATTTTCACGTGCTCTGCTTGCTATAAATGAATGGAGATATTAAAGAGGCTCTGTCACCAGATTTTGCAACCCCTATCTGCTATTGCAGAAGATCGGCGCTGCAATGTAGATTACAGTAACGTTTTTATTTTTAAAAAACGAGCATTTTTGGCCAAGTTATGACCATTTTCGTATTTATGCAAATGAGGCTTGCAAAAGTACAACTGGGCGTGTTGAAAAGTAAAAGTACAACTGGGCGTGTATTATGTGTGTACATCGGGGCGTGTTTACTACTTTTACTAGCTGGGCGTTGTGTATAGAAGTATCATCCACTTCTCTTCACAACGCCCAGCTTCTGGCAGTGCAGACACAGCCGTGTTCTCCAGAGATCACGCTGTGACGTCACTCACAGGTCCTGCATCGTGTCGGCACCAGATGATTCTGCAGCAGCATCGGCGTTTGCAGGTAAGTCGATGTAGCTACTTACCTGCAAATGCTGATGCTGCTGCAGAATGAACTGTAGCCTCTGGTG
This sequence comes from Rhinoderma darwinii, assembly GCF_050947455.1. Taxonomy (NCBI): domain Eukaryota; kingdom Metazoa; phylum Chordata; class Amphibia; order Anura; family Rhinodermatidae; genus Rhinoderma; species Rhinoderma darwinii. The sequence continues at coordinate 26,234,230 of NC_134699.1, forward strand.
CCGACACGATGCAGGACCTGTGAGTGACGTCACAGATCTGCACTGCCAGAAGCTGGGCGTTCTGAAGAGAAGTGGATGATACTTCTCATCAGAAAGCCCAGCTAGTAAAAGTAGTAAACACGCCCCAATGTACGCACATAATACACGCCCAGTTGTACTTTTACTTTTCAACACGCCCAGTTGTACTTTTGCAAGCCTCATTTGCATAAATACGAAAATGGTCATAACTTGGCCAAAAATGCTCGTTTTTTAAAAATAAAAACGTTACTGTAATTTACATTGCAGCGCCGATCTGCTGCAATAGCAGATAGGGGCTGCAAAATCTGGTGACAGAGCCTCTTTAAGAGACTGAAAACTCATACAGACCTAATACCTGTCACAGCTGAGAGTTTGCTACAGTTGTACCCAGTCTAGACATCCCTCTGTGATCTAAACAGCCTAGACACCAGGCTGATACAATTTACCTACACTGATACATTGTAGCAAACTATTATAAGGGCTTATTCAGATGAGCGTATATGTAGTCCGTGTGACGGCAGTTAAAACGACGGCCATCAGAAGGACTCATGTACTTCAGTGGTGCCGTTTACACGATCGTTGTTTCAACAAAGCTTATGAAGGGTCCCTGAAAAAATGGGACATGTCCTATTTTTTTGCACTTTACGCATCCCTCCATAGACTCTAGTCTATGCAGCACGGATGCACCTCGGACGTGAAAAACTGCAGGTTTGCTACGTTCATCTGAACGTAGCCTTAGGGTATGTTCACACACACTAATTACGGACGGAATTCGGGCGTTTTTGCCCCGAATTACGTCCGAAAAATGCGGCTTGAAAGCGTTGACAAACATCTGCCCATTGAAAGCAATGGGCTGACGTTTGTCTGTTCACACGAGGCGTATATTTACGCGCCGCTGTCAAATGACGGCGCGTAAATGGACGCCCGCGTCAAAGAAGTGACCTGTCACTTCTTGGGGCATAATTGGAGCCGTTATTCATTGACTCCAATGAAAAGCAGCGCCAATTATGGACGCGGCGTTCAAGCGCCTGCACATGCCGTTACGGCTAAAATTACGGGGATGTTTTCTCCTGAAAACATCCCCGTAATTTTGAGCCGTTGCGGACGCTGTCGTGTGAACATACCCTTAGACTATCAGAAGAGGAGAGAGATTTCTGCTGTTGATATTTAGCTCACAGAGAAAGGAAGCAAGCTTTGGGAAAGGATTTCCTGATCTAACAGGACTGGATATGATCCTGTCCCGGATTCTAAATATACAGTTCCTGAACAAAGCCCTGCTCTGAATTATATTGTTGCTATATAAATAACACAAAATAAATTCAAGATAAAGCAAATAAATTATTTTAATAAATAAAAACAGTTCAAATCTACAAATGTGTTCGCCAAAATCATGTCATAGATACAGTATATACCTTTTTGCCTACGTTTCTATTTATCTTCTTTTAATTAAAAACTGTTTGAACATTTTCGCCATATAATGATTGTCATTTAATATGTAAATGTCGCCTACTCTTAAAGAGACAAAGATCAGAGAGTTTTACTTTCCACAGTCATGCATATCAGTCCTTCTACTACAACATGTTGAGGAACAATGGAAGGAACCATTTAGTCAGCGTTGCATTGTCCAATGAATTATGACATGCGTCGTCAGGAAGCCTTATCTGTAGCCTGCTGGAACAAGTTAGATAGTCACTACTTCTACAGTCCTTAGTAGGTTTAAAAAAAACTCAACAAACAGGTAGCTGGATGGGGGTAGGGCAACATTTGGCTGGAAGATCACAAAACTCAGTTCATTAGTAACAAGGAGATTGCAGAAGTATGAGGAAGTCCTGCAGATCGGGAGAGATCATGTGGATACATAGTGAAACCAAGTGACAAGTATAAAAGCAATACAGTCATCTGATTTGTATATCAACAAGACGCAAGACCTTGCAACACACAAGTCGAAGCTTTCAACAAGGGAAGTCTACTGATATTCCTTCAGTGATGCTCAATCCTGAAGTAAGGAGAGGAGTGAGGACTGTTGGACAACTGAAAAGTAGAGTAGAAGAACTTAAAAACCCTTGGAGACAAAGTTCTCCTTTGGTGCTGAATTACAATGAGTCTGCCCGCTTGGCTACAGATACTTTGGTGGAACAAGGAGAGAAGGCTTATCTACAGTCACTCAATGAGGAAAAAGAGTTGCCCTTTTTATCCACTTTGGACATTGACTATATCTGCAGTAGTACAAATATCAACAATAAATCTGAAGACGTCTTGTTGGACAAGGATGGAGATGGAAACAGCTCTGGATTCACTGACAGCTGTCCTTCAGAGCTGACATCCGGCACCTACTTTCCTATGATGTCTGATATTGATGCACCTAATTTGGAGCTAGGATGGCCTGAGATTCCGCCTCTTACCCGCAGTAAAGGAACCGAAGTGCAAGTTATCTTCCAAAGGCACCGCAACAACAGCATCAAAGATCTGATCAGATCGCTCATCAATAAAGCAAAATCGGTAAGTGGCGCCCCCCTGATAATAATTATAATACATTTGCAGAGACAAGTATTTCCCGTATTTATTTCTTAACTTAAAAACTGAAAATTTAGATGTGACTTAACTCCGATATCTCATCCTTCGATATGTCATATTCACAGGGGTCCAGGAAACTGAGATATGGGAATTTTATACGCTGGAGAGCTGGTAGTCACTGCTGATTTTCTTTCATAAACAAAAGATATAAGTTTCATTTAGTTTATTTTTTTAACCACTATTTAATGGAAAGAATCTTGCCAGTGGCTAGTAGCTTTTTGAGATTCCAGAACCCTCTGTCAGTGTAACCTGAGAGGACGGAGGGGGAGGTTGGATACTGTCACAACTGAATTCAATTTAGTATTTTAATGGAATTGACCTTTCATGATAAGAAGGAGATAATATTGCATAACTGCCAAATGAGTGAAGTGAGTTCTATCAAAGCAAATCAAGTAATAAAATGGTTTACAAATAAAGTGTGTGACACAATGTCTGCACTTTATTTCATTTAGATGTACACTGTAAAATGACAATTAGGCTTAGTTCATACAGTGCAGATTTGATGCAGATTTTGCATGCACTTTTAAAGCCAAAATCAGAATTGGATCCAAGAGAAGAGACACTTTAAGCCCTTACTAATATATATTTTTTTTTTTAGGTTCCGTTCCTAGTTTTGGCTTAAAAAAAAATATATGCAGCATATCTGTACTGTGTGAACAAGGTTGAAGTACAACACAGACACCTGTTGGGTTGGGACCGCTTTGTTGGCTCTTTTGTTTAATATTTTTTTACACTAAATTTCTGTAAAACTACAAAGCTCCCAAATGGTAACATTAACCATCCTCTACCCCACCCTGCCCCTATCCCTAAACTGCTTCCCTGCAAAACACAGAGAACCGTTAAAACCCAATAGGGGGTGGGGTGAGTTTGTTTTGGGCACAGTCCGAATAGCACATATACAGTAAACCTTTTTTCCTGTCCCTTTCTGTGCCTCCATGGCAGTGTATGGGTTGGATACTGTCATGAATATACATACGGCATATCCGACAACACTGATAATGAATGCATTGTGTTTAGAATCAAGCGTTGCTTAGATCCAACAGTCCTTAAACAAACACAGATTCAGATTAAAATGCAGGTGGGGCTAATGACAGGATTTGTAAAGACGTTGGATCAGAATATCAATATTCTGACCCCATGCTAAGTGTAACTAGACTCAATTCTGTTAAAGGGATTGTCTAAGAATGTGGTAATAACCCTCAGCATGGACAGTACACAAACTTTCTAATGCACTTTCTGTGCCATTGTCTCCAAGCCACATGGTACCACACTTGTATGCACTGAATCACGGTATGAATATGTATGTGAAACAATCACATACAGAACAATACAGAGCAACAATTTAAAATACATTTCAGTTTAGAAAACTTCCAAAAACATATTTTAGTTCATTGATTTTCTATGAAATTAAGGTTTATGATGAAGAAATTAAATTGTCACCTCCATTGGGGACAAAGACTGACATGAGGGATTACATTCTATAAAGCGCTGCAGAATATTCTCATCCTATATAGGTAATGGATAATAAATATTAAATGAGTGGGCAGTATTTTTGGGTATTTGAATGCAGAAATGGTTTATTTGTTAGAAATGCATCATAGATATCCACCTTTACATACAGTTGCCCACAATAACGTAGGATAAAAAAAAACAGGTGCTCAAACAAGTTGTACTTAAAGAAAATCTTTCACCTGCACATATATTATTTAAATATCGGGTGCCAAATATAAGGGCACCGATATCTAAATAACGGAGGAGGGTACAAAAAAAGTGTAACGTTCCCCAGGCTTTGTGCAGTCCTGCCTATTACATGCTGCACTCAGCTGCACATGTATGGGGAGGTGAAGGGTTCTCTTTAATGCAGATTGAGTAGTTTGCAGTTGTACATGTTAAATATGTTTTTACTATTCTCTTGTTTGACCCAATGAAATCCCCTTCCGCTAGCCGCTCACTTGCAGTGTTGTTGTTCCTCCTTCTAACGTCATTCAACCTTCTTCTCCTTCTGTCTACAAGGACAACAAAGAAAGGTTATACTGAATGGAAATGGGTTAACAATACCGGTGTTCTGGCCATAGACAGATTTGTCTGCGATCTGACCAGCATTCTGATTCTTGTATGGACATATAGTATAACATATCTTACCAGATTGGTCATACTTTGGCCGAAATTGGTTGAACCAGAGAAATGTCTTCTTAAGGCCACATTGTGCATGAAAAAGAGTTTATATATAAAGTAAACATATTTTTTTCAGCTTATATAGTTTTACCTATTAAGAGGCAATTGTCCCTGTATGGCATAACCAAATCCAATGACTTTTTAAACATAAACAGACATACAAAAATGTGAATAGTCAAAATTGTATACACCACTGTATCCAAAATGATGCTGACAGGAAGGGCATGGGTTGTGCCACGGGTAATTTGGTTGTGGGCACAAGCTATTAACAAGTATGTCACTTGAGTTATCGTTAATCATACATGCTGCCACCCTTTATACCTGGGTGAGGCTACATCCAATTAGCACATAAATTATAGTTATTTAAATCAATAGTTCTTCCAGTAATTTCTAAAAGTAATAACTGATACAAACACTCCAATATTAACAACAGAGATTGCGCACAATATATAAAATATAGTGCAAGTGCTACAAAAAAGTGCACAATAAGTGTACTCGACAAGTATTGGGCCACATTCAAAACTAATGGAGAACCGATAACAATAATGAGTGTCAAGGCAGCCTTAAATTATGAGAGTATAATCTATATTAATTGAAACCATTAAAAACCAACAATGAGTCCCACAAGAAAAGTGTCCAAGATCATAGGGCTAGTCAAATACAAAATATTATTTTCAGTTCATTAAGAGTTAAGGATAATATTCCGCATACATGAGCATAATTAAATGATCCTTAGATATAAATAACAATTAGTGCTGAGGTCTGAAAATTTTGTTTGAATTTTAGCAACAATATGTGTATGTTACATGGCTCAAAGAGGGCCCTAATTCCAGCTCTGTTTTTACTTTTTTTTTCTGGACCCACCCGTTCCAGAGATATGGCCCACTGTTGTGTTGGCTCCCTGTATGCTAATTTACTGTACTTAACCAATGGGATGGCACTAGCTTGCCTGCCTCTGATGCTGACAAATCAGTGCGAGGCAACTTGAGGGTAGTTCACGCCCTGTTGGCTAACTACAGCAAATTAGCATAGAGGGAGCCAACACAACAGTGGCCCATATCTGTGGAATGGGGGGGTCCAGAAAAAGAAAAACAGTGCTGGAATCAGGGAGACAGCGCTATTCTGGTCAGTAAACATTTCGACTTCTATAACCTAGTGACAGGTCATCTTTAAGCTGACCATGCACATAGAACAATTGTTGGTTCTTTTAGATGACAAAATAAATGGAAGAATCCTTATTAGGCCTCATGCACACGACCGTAGCCATGTGCACGGCCGTGATTTTCGGGTTGGCCGGCCACAGAGTGGAAACCACGGTCGTGTGCATGGCCCCATAGGAATGAATGGGGCCGCAATTCTCCCATGGATTTTCGGGGGAATTGCGGCCGCAAAAGCACGTTCGTGTGCATGGGGCCTAAATATTTAACATTTTAACATCTGTATTATGGCTGCAAGACCTGGACCCGGTTGTATACAGAAGATAAAAGGCAGCCATATTATGGCATTCTGAAAGTTTAGACCAATCCCAAATTCCAAAACTTTAAATTTGGAGTTGACCGGTTCCCTTGTCCTGGATAAATGACAGGAAATGATTACATGAAGCAGTTGCACTTACTATCTCTCCGTCTGATGTCATATAAAGAAACATGACTCAGACACCTACTGGGAAATTCACTAGTTTCAGCATAAATAATAAAACACAAATGAGTCACAGAAGCACCATGTCATTATAATAAGTTCACGTGATATTATTTTGCCTTTTCTCCAAACAACGGTTATGTTTGTTTCTCAATGTAGTTTTATACTGCATAACAGACACTTATTTATATTCTGTTTGGATCATTTTCAAGACATTTCTGGGATGATCAGTGAGGTCCTGAAAAACAAGTTGTCAGCCGGCAGCGCTATCTAATGTCTGTGGTCGGTTTAAGACGTTATTCTGTAGCTGCATTTTATGAAAAGGACAGTAAAGAATCTTGACTAAACAAGATTGTAGCCATATAACTCCTATTTACGGCTCAGTTCACACAATTTATAACGGAGCCGTGACATGGATCCAACAAGACACTGACAGATCCCACTGACATGAACAGGTATTTTTCCGGTATTTGTGACAGCAGAACTTTTACTGTAGACTGTGATATTCTTGCTTTCATAAATACCGGAAATCCTGATGGAACCCTTGAACGGTAGTGTGAACAGAGCCTAACTCATACAAACTGTAATATTAGATCAATTGCTAAAAGCTAGTTCCAATACCACAATATGTAAGGGTACACTTTTCATGTGTTACATTGTACCCTTTATATCAATGTTTTAGTAAAGGCAAAATAAGGTTACATTTATCTCTGAGTTGTTCAAGTTGCATCCTGCTCGATGAGTTCTGGGTGAGCGGACATAATAACGCTGCCCATACACATCAGACAACAGTCGGCCGAACCTGCCAATTTTAATGTTTATTGGGGTATCCTGACCGTCCTCCAACAGGAAAAGAAGGTTCGGGTATGTTGGATTTCAACATGCTCCATACTTTGCTCCTACAGGAGATAAGCCACTGCCAGAGTCTCTAGCGGCAGCTTGTACCATTCCCACCGAGCGTGCATGTGGGTCAGGAAGAGTAGCTCTTAGCCGAACTAACTTTCAGACAACACCTATCTTTAGTGTATGAGCAGCTCAATTAAAGCCTCGTTCACATCTGCATCGGAGGCTCCATTAGGGGTCTCCGTCGCAGATCCAGACAAAATTACCGGAAACAATATCGCAGAAATGGAAACCCAACCCAACCAAGTCAATGGATTCCATCAGCCGCCGGTGGTGTCCATGGTGCAACGGAACCGGTATTTTCGTTGCTCTACGACGGAGCACAGCAACGGAAATACTGACCGCAGATGTGAACATAGCCTAAGTGTGTAACATTTTTAACCATTGCAAAATGTAGTATTGGTATTGGCAGCGTAATTAGCCTCTTATTCTCCATATAGAGACACCTGACCAGTATGGGTGGTGAATCACATATGATTGCACATGACCTAGTATATCATATGTTGATGCTATAAATTCCACATTATCTACTAGGTGCTTTTTTTCTTTCCTTTTTTAAAAAATAAATACAAATATAATCAATATTTCAGTAGCGCAGAAGGAGATCAGCGGTTTTGTTTTTTACCATCCTGTTTCCCCTAACAGCATCTTGTTCCTGGTGTAAGTGATTTGAGAAAAGAACAGAAGTCATGGGACTTCTGAATTCCCTAATAACTCATCAATGACGTGTACTGTATGTGCTATCTGGAAATACATGGCTATCGTGGTGGCCAGTTCATATTAGTCCACCTTCTAAAAATGTGGGTTTTCCATGCTATAATTTTGAAAAGATCTGACTTGCAATTGAATTATTATTATTATTATTATGAATGTAAATATCATTGTATAAAGTGTTCCCAAAGTAGTTGATCTATAGAATGTGAAGTATTTCTTTGGAATTCTAAACGGAATCTGTCAGCTGACAGTGCTATATAGGGGAGGGCATTGGAAACATACCTTTTGTCTCGGTCGTGCAAGTTGCATGTCCGAGATATCTATATGTCATTCCCCCGGCACCATGGTCGCTTCTTGGTTCTCCCACTGCACGCTTCCAACCACTACTCTCTTCTCTGAGTGATGGCCTGATTGGCTGCTAGAGCCGTCATTAAGCGCAGAGAGTGGCACTTGCGACCCATGGTGCCAGAGAAATTAAACGTCAGAAAACAAAAGTTATGATTATAAAGCCCTCCCTCTGCCATATATCGCGCCTCAAAACTGCTGACAGATTCCCTTCAAGGTTATGTTCACAAAGTGCAATTTTGGATGGCATTGATGGCATATCCTAGTGATACCAGAGCATATTAAAGATACTTTTAGATATTCTTAGCATAACAAATTGTGTGGAAATTTTGAACATTGCTCACCTGTCAGAGGAAAATATATATTTGTTTTTCAGAAAAACATTCTCAGTATGTTAAACTGTGAACATACAACATTTACTTGCTTTCAATTCGAATAATCTATCAGAATTACCTTGGCAGCAACATCTTACTTTAGGTATTTCCTTTAGGCACAATCTAGAATGCCCTGGGGGACAAACCAAAACCAAAATTGCTGAAAAACAACTAACGTCTCTGCAACATAAACTAAAATATGACTAAACTGTAAATAGAAGGAATTTGTCATCTGTCACTGCTCTCCGCTCCTACATATTACCCTTTTACCCCTGGTTTTGACTGGTTTTATATGACTGTATCTGAAATGAATCTGCAAGCTGTAGGTAAATTTGCCTATCCATAAAAACAATGTTGAAATATTGGTTGTTCTTTGATAGAAAGATTTAAAAAGGACGTTAAAGGGAAATTTCACAATCATAACCATATTCTAGTAAGAATAATAAGACGCAGCATATTACATCATTTGGATAGACTTTGAACACTGTTTTGTCTACACCTATTAGGCCTCATGCCCACTTCAGTTATTTTGGTCAGGGTGCTATCCGTTTTTTTTAACTGAGCGCACCCTCACACATTCATTTCAATGGGGCCATGCACACTTCCGTTGTTTTAACGGAACCGTGCGACCGTTCTCTCAAAAATCTGACAGGTCCTACTCCTGTCCGTTTTTGACGGAACAGTCTCGGCCTTTTCATTCATTTGGTCCGTGAAACAACGGACTGCACACAGAACCCCGGACGGTTTTACGGATCCGTCATTAGCGGCCGTACGACGGCCAACGGAAGTGTGCATGAGGCCTTAGGCTGAATATTTGGATGTATTTGTCATATTTCTTATGATTGTTGTTATTTATTTAGGTCATTGCATTGGTCATGGATCTTTTCACAGATGTGGACCTGTTATGTGATATGATTGAATCCGCAAGTAAAAGAAGAGTTCCTGTTTACCTGTTACTTGATGAGAAGAACCTCATATACTTCATAGAGATGTTTGAGAAGCTGGGATTTAATAAGATTCAGATACCAGTAAGTTCTATTATAATTAATGTATTTTGCACTGTATACGTACAAAAAAGGACAACTAGACCAACTAGAACTTCACAACAATGATCTCCTCAATTGAAGCCCCGGACAATTAGAGCACCCCATTGTCCACCCATGGTAGCGGTGTCATGAGCCCGGACCTTCCATTCCTGGCTGCAGCTACCAAGGTGTGTTATAACAAGGTTTAAGCCATCAATAAGAAAGCATAATGAAATGGGTATTTATGGACACCTGTCCATGGGCTGTGCCTGGCATTGCAGCTCTGCCCCATTTACTTGAATGGGGTTGAGCTCCATTACCAGACACAACCCATGGACAGGAGTGGCGCTGTTTTTGGAAGAAACAACAGACCCTTTTCCTAATCATAGATAATTTCTTTAAAGGGGAATTCCCAGAATTGACAATTATCACCTATCCACAGAATAGATGATAATTGTCTGATTACTGGGGGCCCCACAAATCGTGAGATTGGGGGTCCGTCCTGAACTTCCTGTTTCTCCTCACTGCTTGACCCCAGGGAGGCAGACATTGAATGGAGCAGCATTCAAGAATGAATGCTGCCGCTCCTTTCAAAGATTATGGGAATGATAGAAACAGCCGAGTACAGCTCTCGGCTGTTTCCGTCAGTCCCATAGAGCTTGAGCGATCTGTCTGCTATTGCTACCTCACATTTTGGCTACTGTATATATGAGTAATCATTATGACAACGTTTGGTCAGATGTGTATTTGAGCAGGGCATAATGAGAATAACGATACTACTTGGCCTATGGGTGGTATATAAGTGTTTAGATATAGTATCACCTATATCATATTTAACAAAATGTGTCCAAAAGAAGCTATATCTGCATCAGAGTAGGACCCCGAGATTGTAAAAACCTAATTACAGATATGTGTACAAAATAATTTTTTTATGACCCATGTTTCTGCATGTATTTCCATAATTTCAGACGGACGTATGTACTTTCATGTTGGAATCTTGTTGTTTTTTTGTTTTTTTTACCTTACTGTACGTGAGGTTCATGCTAAAGAAAATGTCATTATTTCACACGTCAGTTTTCTTGAAGACATGCTGACTTGTAGGTTACTGTATTACTCAGAACAATAACTGGCTGTACACGTTCAGACAGAGGGTGGAACGCTGCAAGATATACTTTCATTGACAGAAAATTAAATAGTAAACAAATTATAAGTCACTCTCAAATAGGAGTGCTCACCCATATACAGTATATGTATGTAAAATTCAAATGGAGAATATAAGAACAAAGCGGATTGTTAAGAGTGGCACTGTTTGACCTAAATGGCTTTTTCATATTTATTTTAAAAGTAATTTATGCTAGACAATACTAGGGCATGACATTTTATTGCTTTTGGGCTGCATGAATAGGGACCGTAACTTGAAGCTCCTATGCCCAATGCAGAACCAATACCAAGGGTCCCAACATCGGCTGCTATATCTTATGTCTTCCTATATGGCAAATGGGCTGTTAGATCCCCTCAGAAAAAATTGGGCCCGATGCAATGTACCCTCCTCTGCACCGTCTATATTTACACCCCTGATAGGGACAAATTGAACAGGTTAACGGTGGTATTACACGGCCCGAAATGGGCCATGTAAACGAGCGCCGATCAAGGAGACCGCTCATTGATCGGCGCTCGTTTGCTCCTTTCACAAGGAGCTATGGGGACGAGCGCTCGTTACTCCGATCAATCGTCCTCATACATTTCTATTTTCTCGGCAGCGTGTCTCCCTGTCTACACAGGGAGATGCGCTGCCAACAACGATAATAGTTTCGGCATTTAAAACTATACAATCAGCCGATGAATGAGCGTTTGCTCGTTCATCGACTGATCATTGCCCTTATTACACAGGGCAATTATCGGGAACAAGTGTTCTGCGAACGCTCGTTTGCCCAATAGTTGGCCGGTGTAAAAGGGCCTTTATTTGGGAATCACCCATGAGGGGGTCCAAGCACACACATGTAAAAGTGTACTTTCCACAGTATAAAACAGAGAACACAAGCTGGTATTTATATGGGCAAAAAAATACCATAGAATGACTATGTATATAACAAACATATATTTTTATTCAAAGTATATACACTACATGATTGATTAAAAGCATTTAAAATAGCATAGAAATGCTAAACAACATCTCTAGGGGGGGGGGAGCCACCCTGATAAGTGGCAAGCAATGAAAACCCCCACTCTCCCACCTAAACCCCTCAATATGCGTTCCTAGTATGTAGGCATCAAAAAAGCATCTAAAACAAATTTTGCATCAAACCAGCATGTCAACGTCCTGAACCAAGAGGGGAAGAGGGGACTGAAAGCCCCATGTGTATCGCCATAATGTGGCTTCCTCAGGGGTTATCCTTCGCCAGGCGGCTGGTATACATCGGTACACTTTTTTTAGGCATTTAATAACATAGTAGACTACCCTATTCCATTCAACGGTTCCCACAAAACAAAATATACCTGCACAGTATACTGCTTTAACATTGGAGCCTATGGGTGTTGTATATCCATCAAGCTTTACAATAGCTTTTCATTACGTATCCGTTAAATAGATCCCATAATGGATGACAGATGCCTAATGCCTAGTGGCATCCGTCACCCAGTCTCCAATAGCAACCACGGATGGCATGCAGATGGTACTTCCGAAGAAAGGTACCAGATTCAATAAACAGAAGCATGGTCAGATTCGAAGGTCAGGGCTGGCAGAGTTCAAATGAATCAGGAAACAGTCAAGATCAAATTCAAAATGGCATACAAGAAATAATTTTAGAACTGGACAGGATCTAAAAAAAGCTTGTTGCTCAAGCAAGATGTGGAAGTTCTGAGCAGTTTAAATAATCAGGGGTGATCAGCCCAAGGCTGAACACCGACCTTGTGACATAGGCCTGCCCCTTTAAGATGTAGCAGAGCTCTTGTGCATGCAGCTATGGAGAGGTTGATAGAGGTGAGACAATGAGAGGGATGTTAGTCATACAGGTATATGCAGTGGTTGGCATCCCGTTATAGCTGTTATATACTGAGAGAATGTATAGCAAATGGAGTTGACCTTTAATGTAAAGCAGTCACACAAACGCTAATCCTGCCCCTCTATGTGACCAAAACAGACCTAGTTATGTATCCAAAGGCCAGGGCTACACTGAGACTTTTTGTTTTACTACTGATTGATTTTAACTGTTCAGCTACAGCTGCAGTCCAAATGAATACAAGTTGCATGTGCTCTTGTGGACTGCAGCTGTCATTCAAGAGTTAAAATCAATCAGTAGCACTACAAAAAATCTCAGTGTAGCCCTGGCCTAATTCCAGGGTATTTGGGATCTTGAAGAACACACGGAGACTTTTTTAGTCCTATTGATTGATTGATTGATTGATTGATTGATTGATTGATTGATTTTAACTCTTGAGTGACAGCTGCAGTCCACAAAACTACATGCAACTCAATGTATTTATTTGTACTGCAGCTGTATCTCAATATTTAAAATCAATCATTAGCACTACAAAAAGTTTAGGTGTAGCCCTGTAGATCATGATAGCGCGCTCACAATCTGATAGTATTCATTTTTATCTTTAGTTAGGTTTACAATCGGGTCTATTTATAAATCAAGACGTATGTTCTTGAGCTATTATTCCTCAGTCTTGCAGATGTTTCCTTTACTATACTAGGATTGTCTTTCTCCTTTAGTAAACTTTTGCAAGAGCGCTTTCTCTTGTGACATTCAAAATTGAATGACGTTCGAGAATACAACTGAAGAAGCAGGTGCATGTTCTATTCATGTAGTGTCCATTATCTTATGAAGTCTGACGCCATCATTATAAAGTGCTGGCATTAATATTTTGAGGACTTAATGCAAGCTACACTCGGTTGACTAGTCATAAGAAATGTATGGCCTCTCCTCAGGATAGGCCATCAATATCTGATCGGTGGGGGTCTGACTTCCAGCATCCCCGCCGATCGGCTGTTTTGAAGAAGCTGCAGCGTTCTTACGAGTCCTGCTACCCCTTCATTCCTTATCTGCTCGTATTGTGAATCGCCAACACACTTGTAGCATTGGTTCACAGTAATACAGCCTTCTCCCATTCACTGTAAGCCGCCACTACAAGTGTGTTGGTGATTTGCAGTATGAACAGTGACAGTAATAAAGGGGAAGCTGCACTCGTACGCGCACCGTGGCCCCTTCAAAACAGCTGATCGGTGGGCGTGCCTGGAGCCTGACCCCCACCGTTACACAACTGATCCGTTATTGATGGCCTATCCTGAGGATGGGCCATCAATTTCTTATGACTAGACAATCCCTTTTACATACTTTCTTTATTATAAGTGAATTAAAATAAAACTACTGTAATGTTTCACAATTTTCTTCATGTATCTGTTTTATTGTAGAATATGAAGATCCGCACTATAAGTGGAGACACATACTGTACAAAGTCTGGGAAGAAATTTACTGGACAGTCACTAGAAAAGTTTCTTTTTATTGACTGTGAACATGTCATTGCTGGTTCCTACAGGTAATCTTACATTACATTTATATATTGCAGTGGCAAACTCGTATACGATATTCTTACTCCAAAACGTTTACAGTGAACTATAGCAAAAATGTCCAAAAATCCGGGCCTTTTCAGCTGGTCCTTTGTATCGTTGCTCACATTTCGGACAATATTTACATAGAGTAAAGCCGTGTGCATGTAGCATGTATGGCAGCAAATGCAGTCCCTACAGATCTGTACTACAGACTTGTAGTCTCTCAGTGTACCACCATATTGTGCAACTGCCAGGCACTGTATTATCCACTAGAAGCATTGGTTCTAGGGGAGAATACCTCTTGAAAAGAGAATGGGATGGGGCAAGTCATTATTTTTTTCTCACAGACTACTTGAGAAAAAAACTTTGTGTGCCTTTGCATGAAGTCACAGCCATATTAAAGCACAATATTAGCCCACAGCATGCTACGAGCGATGTATTACAGACTCGCACAAAGTAAATCCATAATATGGTGGTGTATATAAGCCCTTAAAGGGGTTCTCCACTTTTGACAATCCCTACTTGTTAGAGGAATCCCTTGACAATAAGCTGATCACTAAATGTCCCCGTTCTCGGACCCAAAGTGATCAGCTGTAATATGTGGGGAGACCTGCCAGTAAGTGTTCAATTTCCCTGCAGCACCACCACAGGGGAAATTAAGCATTACACAGTATCCATTCATATCAATGGGTTGTTTGTGTAAGGAAAGGACAGGACAGGTCCTCCAGAGTGAGAAAAGCTCTTTGTAACCATTCTTTACTCTGACCAAGAGATGAAGATCCTGAACAGAGGACCCCCCCATTACTAGAATTCCTTAAAGGGGTAAATGAAAATGGGTTTTCTAAACTGGACAACCACTTTAAGGTATTAATGCTGATCTATAATACTTTATGTAGGTTACACTTTGGAAGGTCCATTTGTTAGACTGACTTGTTAGATCAAACCAAACTAATGGGTAATAAGAGGTCTATTAATAAGCTTGGGTGGTAAAGAACCACTTTTAAGCGTGAGATTTTTTTGCGCCATGTCTTTCTTCTTGGTGTTTTGTAAAAAAAATTATATATTTTTTTTCTTTACTTTGCTTTTCCTATGAAAATCTATTCTGACACTTATTATCTTTCAGTTTCAGCTGGCTTTCAGGTCATGTCCACAGCAATATGGCAACCTACTTCAAGGGGAATATAGTGGAAGAGTTTGACAGAGAATTCCGATGTTTGTACGCAGATTCCGTAGAAACTGACTACTTTTCTAATCTGGAAAATGAAAACAGCAAACCATTTGTGTCTAAACCCACCAGGAACCGATGGCAAGCCGTAAAAGTTACTCATCAACCTCCTCCAGTTCTTGAACGTTCGATCCAATCTGATAGTAACTCTAGTTCGGACAGCCAAAATAGTATAAAGACTCCACCCTTTGTAAGCAACCAGGCAATCACTGTGATTCGTGAAGAAAAACCAGTGGTGTCAAGGTATTACCGCAGAAACTCAAATGATAAACACGAAGAGAGAAGTAAACCAAAAGTAGAATCGCCCAAAGACCAGAGGCGACCGTCAGTTCCTCACACCGACCAAAATAACCTAATGGCCATGCAAAAACAGGCGTTATCAAAATCTACGTCTGATCTGATCGACACACCTTCTGCTATCATAGCCAAGTTGGAACATTCCCAGAACAAACTTCTACAGCCACAAAACAAGATATCCCCAAGAATGAAAAGTGATGCCGCAATAAATAAAGTTACAAATTATGACAGCACTCCCATAAATAAGAGTACTTTTATGGATATGAAAAGGGAGGACACTAGCAAAGATTTTAAAAGAATGACCCTTGGACATAGTAAATTAGAACTCATCACAAAAGTTAATAACAAATTACTGGAGAATAAAGTGTACAGTCGCTTTCAGGGTCTGCCCCAACCCCAGTGATGTAACGCACAGAACTTTTTACTAACAACGATGGCAAAATGTTACTCCAGCTTGGGAATTCCCATGTGTAGTAAAGGTGGTATTAGTCCAGATGTCCCGTTCTAAGAAGTATGAATTATTACATCCATCTCATAGTCATCTCTTTTTTTGACTCTAAATGTATTCTCTATTGTGCAATATGTTTTGTAAAGGATTAATTTAAATAATTAATGAGCTTTAGAGCCAACCTTACCTGTCTACCCTGCTAGTGATGGTTTTGAAATGCCATGCCTGGAAAACCTTTTACACCCAGTCTGTGTTTGGCATAAGTGATAATTAAAGCTATGGAAATTGTTATCCTAAAATTGGCCATAGACATGAGAAAAGTGCTGCATGCAAAAAAATGATAATCGACAATCTGTCACAATAGTCATCTGCTGTTGGATTTTTTTTGACCAGTAGTTGCCCATAATTTATGATACAATTGGCTGATCAGA
Organism: Rhinoderma darwinii; assembly: GCF_050947455.1. Taxonomy (NCBI): domain Eukaryota; kingdom Metazoa; phylum Chordata; class Amphibia; order Anura; family Rhinodermatidae; genus Rhinoderma; species Rhinoderma darwinii. The sequence goes on from NC_134699.1 coordinate 26,250,949, forward strand.
TCTTATAATAGGGAGATTGTTGGCGTTTCTTCTTTTTTCTTCCCCACTTCATCCGGTCATTTTAGACTATGCATGTTTGTAAATGATTGGAATGATGTAGTTGTGTCTGACAGGCGGGATTAAAAGTGAAGCCTGTGGCCAGGTGGCCATGCACATGAAATAACTGTTGGCCCAATGCTCTATTTCAATAAGAGCGGAAAAAACCTGCTATGGGAAGAAAGAATTGGGCATGTAGAAAGAGAGAGTCGGGATGCCTCATACATGTTGAGAGAGTCGGGAGGCCCCCATACACGTTAGTCAATCCAGCCAAAATGAGCAGGTTCTGTGTCATGAAGCCCAAGGAATGGGCTATAATTGTCCCCAAGGGATTTGACTTGAAGCTTCTTTGGGGAGTGGAGACTAAGGGAACCCCCGGTCTTCAACCTTTAACCCCTGTACAGGGATGTAGACTTGTCTGTGGGGGCACCCCAGGTCGCTACCACCAGAGTAGTCTCCCTTGGTGACGGCAGACATAAATAAAAGCAGAGTGGTCTGAAGAGCTAAAGGTCAGGGTAGGCTGTGGAGGTTCCTTACGGTGAAGGCAGGCGTAGAGATTTGCCATGGTAAACGTAGGTGAAGGTTAGGGCAGGTGGCAGGCATGGATCATCAAAAACAGGCAAGGGTCGGTACACAAGAATTCATAACTAGACAGAACCAAAATTGCTCTGGCAAGGAGTGAAGTGAGAGGAGGTCCCATTATACTCATACATTATAATATACATTATTTTGGTACACGCTGGCCCTTTAAGAAAATAAGGGTGCAGCGTGTCAGCGGCTAGAGTGGACGCAAACAGAGAGGAGGTGGCGAGGACGCCGGCAGGTGGTGTTGGGCGTGGAGAACACAACATGCGGCCGAGTTTTGTCTAATGTGTATGGGCGTCATAACTTAGATGTGATCGATTACAGGTGGATCCTGCGTGGATCCAGGTCCCCGGGACTGATGGAGTCCATGTAAAATTAGCGATACAGAGTACAGAACAGCTGTATCTCGAAAAGTAAAACGATTGTTTTAGTAAAGACAAATTACAATGTTGCACTAATCCCACTGACTAATCTATTTATTAAAAAAATAATAATAATAATGCCCTCAAAGGTGATCATAACCTTTAAGATTTTATAGTAGTTAATGTATTAAAGATACAATAAACACTGTAGCAAAATATATAGGACATAACACACAAGTAAAATGAAACAATCATTTACATATGAGCTCTATAATTGCAGATTGGAATTAGAAAGTTTCCAACAGTGTCATTACTATTTCCCCAATGTGTGGTTGACACCTACATGTGTGTCCTGGACTTAAACAATTATAAGTCTTATTCTTAGGGTATGTGCACACACACTAATTACGTCCGTAATTGACGGACGTATTTCGGCCGCAAGTACCGGACCGAACACAGTGCAGGGAGCCGGGCTCCTAGCATCATACTTATGTACGATGCTAGGAGTCCCTGCCTCGCTGCAGGACCACTGTCACGTACTGAAAACATGATTACAGTACGGGACAGTTGTCCTGCAGCGAGGCAGAGACTCCTAGTATCGTACATAAGTATGATGCTAGGAGCCCGGCTCCCTGCACTGTGTTCGGTCCGGGACTTGCGGCCGAAATACGTCCGTCAATTACGGACGTAATTAGTGTGTGTGCACATACCCTTACATATTAACAACCACACCACCAAGGGTGTGTAATCCAGCCGCATAATATTACTAGTCTGCTTGTCAAGTATTTGAAATACAAATTGGGTGCGTCCAATGGATGAGTCACTGTCATAAATAATATTTTAATACCAGATTTCAACACAATTGCCTGTTTTGGATTGGACTACTGATAACTAATGACTGTTTTATGTATTCTGTTATTATTCCATGTGTGTTACACTTTTTAGGTCAAGTTCACACTTGGCATTTTGCTATGTTTTTTTTTTGCATCGAGAAGCTATATAAATGTCATTGAGATTTGTAATAAAAACTGTGGTATCGTATTACTGGCCCATGTTTAGTAAGACTTTTTTTATGCCAGTCTCAAGATGGTCATATATAAGCGATTTCAGACAGCCGCTTTCCAAACGACTTGTCGTTCACGGTTGTGAAGTTGTAAGTCATGAGTTAAAAGGACAAATTCTTGATTGATCTCTGCCTTGACGGGCAGGCATAGCTTTGCACCAAAAATTGTGCCCTTTCCACGTATCTTACATTATAAATCTGACCTAAACTATGTTTCCTTTGGTAAGGGTATGTTCACACTTGGCAGATTTGTTGCAGAAATTTCTGAGACTGAAATGTAGTTCTTTCTGCAGCATGTGCATGTATTTCTGCCCCATGCAAATCTGCTGTGTGTGAATTTACCTATTGCTGTTTTTCTCGTGAGGGAAGACGAATACGACTTCTTTTCCACCCTATGTAAATAGATATTACATTTATAGGTAATATGCAGGGATGAGGACCGTTTATTCTTTATCCGTTATATAATGGTATCATGTTGCTTTTATTTCAGTCTGAGATTTGTGCAGACTTGGTTATTGAATACGTTTACTTTACTGGAAATTTCTTTGTACAGTTTGGCCCATAATAAATATATTTATACTATGTGTATTTCAGTTTTTCCCATTTTTAAGTTATTTTTTAAATTCTTACGCCCAAAAAAAAATCTAAAAATCAGAAGGCAACAGAGGAAAGGGGGCTTTTATCTAGACATATAAAAACAAATATTTTTCTAAATTCCTCATTTGAATGATGTAACATTTTGTGGTCCAAAGTTCAGCGTCCACGTGCGGTAAGAACACAAAAAGTGAGCGGTTATTAAAGATTACATCTGAATTACTAGATTTCCCTTTTCTGAGGTATGGACAGAGGCTTCATGTACACACGTATGCTTCTACGCAAGTCTGGATTAAAGTTGGCGGAGGCCCTTGGGGAAAAAAATGTGGTTCCCAATTGGTTCACCATCCCACCTCTGGGACCCTGACCATATCTTATCCTCTATTACAGCCACATTGAGGGTAGGAACACACACAGCGTAAACACTGCGGACTTTCCACAACGGATTCATTGTGGAAAATCTGCAGCGTATTACAGTAGCAGCAGTGTGGGTGACATTGCAACGAATCTCATCCCCACACAGCAGAAAAATGCAGCCGAAAAAAAACGCACATAAATTGACCCGCGGTACGGTTTCCTCAACCTCAGCATGTCAATTAATGCTGCGGCATCGCAGCTCTTGTTGCGGGTTTTCTCCATTGAATTTAATGGGGTGCTAAAACCCGCAACAAAGTGGTGTGTGTTGCGACATTTGCGGCGGAATCGCAGCGATTCCGCCGCAAAAATCGCAAGTAAGAAAAAAAAAAGTTATACTTACCCAGAGTTCCCTGCTTCTTCTCCAGTCCGGCCTCCTGGGATGACGTTTCATCCCATGTGACCGCTGCAGCCAATCACAGGCTGCAGCGGTCACATGGCCTGCAACGTCACTCCCACGAGGCCGGACTATGCGAAGAGAAGAGGGAGGGTGTAATTATAAACGGTTTGTTTGTTTTTCCGGCGGTGCTTTATGCAGCGGAAATTCCGCAGGAAAGACGCACACCAGTGTGGTGTGATTTTTAGTACGGCATTCCCTGCAGTGTACAGGGCGGATACACTGCGCAGCCTGACGCAGCGTATCCGACCTTACTGAACATGCTGTGTTCGTACCCTTAGGCTGGTTTCACACGAGCATGTTACGTCCGAAATGGACAGAACGTATTTCGGCCGCAAGTCCCGGACCGAACACACTGCAGGGAGCTGGGCTCCTAGCATCATAGTTATGTATGACGTTAGGAGTCCCTGCCTCTCCGTGGAACTACTGTCCCGTACTGAAAACATGATTACAGTACGGGACAGTTGTCCTGCAGCGAGGCAGGGACTCCTAGCGTCGTACATAACTATGATGCTAGGAGCCCAACTCCCTACACTGTGTTCGGTCCGGGATGTGCAGCCGAAATATGTTCCCTCCATTACGGACGTAATGTGCTCGTGTGAATCCAGCCTTAGAAATCAGTGGACGTGCCTGTGCGTGGTTATCTCCACTGACGTTATAAGGACAGCTGAGCCGGTGACTCCTTCAAAAGAGACAGCCACACACATGCAGGGCCACCTCTTCTAGGCTCAATAGATTACTAAACAGCCATCAGGGAGGGTGGGTGGTGGAGGCCCCTATGTCCCCAAGTTGGTGGAAGCCCCAGGGCACAATCTATATACCAGCCTTGTGGGCTCGCGTACCTCCATTGGTTCATATTGTGCCCCTCTCATTTATTATTCTGCATTAAAAAAAAAAATCTCCCCATGCTCATCAAATTGCCAATATCAGATTGTACTTTTCCCCAGAAGCAATGTTTTTAGTGCTGTATGAGGGAAGGAATACCCTGCGATATACAGCACTCGCTAAGGGACAGTATTATGGCTCCATAATGTGGTCCTTACTATGGGCATGAAGCCTTAGGATGCATCCAGATGGCCATAATACGACTCTGGTAGTCAAATATTTAAAGCCAAATACAGGATTGGATCCCCTCAAATGTAATCAGGGAAGCCTTCCCATCCCAATTTTTTCATAATTAAACATGGCTACGGCTACCAACTGCTGGTTACTGCCCGGTAATTAATACCAGGAGGCTGATGCTGGTATTCAATTTTCTTCTTGTATTAACCCAATCCCTGCTCTAGACAATTAGAGATGCTGGCATTAAAGGGATTGCCCAAGATTGAAACTTATCACCTATCCACAGGAGTGCCTGATTAGAAGGGGTTCGACTTCAGGGACCCCCAGCACCAATCATGAGAACGTGAATCCCTGTATGTGGTGGTCGAGCATGCGCACTGATAGGGGCGCTGTACTCGGCTAAGGTAATAAACCTTTCACTACAGTAGACCCCATGGATATTAGATAATCTAAATCTCATTTTATCTGGCTGGTGTTTTTTGGTTGTAAAGGTGGCAACCAATAGATTCAGCTGTGAGTTAGGATTTTGCTGCCGGTGTTTAATACTATTCACATTTATTGCCATAAAACAACACATACATAAAGTGCTGGCAGATAAAGGCTAGAAATACCGGAAATAGCCACAGTAAAAATGGCGTCATCAACCTCACGCCTCATTCTCAAGGCTGCTTTCTATTGGTTACGATCGTGACACTACCTGACAACCCTGCGTAACCCGGCAGTGCAACCATCGTGCAGCCACGTGTTTGGTAGAAGGCGGAAAGTTGGCGGAGTGATCTCTTGCGGAGCGAGGTAAGCGCGGGGCGACTGTAGCTGTGTCGGGAAGGCCTGTGGCTAGTAAGAAGGCCGTATATCTGGTCACTGTGTCTTCTGTGTGTTTTTAGTGAAAATAATCCCTGTTGAGCAGCCATGGCAGTCCGCGCCTCCTTTGAGAACAACAATGAGATCGGCTGCTTCGCGAAGCTGACTAACACGTATTGCTTAGTGGCCATTGGAGGCTCGGAGAACTTTTACAGGTGAGTGACGCATCACAGCGCATACTGTATGGAGGGGATTCATGCGAACCTGCAGATGTCACGTGTTAATGACTTGTTAATTATATTACCATTTTTAGTAATCGTGTCTTCTAAACACAGCAATGGGGTGTGCTGGGACATTTTGTGTATATATATATATATTTGCAGCCAGGTGACATGTCCTCCTAAGTGACATCACATCCAGTGGTCACGTGACATTCGCTAATAGTGATGATGATGATGATGTGCAGCAGTCTGGCAGGACTGTATATACCTAGTAAAGGAAATCTGCAAGTGATGATGATGAAACGTAGCTAAATATAGCTACTAGACGGAATATTCTAAAACAAAGCCAAGCAAGTCTGGGAGGAATCGGCGTCCCTTTATTTAGGCGCACGGTTGCGTCATCAATGAGTTGATTTTTAACCCCTTCCCGACATTTGCCGTAAGTATACGACATGGAAAGCCAGTGCTTCCTACAAAATGTCGTATACTTCCACCAAATGTTTGGCACCGGCTAAGAAGCTGAGTCGGTGCCATCATCGCCGGATCTCAGCTGTATCTTACAGCTGACATCCGGCTGTAACGGTGTGTACCGAAATTAGCTTCGATCCCCCGCCGTTAATCCCTTCAATGCAGCGTTCAAACGTGATCGCTACATTTAAGGTGTTTGCAGCTCATCGGAACCCCAGCAATGAAATTGCCGGGGTTCCGGTGGCTGCAATGGCAACCAGAGGCCTAATACTGGCCTCCCGGTCTGCCTAGCACGGAAGCAGGTCAAGATCAGCTTCCGTAGCCGTCGGCAAGATGGCTCAGGAGCTGATCCGGCGTCATCAGCGGCGTATGTTACAGCTGACATCAACCTGTAACTGCAGGAACCGGAGCTAGCTCCGATTCCTGCCATTAACCCCTTCGATGCAGCAATGGAAAGCCATTGCTGCATCGTAGCGGTTACTAGCAGATCGCCAGCCCTGACAGGCAATCAGGACTGGCGACTGCTGCTATGGCAAGAGGAGACACAATGGCCTCCTGCTCTGCCATTACGGAAGCCGATTAGGCCCTGCCGGGAGGCGAAGCCTAATCGGCTTGCTGTCAGTGAATAACTGACAGATCGAATACATTGCACTACTTAGGTAGTGCAGTGTATTAGAAAAAATTAATCTGACAGTTGGACCGTCAAGTCCCCTAGTGGGACATGACAAAATGTGTAAAAAAAGTATAGAAAAGTGTAAAAAAAAAATAAAAGTTTGAAAACAATAAAAGTAAAAAACTTTACCAGGGTTTCTGTTTTTTGGTCACTTTGATCTACAAATATTGGAATAAAAAGTGATCAAAAAGTAGCACGTATCCAAAAATGGTACCTATAAAAACTATAGCTCGTCCCGCAAAAAACAAGCCGTCACACAGCTCCGTCGACAAAAAATTAAAAAAGTTATGGTTCTCACAATTTGGCGACAGAAAAAATACATTCTTTTTACAAAAGTAATTTTATTGTGCAAAAAGTTGTAAAACATAAAAAAGTTCTATAAATTAGGTATCGCCGGAATCCGACTGACCCGCAGAATAAAGTTAACATGTCATTTATAACGCTTGGTGAACGCTGTATAAATAAACCTAAAAAAAACGATGCCAGAATTGCGTTTTTTTGATTACCTGGCCTCCCAAAAAATAGGATAAAAGGTGATCAAAAAGTTGCATGTACCCCAAAATGGTACCAATAATAACTACAGCTCGTCCCGCAAAAAACAGCCCTCATACCGCTACGTCTATGAAAATATAAAACTCGTTAATGCTCCAATAAGTCAGGAAATAAAAAATATGCCGTTGCGCAGGCCCGAGGGGAACATTTCTTCTGTTTCAAGAGGTGATTTATCAAGGCCCTAAAATTAGGGAACCGGGGGGCGTGGCCTAGCGGTGAATGTGAGAGGACGTGTGTGACCGGAGCTCCTGCTGTATTCATCCTATAAGGTCCATATATCCCGTAAAATTCGGGGAAAACAGCTTCCCCAGGGTCCTACCAGAGTCTAGAGGTGGAGGAGCACGAGTTCCCGTCCATAATGACGCGCTCAAAGAAGCAGAAGTCGCCGCCAGCGAGTCCCGGGTCCCGCGCTCAAGATGGCGCCGAGGAGAAGGAGGGCCGCAATAGAGGCCTCCGGCAGGAAGTAGTGGAGAAGCTGGAGAGGTTCGCCCGCACGCCGAGAGCAGGGGGGGGCGGCTGCACAGCAGCGAAAGTCGGCTGGAGAACAGGCAGCTGGAGGCTCATCTTATGGATCCAGGTACTCTCCTTTGGCGGGGGACATGAGAAGTGAGGAGGAGGAGGAGATGAGCGGCGCCATGCAGGATCAGCCAGGTGCTGGAGGAAAAAGTGGAGCAAGGAAAGAGGAACCCTCCTTAAAGGACATTTTGGCAGCGGTGAAGCAAAATTCTATGGTCCTTAATACCTTAGCAAGCCAGATGGGTGGATTGAAGGAGGACATTTTGCTGCTCAGGAACGATCTGCAAAAAGTAGCGGAACGCACCACTGCCGTGGAGGGGAGAGTCTCAGAAATGGAGGATGCGATTCCTCACATAAAGCAGGATGTACAAGCACACTCGCAGGCAGTGGCGACATTGTTGGCTAAGACAGACGACATGGAAAATCGGCTGAGACGGAATAACGTTCGCCTAGTGGGGGTTCCAGAAAGAGTGGAGGGAGCGAATCCGGATGATTTCTTTGAAAAGTGGCTGATAGACACATTTGGCAGAGAGGAATTGACCCCTTTATTTGCGGTGGAGAGAGCGCACAGGGTGCCGACCAGACCCGGCCCTCCGGGAAGGCCGCCGAGACCGGTGCTGATAAAGATTTTACATTACAAAGATAGAGACAAGATCCTGAGGAAAGCTAGAGAACGTCAAGACATCTCCTTTAATGGGGTGAAAGTGTCCTTCTTCCCGGATTTCTCTATGGAAGTACAGCGGAAAAGATCACAGTTTATGGATATAAAGAGACGCCTAAGGGCGTTACAAGTGCAATATTCAATGATGTATCCTGCCCGCCTGAGAGTGGTGGCGTTGGGCACAACTTCCTTTTTCGAGACACCGAGAGAAGCGGTTAGATGGTTGGATAGCCATGAAAGTCAGCTGAGACCGGCGGAGGCAGAGGGACGGCGTTGATCCGGAACAGACCGGCTGACAAAAGGAGGCTGGGGATGCGGGACTGAACCAGGTGTCGTAGAAAATTGCAAGTTATGGCATTGAGGGTTCCTGGTCATGTTTGGACTTGGAGTTGGAGGGCATGGTTGCGGTGAACGCGGAAGACCGGAAGAGGAGGAATGTGATTATGGACATTGAGGGGTACCGATATGTTGAAGGGATGGTTGTTTATTTGCAAGAAAAAAGCAGCGGGAGGGATGGTCAGTTACGCGGGAAACGGGAATAACGAGTTATGGTATTGTTGAATGTACGGTGGGCGGAGTTGACCTGCCGACGCTTGTTATGGGTAATAGCAGATACGTTCTGTCGCCCCAACCCTTGGAAAGGGGTAGGTTTACGGGGGAGGTTACAGGGGGGGAGGGGAGGGAGGGAAAGAGGACCCAGCCGGTCGGATATGTAAAATTACGAGAACAAGATAGGATGTGTTGGGATATGTTGAGGGATGATGGGATCACTTAATTGTTTGTCCTGGAATGTACGGGGCTTGCGGGAAGCCAGAAAACGGCAGGCGGTATTTGATTTTATTAGGAAGCAGGAGTCGAGGGTGATAGGACTACAGGAGACACATATGACTAGGGATTCAGTCTCCATGATGCATAGGGCCTGGGTAGGCCATAGTTTTCATTCTTACCATACTACATATTCAAGGGGGGTGAGTCTTCTCATACATAGGGCGGTGCCATTTATATGTCACGACTCCTTCCAGGATGGGGAGGGGCGGTATGTGGGGGTACACTGTACGATGTATCATTGGAATTGTGTGTTGGTGGTGTTGTATGTCCCCCCTCCATTTTCTAGCGGATGTATCAAGAAAGTGGTGGAGGAACTGGCTAGATTCCCGGAGGTGCCGTTACTAGTGATGGGGGATTTTAACGCGGTATTGAATACTAATATGGATAAATTCGGCATGACAGGGGGAGGTTTAACAGCGTTTGGCCATCTTGTTGCTGAAATGGGTTGGCGGGACATATGGAGGGATAAACATCCAAATAGCTTTCAGTATTCTTGTGTGTCTTCCACGTATCAGTCTTTATCCAGGATAGACCTAATCTTGTGCTCACCGGCAGCGGTACCCTTTATAGCCCAGATAGAATACTTGCAAAGAGCGTTATCGGATCATTCTCCTTTGTTAATGAAGATAGAGACGGAGGGGAGGACAGGGCGGGGGCAAGGGTGCTGGAAACTCAATGCCTTTTGGCTGAAGTTGATAGACCATAAACAAATTTTAGACCTCATAAAGGAATACTTTCAATTCAACTCGGGAACGGTACCGCAAGAGATACTGTGGGATGCGATGAAGGCGTGGCTGAGAGGGGTGTTCATCCAGCACATTTCGGCAGTAAAAACAAGGTCTAGACAATTAGGGGAAGCGCTGTTGGAAAGGGTAACAGACAGGCTACATATAGCAGATAACACACCAGACACACTGAAGCATTGGGTGGAGGCGCAGCGGTTGTTAAAACAGCATCAGTTGGAGAGGGCAGATAACAAAAGGATGTTTTTAAAACGCCAATATTATGAGGAGGGGGAAACCACTGGACGGCTGCTGGCAAGGATGGCGCAGGCTCAGAGGGAGAATAATTACATACACACTATTAAGGGGGAGGGGGGGAAGTTGGAGACGGATACAGGACAGATTTTGAAAGTTTTTCAGCAGTTTTACTCAGATTTGTATGCCTCTAGGGCAGAGCACACGCCTCAGCAGTTGGAAGAGTATATAGGGGAGATAGACCTTCCCAGGTTGGGAGGGGAGGAGAAAGGGACATTGGAGGAGCCCATATCTCTGGAAGAGCTACAGGCAGCCATAGGGATACTAGCCAGTGAAAAGGCGCCGGGGCCGGATGGTCTTCCGGTGGAAGTTTTTAAGGAATATGGGGAGGAGCTCGCACCGCAGTTATTGGCCACTCTTTTGGATAGTTTTGATAGGGGGCGGCTTCCGGAAACAATGTACGAAGCAACTATAGTAGTTCTGCCTAAAGAGGGGAAAGATCCCCAGCTCCCGGGCTCCTATAGACCAGTTTCTCTGACGGCGGATATTAAAATCATAGCAAAAGTATTGGCGCTTCGACTAGCTAAGGTAGTGGCTGGGGTGGTACATGGAGATCAGGCCGGCTTTATGCCATCCAAATCGACGGCGGTGAATCTGAGACGACTGTTCTTGAATTTACAAGTTCTGCCGGATAATCATGGGGGGAGAGCCATTCTGTCCTTAGACGCGGCTAAAGCATTCGATTGCGTGGAATGGAAATATTTGTGGTCAGTTCTGGAGAAAATGGGATTTGGCCCTAATTACATAAAATGGGTAAAGTTGTTATACGTAGCCCCGACAGCAAAGATAAGGGTGAATGGGGTGCTATCGGATCGGTTCGCGCTGGAGCGGGGAACGCGTCAGGGATGTCCATTATCTCCATTGTTGTTGGCGGTGGAACCCTTGGCGTGCGCAGTGAGACAACATGACCATATTCAGGGGTTGAGATATGGGGGGGTGGAGGAACGAATTGCATTATACGCAGACGATATGCTGCTATTCATGGCGGATACCGAGCGCACATTACCGTTAGTGATGGCCCTAATTAAGCGTTTTGGCAAATATTCGGGATTGCTCATTAATTGGTCAAAATCGGCTCTAATGCTTATGGACCCGGGGGTTATCCAGACTGGGGAGGAGGAGGTGGAGATACCGGTGGTCACGGAGTTTAAGTATTTGGGGGTTAGGGTGACGGCGAAAGCACAGGATTATATGTCCCTTAATGTAATGCCACTGTTAACAACGATAAAAGCCAAAGTAGAGGCGTGGAATAAGTTACCGCTATCGGCTCTGGGTAGGATGAATCTGATTAAAATGATCCTTATGCCCCAGGTGCTGTATGTCCTACATAACTCCCCGGTATGGATCCCCAAATATTGGTTCAGGAGGTTGCACAACCTTTTTAGGGACCTAGTATGGAAGAAGGGGGTACCTAGGATTAGACTGGAGAAATTACAACTGCCTAAAGAGGAGGGGGGCCTGGCTGTGCCCAATGCTTGGGTGTATTATTTAGCTGCCCAATGTCAGCATTTCTGGGGGTGGGAGCAGGAAGAGACATGGGGGTCCAGTGCGCGCATCCTATCATATCTAGGGGGGGGGGGGGGAGAACCCGTTGGTAGGACTGGAAGCGCACAGCTATGAACGGATGGCGAGTACCAGACCCACTCTGCTTCTCATACACAAGGTGTGGTGGCAGTGCAAGCAATTGCTGGGGATAGGAGAGTGCACTAAATATACACCACTCTGGAGGAATGCTTATCTGGGGGAATTGGGTAAATTGGAAGGGATGCAGGGGTGGGAGCAGCAAGGCATAATACGATTGAGTCAGTTGTACGAGGGAGGCATACTCAAATCCTTTCAGCAAATAAGGGAGGGGTTTCAGCTGGACTCCCGCATGTTCTATCAGTACCTGCAGATTCGGCACGCTGTGCAGACACAAGCGGCCAGTGTAGACATGACAATACATGCCGCGGGGGTGTTGGAACATATTGCAAAAGCAGTAACGTCAAAAGGATTAATTTCATTAGTTTATCGCAGGTTATTGGTGGAACATCTGGGGGATCCTATGGCACCAGTGAGAGCTATATGGGAGAGGGATGTGGGTCCTATTCCGACAGACCACTGGGAGGCGGTATTGGCAGCAACATGTACTTTGTCCATTAATGTAGCACAACGAAGATTGCAGTTGTTTCTGATACATAGGGTGTATAGGACCCCGTGGGTGCTGAAACAAATGGGATTAAGAGCAGATGCCAAGTGCCCTAGGTGCCCGGAGGAAAAAGCAGACATCCTCCATATGTTCTGGACATGCGGGAGGTTGGGGATTCTGTGGACGGAAATATTGGAGCTAGTGGGGAGAGTGTTTGAGGTACAGATTCCATGGGATCCTGTGGTAATGCTGCTAGGGTATGTTGGAGATTTGGAGGGGGATAGGATGTCAGGGTTGGCAATCGCTAAAATACTATATCAAGTTAGGAAAGGAATAGCAAAGCACTGGCTGGATGCGGAGCCACCCTCAAAACAAGAAATCATAGGGGCACTTAACTCACAGGTTCTGATGGAATATAGGATATACTCCAAGAGGGGGTCCAAGGTCAAGTTTGAAAAACAATGGGCTAGGTGGATTGATCAATCTGGGTATGCTTCTGTGGAGCTAATGACACTACGGTCACACGTTCAGGTATAGGGCTACTGGCGGTGGGGTACATACGGAGAGCAGGTGTAAGATGGGGAATGGAAAAGGGGAAGAGAAGGAGATAGGATTGGAAAAGTGGTATCGAGAAGACCGGCTGGGGGGATACAAGGGGGAGTTGGGGGGGAAGGGAATGTTTGGTTGGATATAAATAATTGGGTCTGTGGAAATTTGCTTATATACTGTATAAGAAAGTACAATGACCTGTAAAAATGTGAAGTTTGTTGAATAAAATTGAACTGATTAAAAAAAAAAAAAATTAGGGAACCAGGAAGGGGAGGGCCCAAACATATCCGCTGGAAGCGACGATGCCCGTATTATACCAGGACAACACTTCCTAGCAAAATTTCCCAAACTGCAAAGGTGCGGAGTGTGGACAAAAGGGGCATAAGAAAGAACGCCATTTATCAGTGCGACACCGGCCTGTGCAGAAAGGATTGCTTCACAGCGTAACACACATCTATGGATTATTTTATTGTTTTTTTTTTTACCCAATCATTATACCACCTGACTATGTCCCGGATATACTCTGCCCAGCTTCCATGTACCCCCACATTATTAATGGAAACGCCAGCAATACTCAAACAAATCTACTACCAAGCAAAATCCGCTCTCCAAATGCCAAATGGTGCTCCTGCCGCTCTGAACCCTACAGCGTGCCCAAACAGCAGTTTACTTCCACATATATGGCATCGCCATACCCGGGAGAACCCTTTTAAAATTTTTTAGGGTGTGTCTCCAGTGGCATAAGCTGGGCTTGACATATTTGCCACGGAAATGGTTGCTATGGCTGCCTGGGGGCTTAATGAACGCCCCTAGGTCCGCCATCTTTGTACACCTATTAAGCCTTGCCTCTGGCAGGGCTTAATAGTTGCCTGTCAGAATCACGATGTACTGCAATACATTAGTATTGCAGTATATCGTACAAGTGATCTAACGATCGCTGGTTGAAGTCCCCTAGGGGGGCTAATAAAAAAAAAAAAAGTAAAAATGAGTTAAATTAAAGTTTGTTTTTTTTGGTGTAAAAAAAATAAAAATTAAAAGCTCAAAAAACCCCGCTTTTCCCATTTTCCCCCTAGAGCATATTAAAAAATAAATAAATAAACCTAATTGGTCACCTCATCTCCCACAAAAAATGAAATAAAAAGTGATTAAACCGTCGCATGTACACCAAAATGGTGGTATTAAAAACTGTAGCTTATGCCGCAAATAAGCCCTCATACCACTTAATTGACGGAAAAAGAAAAGTTATGGCTCTCGGAATTTGGCGACGCAGAATAAATGTTTATTTTTTACACTTAGGTTTTTACATGTAAAAGTAGTAAAATATAGAAAAAACTAATATATATTTGGTATCGCCGTAGTCGTATTGACCCACAGAATAAAGTTAACATGTTCTATTAATTGCACAGTGAATTCCGTAAAAACAATGCGCAAAAAAACATGGCGGAATTGCTGTTTTTTTTCATTTTATACCCCATAAATAATTTATTTCCCGTGTCCTAGTACATTATACGGCAAAATAAATGGTGCTACGAAAAACTACAACTCGTCCTGCAAAAATCAAGCTCTCATAGTACTTTATCGACTGAAAAATAAAGACGTTATGGCTTCTGGAATGTGGGGAGGAAAAAACGAAAATGAAAATCTGAAAGTTGTTTACGACGGGAAGGGGTTAAATTGAGTAGAATGCTAATTTTTGAAATTTTTCGCTAAATTGTGGTGTTTTTCACAATTAAATACTGAACATACCGAGCAAATTTTGCCAGTAACTTAAAGTCCAATGTGTCACGAGAAAACAATCTCAGAATCTCTTGGATGGGTAAAAGCATTCCGAAGTTATTACCACATAAAGTGAAATGTTAAATACTTGTGTCAAAAAAGACAAAAGTATAATAAGTATGATACCTTTATTGGCTAACCATAAAAGTTCTATATGCGGCTTTCAGAGCGCAGAGGCCCCTTTTTCAGGCAGTTTACAAATGAATGACTTAGAAAAAAGCTCTGAAAGCCGCATATAGAACTTTTATGGTTAGCCAATAAAGGTATCATACCTATTATACTTGTGTCTTTTTTGACACACAAGTATTTAACATTTTCATATTGTCTCTGGCTAACACGGTACTACACAATTTTTTACTGTACTTCGTGAAAATACCACAAAGTGAAATATGTCAGATTTGAAAAATGAGGCTCTTTCAGGAAGGTCAAAAGTGGCCAAAGAGGGAAGGGGTTAAAGTGAATCTGTCAGTGGTTTTGACCACGCTATATAGAGGACGGGGAGAGCAGTGTAGTCAGACCTGGGGGGATGGTCACACCGGTTACATGACTGAGAAATCCACCCTTTAATGTCCTCGGCGTTGTGATAGCAAGTGACATGGAGGCAGCCCCTTCATGATCAGTTCTCTGGGATCTACGCACTAAACGCTCCCCAGCCCCTCCCCTCTAAGTGGCAGCTCTAGCGGTGTCCTGTTTTGGCGCTAGCGTTATTGCTCAGTGGAGAGGGGCTGTCGAGCGTTTAGTGGTGTGAATGAGCTGCCTCCGTGTCACTTGTGATTTCAGTGCCCGGGGACATTAAATCCTGAGTTTCTCCGTCATGTGCCCTGCATGACCATCACCCCGGGTAGGACTAGACTGTGCTCCTCCTCCTCTTTATAGCACTGTCAGCAGTTTTGAGGGGTCAAAACTGTTGACCGGTTCCCTTTTTATATATAGTAAATAGCTAGACATTAATACCGTCCTGTAGGTATTGAGTTGTTGAGCACAACCCTTTATTAATCTAGCTAATAAAAGGAACAATGTGCGCCGCATGTGTAGGAGCATGGTGCTATTTTTTTGGCTAATTTGTGTTAATACCTTTTTAATAAAGCAGATGGATTGTCCGCCATGTAATACTACAAGCCTGGGTAATGCCTCGCTGGCTGTGGCTTCTCTCTACAAAGTCCACCGTGGGGACTCCAAACAGGAAGGCTTTGCCTTTGATCAGTCACCACTTTAATAACCAGTTTCTATAAAGTGCTTGTCAGATGGCATGTTCCATGCAACTAGTTTCTGAGTGCTGCAGAGAAGGGGCATGGGCCGCACCTAGACCAATCCCACTCAGATTTAAGAGCCAACCTGACAAAGTTAGGAGCCATCAATAAGATTCTCTGGGGACAAAAGTACTACGTTATTATTGAAATACTGTATTCGGGTGCATGCACACTGCAGACTTTTGTCAATGTAAGCAATAGATATATAGTCCGTGTTTAATTAGCGTCCCCTAGTGGCAGCAGCAGATGGCCAAAATGTTACCCTCTAAGGCCTCAATACGGATCCGGCAGGTGCGGATACACATCCGACTTCTATGGACGGCACGGACACACCTGTAAATATACGGAATTGTGTCCGTGGCCTATAGAGATTAATGGGTCCGCAATTTCATACATAATTACGGATGAAAACTACCGTCGTGTGTGTGGCGCCTGAGGCCACTTTCACATGTCAGTATTTGGAAGCCAAAACCAGAAGTGGAACCTGCAGAGAAAGTATAATGGGAAGGTGTGTGCCTTTTTCCCTGTTATGGACTCACTCCTAGTGTTCTCTGACAAATACCGACCAAAATACTGGTGTGTAAAAACCTTCAAGGGGTTTGATGCAGCAGCGAGGGTCTCATTTTTCTGTCCAGTAAAATGTAGTTGCTGGGAATTGTGTATACGTGAGCTTCTCTGCCCATTGGACTGTTATGTATCCTATATAGCGCACCTTATCTTGGGTAGGTGTTTGATCTCATCTTACATCTTCACAGTCTAAATAGGAACACGATGTTAAATCCTGAGCATATGTCTATATCCCAAGTGTACAGTTTATTAGGTATTAAGTCTTCGTTGATTGAGTTTTTGTCTTCATTGATTGAACTCTTTTATGTAAGTTAAGAAAAGTGTTCTCCGTTTCACCCAGTCTTAATGGCTTCAGTGACTGCTGCATCATGTGCTCAAGTAAAAAAAATTAATTCCTACACCCTGTACAAATGTTCAACACCATGAAACAAGACCTTTAATTCTGAATATTTCTCTTGCAGTGTATTTGAAGGAGAACTTTCTGAGACCATCCCAGTTGTGCATGCGTCAATAGCTGGATGCAGAATTATTGGAAGAATGTGTGTAGGTGCGTACTGATTGTTACTTTGACATAACCTACAGCTGTGTATATATGTATGTGTGTGCATATCAGAAAGGGAGTCTTTAGTTTTAAAATGATCCCTCTATGCTGCTCTCTTGTTCACGCTGCCACAAAATACCATATGCTATTGTATTAGAATGGGTTGACCTCAGTTTTGCAATCCTTAGGCCGTCCTCTTTAGAGCCGTGATTTCCAACCTGTAGCTCCCCAGCTGTTACAAGACAACTCCTGGCATCTGAGAGTTGCACATCTGGAGAGCCACAGGTTGGGGATTACCACTTTAGATAGATAGATAGAGATATATATATATATATATATATATATATATATATATATATATATATATATATATATATATATATATAGCGCAGTAACGGCACCAGGACTTCAAGATAGATGAAAGCAAAAAGTGGATTTATTCACCTCAACACAGCAACGTTTCGGTTCAACAGGAACCTTTCTCAAGCCATAATAAACTGAATAAAGTGTCAAGTATTTATAGGAGGAGCATACATCAATCGACAATAAAACAATTATATGTATAAATCCATCAGAACATATGGAAAAATATATACTGGTATTACAAAAAAAAACATTCATAAAGTGCACATAGTTTCTCCACTGTGAAATATATATATATATATATAAACAATACAATATGCATATAAAGTGTAGTGATAATTGTAAAAAACACTGTAGATAAAGGCAATTTAGGATAATTTGAAGCAGGCAGAAGCTGATTATAATTAAGCACCAATGTACTCACTG
Source organism: Rhinoderma darwinii (assembly GCF_050947455.1). NCBI lineage: Eukaryota > Metazoa > Chordata > Amphibia > Anura > Rhinodermatidae > Rhinoderma > Rhinoderma darwinii. Next base: position 26,268,819 of record NC_134699.1, read on the forward strand.
TAAATCGTTCAATATGTGGAGAGATGGAAAAATGCGCCCGACACACACGTGTGTCTACTGCGCATGTCCCAAGATGGCGCCCGCACCGGATATTGAGTCCGGTGGAACGCATCAGACAGCAGGTCACCACTGCGCACGCGCCACGACGGAGCTTGCGTTCCACCGCTCATGCGTCAGCCGGGATTTAGCTATGTAGAACATGTAAATTTCTGAGAATGGCATCATATCAAAAATAGACCATAGTCCACACAGTATATTGGACTCAATTGTCCATCCACCAGGGATTAGATAGATTTTGGACCGCCTATACAAATTGGAAGGCTAGATCAAAAAAATACAAATACCATGCTGTTAGTGTACTATGAGGCCCCCTAATGGTAGAAAAATAAATCTATGTGTCGTGGTGTCTCAATATGATGTGACTATAGTCACCAATGGGACAACTACGGATATTATATTAGAGGGAACATTTACACTCCAATCAAGGATATCAGATATTCCCAATAAATATCCTGGCAGAGAAAAACACATCCGCCAAAATAAGGCAACATGAGTCAATATCAATGCTAAGCCCATATTTAAATAGAGACACACATAAACATTCATTGAAAATACCAGGGAGGAAATACAGACATCAACAGCATTAGAACTATACGGTCCAAGTGAACAATTCTTTTAGATTATAATTGAATTAGCTATCTCATTTAAGCTCTGCTAATATACATTCCAAGTGTGACGTTAGCGTTTTTTTTTTAAAAATAAGAAAGACCTCTGCCGCTTTCCAATGTCTCTCAGAATTGCTTAACATGCAGTCATGTGTCTAAAAAGTGGAAGAAAAAGAAAAAAAATGCATTAATATACAGTATATGTGAATTTAAAAACAAATATATAAAAAATGTATATTCAAAAAAGGTCGAAATAAGACCTCAGTTGAACTATACATTACAGACACAAATTATACCTTCGAGAACGTCAACCTATCATATCTCTATAGATCCACGGGAGAGAACAAGTGAACTGTCACTATCTCAAATATGTGGGCCACAAGGATATTCTATGTTCAGCCCCTTGGGAGACATGGTTTCCAATCTAAAGATCCACTCAAGCTCTTTTCTTTTAAGTATCAAACCCCTATCACCGCCACGTCTCAGCTGAGGTACAGAATCAATGACTCTGAATCTCAACTGGGATAAACTATGTTTCTTCTCAACAAAATGTCTTGACACTGGTAGATCTTGTCTCTTAGTGTTGATGTTTTGATTTGTGATTTCTCATCCTGAGACATACCTCTGTAGTGGTCTCACCAACATAGTGAAGACCACATGGGCAACTCAACAGATAAATCACATAGGATGATTGGCACGTAAAAAAAGCCTTTGATGTTTATTGACTGGCCAGTTTGTGGGTGATTAAAAGTGCCACCCTTGATCATCATGTCACAGATGTTACAACCAAGACTTGGGAAACACCCATGTTTCGGGGGGGGGGGGGGGGCCAGAAACATCTGATTTTTCCGATGCGACCCAATATCAGCCTTAACCACACTATTTTTGATTGTTTTACCCCTCCTATATGCCATCATGGGCCTCTCCTGGAATTCAGTAACCTTCGGAAAGGCTCTCTCTAACATCTTCCAATCCTTCCTCAAAATCCCACTGATCTGTGGGCTTAGTGAGGAGAAAGTGGAGATAAATGGTAACCGAACATTCTTGTTTCCAACAGTCTGACCACTGAGAAGGTCCTGTCTATCCAACAAATCCACCTTCCGTCTATTGAAATCGAACACATAATCTGGATACCCCCGATCTGAGAATTTTTTTGCACATTTGGTTGAGTCTTGAGGACACTTTATCCTCCTGGCTCACCACCCTTTTAACTCTAATCAGCTGACTATAAGGCAATGACTTCAACAGCATACTTGGATGACCGCTAGTAAAGTGTAAAAGATTGTTTCTGTCTTTTTTTGGAAAACAGATCAGAAACCAATCTATTAACAATAGAAATTTGAGTATCCAAAAATTCAATGGAACTTGTAGAGAAGGACATGGTAAATATAATTGTGGAATTCAAATCGTTAAGAAATGTGACAAACTCCTGTAGTTGACTCATTGAACCGGTCCAGATGAGGAAGACATCGTCTATGTATCTCCACCACCGAAGTACTTGACTGAAGTGGTGGGACACATAGACAAGGCCCTCCTCAATCCGCAGCATAAAAATATTGGCATATGTAGGGGCCATATTGGACCCCATTGCCGTTCCTCTCTTCTTTAGATAAAATGTATCTCCTACCAAAAAATAATTTTTCTCAAGAATAAATTCCAATAATGATCGAATAAACCCAATTTTATCCTCAGAGAAGCCAGACCTCTCTAGATAGAAAAGCGAGGCATCAATACCCTCCTGATGGGTAATTGAGGTATACAGACTACCCACATCAAGGGTAACCAGAACCGATCGGTCAGGGATCACAAGATCCTGAATCCTGACCAGGAAGTCCGAGGTGTCCCTGACTTGGGAGTCCGCACCAATGGCAAACTGCCTAAGAATTTTATCCAAAAATGTTGCCGCTGGGACAAATAGGGAATCACTCCCTGAGACAATAGGGCGTCCAGGGGGCCGAATGGAATCCTTGTAAATTTTAGGCTGTAGATAAAGAACAGGGGTCACAGGGAATTTCACCTGTAAAAAATCATGTAAATTTCTGTCAATAATTTTACTCTTGAATGCATTGCTGATCAGGGTATCCAACTCACGTAAATACGTGAACTTAGGGTATGTTACAGCTTGGCACCCTAAGGTAACGGCTAGAGCCGGAGCTAGCATGCGATCCGGCCGATTAACCTCTCAGATGCTGCATTCAATAGAGATCGCAGCATGTGGGAAATTTTTAGCCACCGGCACCCCAGCAACATGATTGCTGGGTTGCCGGTGGCTGCAATGGCAACCGGAGGCCTAATACTTATCTCCCGGTCTGCCAGCAACTGAAGCCTCCTATGTCCCACTCGCCGGCAGGGCCTATAAGGCTTCCGCTACCATCAGCAAGATGGCGCCAGCTCTACTTCCGGCTCAGAAGCTGAGCCGGCGCCTTCAGCAGTGGGTGTACGCTGTATGTTACTAGCTAGCTCCGATTCCTGCCATTAAAGGGAATGTGTCGCTAGAATTTTTATTTTTTTTTTATTTTTTTTTAGTTACACAATTATTATTTAAGTGATTACACATTGTTTTAATTTTTTTCACAAGTCAGGAAATATTATAAATTAGATCCTAATTTATAACATTTCCATGTGCTGGTCACCCAGAGGGAGCAGTTCCCAAAATTGCAGCATGGTCAATGTGGTAAAGCAACCTCATTGCTTTATGCTGCAAATTTGGGGTAGACACACTCGCTCTAGCGTCCTCACACAATCCCCCTCCCTTATTCTGGCTAGTGCCAGGAGAAGGAGGGGTTTGAATCTTCAAACCTCCTACACTGTGTGCCGCCGTTTTCTGAGCGTTTTCTGCACAGTGTAGGAGGATTAGATACAGGGCTCAGCAGACAGTAAAACACGAACATAATACACAAACATAACTTACCTGCTCCTGCCGCCTCCGCTCCTATGCCTTGCGCCTTCGCTTCCTTGAACATATGGCCAGAAGCCGCGGCCGGAAGTCGTTATCTTATGTCCGGCCGCGGCTTCCGGTCCACATGAAAATGGCGCCGGATTTCGCTCTGCTAACGAGCTTCATTTTGGTCTGTCTGGGAGCGGCGCATGCGCTGTTCCCACACAGACGGCGTACGCTGCAGAGAATGGAACGGCTCCCGTTCGCGTTCTCTATGGGGATGTATGTGCCGTATTCCACCTCTGTATGTGTCATTAATCCTGATAGGCCTTCAATTTCTTGTGACTGGAAAACCCATTTAACCCTAATGAGTATGCGGTTCAGAGATCTCACCTTGAATATGGAAAGTCTGTAAAAAGGTGGCTTATCTGTGTGGCAATTGTGCTATATTTTATTTCTAAAACTGTATTAAAAAAAATGCATGTTTTTTTGGTTTTTTTTTCTACTGGTATCGCCATGTTTTGTAAAATGCAGCAAATGCCGGAAAAGCGCACTTTGTGAAAATAAAAAAAGGAGTGAAAACAAGCCGTTGGAAAGTCTCTTACCACTGAACATCTGACTGCAGAGTTAAAGGGAACCTGTCACCAGCATTTTACCTATTAAACCAGCGATACCTGGTGGTAGTGGGTGAAAAATCATTTCTATATAACCTATAATTGTCTTTTTAGTCGACTCTGTAGCTTTAGTATTCAGTTTTTTAGCGTTCCCACACCGTACGCTAATGAGCATAAGAGTCATATCTTCATTCCTCAAGTCTTTCCAAGTTGACCCCGCCTCCTTACTTTTGATTGACAGCTCCTCTCCTTCCCCCAGCACACAAAATCCTGCACTTGTGCATTGATGTCCTCTTCTGGGGTTCGCGTACAAAGGGACACCGGATTATTACGATAAAAGGCGCAAAATGTTTGCAGGCTGTTCTTTACAGTCGGAGGAGGAGTTTGGGAGAAGGGATAACGCTAATGAACTTTTTATAGCAGCGGCTAGTGAGGGATATTTAAAGTTCAATAAGTGAAATGCTGGTGACAGGTTCCCTTTAACAAAGTAAAAAATGGGCAGGGACAGGCAAGGCAAAAAAAGTAAACGCCTTCACGTGCGCACCATGTTTGGCTTTGCTTTTCTTATTAGTTGCAACAACAAATGGGATGTTAAAACAATTGTGCTGGATCTGTAGACCCTTTTTTTTTTTTAATGTTGTATTGTAACGTTTTTGTTTTAGGAAACCGAAATGGCCTTTTAGTTCCAAACAACACAACGGACCAGGAGCTTCAGCACATCAGAAACAGTTTGCCTGACTCTGTACGAATCCAGAGGGTAGAGGAGCGTCTCTCAGCCCTAGGAAATGTGATGGCTTGCAATGACTATGTGGCCCTTGTACACCCAGATCTTGACCGGGTATGGCTTTATTTTTAATTTTCTTTGCAAAAAAAAAGGGGTTAAATGTCATACATAGTTAGTACGGCTGAAAAAAGACACATGTCCATCAAGTTCAACCAAGGGACGGGAAAAGAGAAGGAAAAATTTCTACACATAGGAGCGAATATTTTTTTTGTTCTAGGAAATTATCTAACCCTTTTTTAAAGCCATCTACTGTCCCTGCTGTGACGGCTCCTGCGGTGACTATTCCATAGATTCACAGTTCTCACTGTAAAGAAGGCTTGTCGCCTCTGCAGGTTGAACCTTTTTTTCTCCAGACGGAGGGAGTGCCCCCTTGTTTTTTGAGGGGGTTTTACAAGGAACAGGATTTCACCATATTTTTTGTATGTGCCATTAATATATTTATATAAGTTAATCATGTCCCCCCTTAGTTGTCTTTTTTCAAGGCTAAATAGGTTTAATTCTTTCAATATTTCCTCATAACTTAGATTCTCCATGCCCCTAATTCGCTTCGTTGCTCTTCTTTGTATTTTTTCCAACTCCTGGGCATCCTTTCTATGAACTGGAGCCCAGAACTGAACTGCATATTCTAGATGAGGCCTCACTAATGCTTTGTAAAGTGGTAATATTACATCCCTGTCCCGCGAGTCCATGCCTCTTTTAATACACGACAATATCCTGCTGGCCTTTGAAGCAGCTGATTGACATTGCATGCTGTTATTGAGTTTATGATTTACAAGTACACCTAGATCCTTCTCAACAAGTGAATCCGCCAGTGTAGCGCCCCCTAGGACATATGATGCCTGCAGGTTGTTGGTACCCAGATGCATAACTTTACATTTATCTACATTAAACTTCATCTGCCAAGTGGACGCCCAAACACTCAGTTTGTTTAAATCTGCCTGCAATTCATGAACATCTTCCATAGACTGAACTATATTACATAGCTTGGTGTCATCTGCAAAAATAGAAATAGTGCTATTAATCCCATCTTCTATATCATTAATAAATAAGTTGAATAATAGTGGTCCCAGCACTGAACCCTGGGGTACACCACTTATTACCGGGGACCATTCAGAGCAGGAATCATTGACCACAACCCTCTGGATACGGTCCTTGAGCCAATTCTCAATCCAATTACAAACTATATTTTCTAAACCTATAGTCCTTAATTTACCCATTAGACGTCCATGAGGGACAGTGTCAAATGCCTTTGCAAAGTCCAAAAACACTAAATCCACAGCGGCCCCTCTGTCTAGACTTCTGCTCACCTCTTCATAAAAACAGATTAGAGCACGTTTTGTTAAGCTTGATGCCTGTTTATGCAAACACCAGATTTTTTTTTTTTTGTCCCTGAACGTGTTGCATTCTGTTAATTTGGTGACATTTCGGGTTAGACCGCTTGCAAGTTTATATGTGATAGAATTACTTCACGTGGTAGAAATGTATCTTTGTTCTTCAGTTTGTTACCTACATCTTTCCCGGTTTCTGTATGGCTCTGGTCAAAGATAATGGACAGCTTCCATTTTGATCCGTTTCTTAACTTCATTGGTAAAAATACCGGAACGTCCGCTTACCTTTTCTCTGCTTCCAAAATCGTTCTTTTTGATGTAACTGAAGTTTAGTGATCGCACGTGATTGGTATAAGAACAATCCATGTAAAATGAATGACGCCATAAATTTAACGTTAAAAGGGTAGGAACACAAAGGGAGGATACGCTGCGTAAATGGATCAGTCCTGGAAACAGAAGGGAATTCCACCTGAAAAACCCTTCCAAATTGTGGTGCAGTTTTTCGGGTGGAATGTTCACTGCAGAAATGCAGGAAAAACGTTTATATTTCCCCACCCAGGTGTTTTGTTATGGCGACGCGTCCCTCTGTTCTGAGCATAGCCCGGCCTCCTGTGATAACTATGTAGTCCATGTGACCGCTGCGGCAGTCACATGGGATGTAACGTCATCCCAGCAGGCCGGGCTATGCTCAGAACAGAGGGTTGTTTTTGTTTTTTTTTATTTTTACATCAAAAAAAGTTTGTTTTTTTCTAGACACATGGCTTTTTATTGCAGGTTTTATCTCCCCACTGAATTAAATGGGGGAAACGCTGCAACAGAAGAGCAGCGATTCCACGGCATAAATTGACATGCTGTGGATTAAGAAACGCACCTTAGGTCAATTTATGAAAGGTTTCTATGCAAATTTTTTCCGCTGTGTGGATGAGGTCTGTTTCAATCTCATCCACTGCTACTACTGTATTACGCTGCAGAACTTCCGCAATGAGATCCATTGCGGAATGTCCACAGTGCATACGTGGTGTGTTCCAAGTAATGGATGATAATGTTGAGCAAGAAGTTTGTGTGAACAGATGCTTAGCAGCGTACGTCACTGACTGTAATAACACATGGCAGGGTTTTCCAGTGACTGACATTCACTGCATGTTGACTACAAATGCCATAGTAGTCTGGGGAGGGGGCTAGACGATATGTCAGTGCTGCGCCGCAGCAAGTAAAGACTGGTGGGGGGGCCGGGAGTATTCAGTGGCATCTGCAGGGGATGTAGAGGTAAGTACATCTCAATGCGTTATACCCGTAAAAATTTATGCCATGGTGTCCGTGTAAATAAATCCTCAGAACTTTATTCTGCGCATTATTTTATAGATGCTCTAAATGTTTGACTATTATTTTTTTTTGTGTTGCAGGAGACAGAGGAAATTCTAGCCGATGTTCTGAAAGTCGAAGTTTTCCGGCAGACTGTTGCTGAACAAGTTCTTGTCGGCAGTTATTGTGCATTTAGTAATCAAGGGGGTTTGGTGCATCCCAAAACATCCATAGAAGACCAGGATGAGTTGTCCTCATTACTCCAAGTCCCTTTAGTGGTAAAACAGCAAAATGTTAAAAAAAAAATCCTTGTTTTTTAGTTGTCTTCTGGTTTGCTTTTCTAATGTGTACTTGTCTTATTGGTAAATGAAGATTTCTTATTCATATCATTGGGTGACCCAGCACCATGAGTATGGGCCCTTGCCCCTAGCAGGCTGACATTAGGTAGGATGAAGTCTGACCATAGCCTTCCCACAGACCCTGGCTAAGTCTGTTTTAGCCTCTTGTCCCTAGGAGGTGAAATTGGAATTTTGTACTCGCTGTATTCATTGGGGGAACACAGATCTCACCCTCTTTTTGGTTTATTCCAGACTTTGGACCTATATTGGTTGTTTTTCTCTCCGGGATAGTGGACATATTGTTTTTTGCCTTCTCCTACTGCTTTTTGTAGAAATGGATTTAGCCTCTGTCTGTGGGTAGAGTACGGCCTGGAATTGGCAGAGCCAAGAATTCTTCCTACCTAGTGTCAACCTCCTAGAGGCAAGGGCCTATACCAAGGGTGCTCTGTACCTCAATGAATACATCAGACAAAGATTTTATGGTGACTACAAATATCCCAATTTTTTATTCTACAGTGTTGCAGAGTACGAAGTTTTAGGTCAAGTTCAGACTTGCCAAAATTTTTGCTTACATACAATTGGAACTTTTGCGCTGAAAGTCTGTATGTTTCAGTACAAGTAGAAGGGAGGACCCGGATTGCATCACACATACTACTTTGTATTAGTGAACTGTAAATTGACACCTTCCTGCCGCAGCCATTTTTTAGACAAATTTTTTTTCTCCACCTTCCAAAAGCAATCACTTTATTTATTTCCCCCCCCCCCCTATCGACACAGTCCTACGAGGGCCTGATTTTTGCGGGCCGACTTGTCGTTTTTCATGGCGCAATTTTTTGTTTACCATATAATGTACTAGGAAACGGTAGAAAGAAAAAAAAACAGATTTCTCCATTTGTTTTTTCTGCGCATCGATTTTATAGCATTCACTGTAATTAAAATGACATGTTATCTTTTATTCTGTGGGTCGATGTGATTATGGTGATGGCTATTTTATATATATATATATATATATATATATATATATATATATATATACATACACACACACGTGTATGTTTTACTACTTTTACAAGGAAAAAATAAGGCCTCACCTGACGGTAGCAATGTGCAAGGCCCGTGATTAATTTGTAACTGTTAATATTCATGTGGGACTACTATGGATCATGTACATGTAATCACGTGTTGACCCTAACTTTTCTTTTAACAGGCTGGTACAGTAAATCGCGGTAGTGAAGTGATTGCAGCAGGAATGGTTGTCAATGATTGGTGCGCTTTCTGTGGCCTAGACACCACAAGTACAGAACTGTCTGTCATAGAAAGTGTGTTCAAGCTCAGTGATGCTCAGCCAAGCACTATTGCCACAAGCATGAGAGACTCCCTTATTGACAGGTATGTTACTTTTTCTTTCACCTCGGCTAGGCTAGTTTTCATATAGCAAAAGCTAACCATAATCTTTTTGATGGTTTGTCACACTGAAACAATCGTTGCCACATAGCCCGGACTGCACTGGTCCCGCTGCCAACTGAATCTGTGGGTTTCATGCTGGAGCCTTGCTCCAGCATTCACTGTGACCCGAGCGGCTCTGCGCAGGCCAGTGCGATGTAGTGACTTATTCGCGCCTGTCTGCGCCGAGTCGCTCACGTCTGTGTGGAGGAGGAAAAGGATCTCCTCCACCCTTTGTGGGAACCGGGATAGGTAAGTAATTAATTATGTTATTATTTTTCTATTCGGTACATATATGTGGGGGGCGTTCATGGGGTCTATCAGGCAAGGCAGCTGGGCATAGGCGTGTTCAGGGGTATGTTGGGGAGGGGGTGGGGGCCCCAAGCTGAATTTTTGCACAAGGGCCCATGGGCCTTTAGCTACACCCCTGGCTCCAGGCGGAGTGCTAGTAGTTCTCTGGCTCGGTCTATGGCTCTGGGGTTGCCCCTGACAACACTGTCCTTATATGGAAAGTGACCGCACTGGCTTCTCTGGAAGAGGAAACCGCAGCCAGACCGTCAGCAATGCTCTGGCTGGGGCTAGAAGGAACTGCAAAGGCACTACCTACAGGGACAGGCATGGCTGTGTGGCACTATATAGAGGGCACTTAATTTATGGGGGTACAAGCTGGGGGCCTAACATCTATACGGGGCACAAAGCGGTGTTTTCTGCCATTTTACTCCTGCCGTGAGTTCCCCCGCAAAGGGGCCTACTAAGTCTGTGTCGCCCAAGGGCCCATATAAATCTGGAGCTGGCCCTGCTAAGCAGAGCCCTAGTTGCACAACACCTAAAAAGAAAAGTTCTAGATTTGCAGTGTTCATACATGCCACTTCTACCTATGTCTATGCACATGCGCACATGCACACATCTTCAAAACGGAAGTGACCAAAAATCGACACAATTGAGATGTCAATAAACATTTGTGTTAGAGTTGAAAATGGCCTGATAAGGGCCTGTTCACATCACCGTTCACTTTCCGTTCCGGGGCTCCATCTGAGGTTTCCGTCGGGTGAACCCCGCAACGGAAAGTGAAACTGAAACCACAGCTTCCGTTTCAGTCACCATTGATATCAATGGTGACGGAAACATCGGTAATGGTTTCCGTTCGTCACCATTCCAGCAGGTTTCCGTTTTTCCAACGGAATCAATAGCGCAGTCGACTCGGCTATTGATTCCGTCAATAAAACTGAAACCTGCCGGAATGGTGACGAACGGAAACCATTAGCGATGTTTCCGTCACCATTGATATCAAAGGTGACTGAAACGGAAGCTGTGGTTTCAGTTTCACTTTCCGTTGCGGGGTTCACCCGATGGAAACCTCAGACGGATCCCCGGAACAGAAAGCCAACGCTGATGTGAACAGGCCCTAAGATGTAGGGGTGATAAGATGAGCTATTTTCTGTCTTACCCCCTTTGGTAGGAAAAATAAAACAAAAAAACAGTCGTATATGTGACATTTAGAAAGGATATATTCTTGTTGTTCATGTGGGGTGATATGTATTACAGTGATTCCAGAGGTGCAATATATGTTAAGGCTGTATGGGGGAGAGATGACAGAATCTTACTTACTCTTCTCCCCATTCACAGAGCCAGGAAGTAAACCCTTTGCTCCTGCTCTCCGAATATTGCCAAGTGATACCGCTCTAGCCCTTCTATTCTAATTACGTCAATCGTTTTAAATAATATCGTATTACATCAGGGGTCTCAAGCACGCGGCCCCTGAGTCTGTCATCTGCGGCCCGTGGGACACAGAGCCGCTAGTTCAGGCTCTGCTCCGGGACTTTGTGGAATTCCCTGACATCGCTGTCCATATATTGATAGTGTTGTCAGGGTCTTCCCCAGAGCGGAGTCCCAGGCAGAGTGCTAGAAGCGGCTCTGCTCCTGGACTCCATCTCTGGGAAGCCCCTGACATCACTGTCCATATATGGCCCTGTGGCAGCATCTACGGAGAACACGGTGTTCGTGCGGTGTTGATCCGACGACCCCCCCCCTCCCCACTCTTTAGCAGAACATTGGTACCACATACATGTCACCAGATTATAAGTGCCGTATCTCCTACAGAATGTGATCGGCGCTGTAATGTAGAGACCAGTGGGTTTTATTTTGAAAAATTATATTTGACCACGTTATGAACAATTTTAGATTAATGCGAATTAGTTTCTTAATAGACAACTGGGCGTTTTTTTTAACTTTTTGCCAACTAGGCGTTGTGAAGAGAAGTGTATGAATCTGCCCAATTGGCGTCATACACTTCTCATCGTTCCAGCCCAGCTTCTTCCACTGCACAGACAGCGTGATATCGCGAGATCATGTTGTGCTGTCACTTACTCCCACATTAACTTCACCGAAGTGTCTTGAGAGTGAATAGACATCGCCTCCAGCCAGGACGCGATGTCTATTCACACTCCCGACACTTCGGTAAAGTTTCTGTGGGACTTACTCACAGCACAGCGTGATCTCGCTGTGAATGACAACACAGAATGATCTCTAATCGCTAGGACCACAACGAATCAATAAGAACAGTGGCTTGAACCCCCCCCCCCCCCTGCTACTTCTCACTGCATCCCCTGCAGTGAGGAGAAGCTTGGATGCATGTTAAGGCCCCATGCCCACTTCAGTTTTTTCCTTCAGGGTGCTATCCGTTTTTGTCACTGATAGCACCCTGAACCCATTTATTTCAATGGGGCCATGCACACTTCAGTTTTTTTTGACGGTCCGTTGCTCCGTTCCGATCCAAAGTAGAGCATGTCCTACTTTGGTCCGAGAATCCGTGACCGTGAGGCCCATGCAAGTCAATGGGGCCGTCAAAAAAACTGAATGCACAAAGAAGGCGTCCGTGTGTGTCGGAGCCGTTGCCTAGCAACTGCTGGCCGGGCAGAAAAACATTAAAAAAATATTACACTAATCGGCAGCCACTTATCTCTATCAATCACTGATAGAGAAAAGAGGCTGCTGATTAAAAAATAAAATAAAAAGCAGTTCATACGTACCCGGTCGTTGTTTTGGTGACGAGTCCCTCTTCTTCCTCCAGTCCGACCTTCTTTTGTGACGCGGCAGCCTGTGACCGGCTGCAGACGCCGCGGCAGCCTGTGACCGGCTGCAGACGCCGCGGCAGCCTGTGACCGGCTGCAGACGCCGCGGCAGCCTGTGACCGGCTGCAGACGCCGCGGCAGCCTGTGACCGGCTGCAGACGCCGCGGCAGCCTGTGACCGGCTGCAGACGCCGCGGCAGCCTGTGAATGGGAGTGCACACGGCCGCTAAAACGGGTTCACGGACCCGTCAAAAGCGGCTGTGAAAACAGTGATGTAAGTGTGCACGAGGCTTAAGTAGGGATAAGGAATGGGGTTCGGGACATCCGTTCTCGCCTGGGGGACCCCAGTGATCGGGCAATCATCACCTATCCTGTGCATAGATGATGCTGGAAATACCCCTTTTAAGTAGTTTTAATATTGCAGGCAACAACTAGACCTTAGTGCATATATAGTGTGTGTATGTATTGATCTTGTTTTCTCCTCCATTTTAGTTTGACATAAGCCGTTCAACGCAGAACATCTTGAGAATCTACTGCTTTTGAGAAAATTGTACTTGGCCATTAAAAGACTTACTTAATGGCTTGCATAATAGCTTGTGTGTTTGTGTGTACAATATACTGGTTAAATAAAATAAAGTTGTATAATGCACTTAATCTTTTTCACTTATTGCAATAAAAACGTTTTTCTAACTCTAAGACGTATAACAAGTGTAATATTTATGTGGTAGGTAAGAATCACTTGCCTATACCCTGCTGTTATAATTATTGTAGGATATCTAAACTAATATTCGTCTTAAAGAGGCTCTGTCACCACATTATGAGTGTCTTGTCTCCTACATAAGGAGATGGGCGCTGTAATGTAGGTGACAGTAATGCTTTTTATTTAAAAAAAACGATCTTTTTTCACAAAGTTAGGAGCGATTTTGGTTTATGCTAATGAGCTTTCTTAATGCCCAAGTGGGTGTACTTTTACTTTCGACCAAGTGGGCGTTGTACAGAGGAGTGCATGACGCTGACCAATCGGCATCATGCACTCCTCTCCATTGATTTACACTGCACTAGCGATATAGATATATCACTATGTGCAGCCTCATACACAAGCCCTAACATTACTACAGTGTCCTGATAATGAATACACATGACCATCCAGCCAGGACGTCATGTGTACTCAGAATCCTGACACTTCTGACTCTTTTCTGTGAGATTCCGGCAAGGGAAACCAAATCTCGTTTAGCTCCGTGATCTCGCGAGATTTGTTTTCACTTACACACACACACACACACACACACACACACACACACACACACACACACCGACGGCCCACACACACACACACACACACCCACCCCGACGGCACACACACACACACACACCGACGGCCCACACACACACACACACACACCCACCCCGACGGCCCACACACACACACACACACCCACCCCGACGGCACACACACACACACACACCCACCCCGACGGCACACACACACACACACACACACACACACCCACCCCGACGGCCCACACACACACACCCCCTGCACGCACCGCCAGCCCGCGCACGCACCCACCCACCACCAGCCCCCTACACACACCCCCCTACACACACCCCCCTACACACACACCCCCCTACACACACACCCCCCTACACACACACCCCCCTACACACACACCCCCCTACACACACACCCCCCTACACACACACCCCCCTACACACACACCCCCCTACACACACACCCCCCTACACACACACCCCCCTACACACACACCCCCCTACACACACACCCCCCTACACACACACCCCCCTACACACACACCCCCCTACACACACACCCCCCTACACACACACCCCCCTACACACACACCCCCCTACACACACACCCCTCTACACACACACCCCTCTACACACACACCCAGCCCCCCTACACACACACACCCCTCTACACACACCCAGCCCCCCTACACACACCCAGCCCCCCTACACACACCCAGCCCCCTACACACACCCAGCCCCCTACACACACCCAGCCCCCTACACACACCCAGCCCCCTACACACACCCAGCCCCCTACACACACCCAGCCCCCTACACACACCCAGCCCCCTACACACACCCAGCCCCCTACACACACCCAGCCCCCTACACACACCCAGCCCCCTACACACACCCAGCCCCCTACACACACCCAGCCCCCTACACACACCCAGCCCCCTACACACACCCAGCCCCCTACACACACCCAGCCCCCTACACACACCCAGCCCCCTACACACACCCAGCCCCCTACACACACCCAGCCCCCTACACACAGCCAGCCCCCTACACACGCCAGCCCCCTACACACGCCAGCCCCTTACACGCCAGCCCCTTACACGCCAGCCCCCTTACACGCCAGCCCCCTTACACGCCAGCCCCCTTACACGCCAGCCCCCTTACACGCCAGCCCCCTTACACGCCAGCCCCCTTACACGCCAGCCCCCTTACACGCCAGCCCCCTTACACGCCAGCCCCCTTACACAGCCAGCCCCCTTACACAGCCAGCCCCCTTACACAGCCAGCCCCCTTACACAGCCAGCCCCCTTACACAGCCAGCCCCCTTACACAGCCAGCCCCCTTACACAGCCAGCCCCCTTACACAGCCAGCCCCCTTACACAGCCAGCCCCCTTACACAGCCAGCCCCCTTACACAGCCAGCCCCCTTACACAGCCAGCCCCCTTACACAGCCAGCCCCCTTACACGCCAGCCCCCTTACACGCCAGCCCCCTTACACACACACTCCTCCAGGCCCCCCCCACACAGACCCCTTAGATACACACCCAGCCCTCCCTACACACATGCACGCCACCCTCCTACACGCACCCACCCTCCTACACGCACCCACCCTCCTACACGCACCCACCCTCCTACACGCACCCACCCTCCTACACGCACCCACCCTCCTACACGCACCCAGCCCTCCCTACACACATGCACGCCACCCTCCTACACGCACCCACCCTCCTACACGCACCCACCCTCCTACACGCACCCACCCTCCTACACGCACCCACCCTCCTACACGCACCCACCCTCCTACACGCACCCACCCTCCTACACGCACCCACCCTCCTACACGCACCCACCCTCCTACACGCACCCACCCTCCTACACGCACCCACCCTCCTACACGCACCCACCCTCCTACACGCACCCAGCCCCCTACACGCACCAAGCCCCCTACACGCACCCAGCCCCCTACACGCACCCAGCCCCCTACACGCACCCAGCCCCCTACACGCACCCAGCCCCCTACACGCACCCAGCCCCCTACACGCACCCAGCCCCCTACACGCACCCAGCCCCCTACACGCACCCAGCTACACAACCAGCCCCCCCCTACAGCCTCCTACACACACAGCCCCCTACACACCCAGCCTCCCCTACAACCTCCTACACACACCCCTCCAGGCCCCCACACACCGATACACACAGCCACCTACACACACCCCTCCAGGCCCCCCACACCCCTCCAGGCACCCCCACACTCAGCCCCCTTACACACACCCAGCCCCCCTACACACACCCAGCCCCACCTACACACTCTCCCCTACACACACCCCTCCAGGCCCTCCCCAGACAGCCCCCTTACACACACACACACACACACCCCTCCAGCCCCCCTACACACCCAGCCCCCTACACGCACCCCCTTCCAAGCCCCCTACACGCACCCCCTTCCAAGCCCCCTACACGCACCCCCTTCCAAGCCCCCTACACGCACCCCCTTCCAAGCCCCCTACACGCACAGCCGCACACACACAGCTAGCCCCCTACACACAGCCCCCTACACACACACACACACACACACACACACTCTCCCCTACACACAGCCCCCCCTTACACACACCCCTCTACACACACACACCCCTCTACACACACACACACCCCCCCCTACACACACCCAGCACCCCCTACACACACACACCGTTCCCTACACACCCAGCCCCCTACACACACACACACACACACACACACACACACACAGCCCCCTACACACGCACACACACACCCCTCTACACACACACCCAGCCCCCTACGCACAGACACACACAGCCCCCTTACACACAGCCCCCCTACCACACACCTTCCCCTATACACACCCCTCCAGGCCCCCCCACACACAGCCCCTCTACACACACAGCCCTCTCTACACACACACAGCCCCCTCTACACACACACAGCTCCCTCTACACACACACAGCTCCCTCTACACACACAGCTCCCTCTACACACACAGCTCCCTCTACACACACACAGCTCCCTCTACACACACACAGCTCCCTCTACACACACACAGCTCCCTCTACACACACACAGCTCCCTCTACACACACACAGCTCCCTCTACACACACAGCTCCCTCTACACACACAGCTCCCTCTACACACACACAGCTCCCTCTACACACACACAGCTCCCTCTACACACACACAGCTCCCTCTACACACACACAGCTCCCTCTACACACACACACACACAGCTCCCTCTACACACACACACACAGCTCCCTCTACACACACACACACAGCTCCCTCTACACACACACACACAGCTCCCTCTACACACACACACAGCTCCCTCTACACACACACACACAGCTCCCTCTACACACACACACACACAGCTCCCTCTACACACACACACACAGCTCCCTCTACACACACACACACAGCTCCCTCTACACACACACACACAGCTCCCTCTACACACACACACACAGCTCCCTCTACACACACACACAGCTCCCTCTACACACACACAGCTCCCTCTACACACACACAGCTCCCTCTACACACACACAGCTCCCTCTACACACACACAGCTCCCTCTACACACACACACACAGCTCCCTCTACACACACACACACAGCTCCCTCTACACACACACACACACACACAGCTCCCTCTACACACACACACACACACACAGCTCCCTCTACACACACACACACACACACAGCTCCCTCTACACACACACACACACACACAGCTCCCTCTACACACACACACACAGCTCCCTCTACACACACACACACAGCTCCCTCTACACACACACACACAGCTCCCTCTACACACACACACACAGCTCCCTCTACACACACACACAGCTCCCTCTACACACACACACAGCTCCCTCTACACACACACACAGCTCCCTCTACACACACACACACACACACACACACACACAGCTCCCTCTACACACACACACACACACACACAGCTCCCTCTACACACACACACACAGCTCCCTCTACACACACCCCTCCAGGCACCCCCACACTCAGCCCCCTTACACATCCAGCCCCCCTACACACACACCCCTCCAGGCCCTGCCCAGACAGCCCCCTTACACACACACACCCAGCCCCCTACACACCCAGCCCCCTACACACCCAGCCCCCTACACACCCAGCCCCCCTACACACCCAGCCCCCCTACACACCCAGCCCCCCTACACACCCAGCCCCCCTACACACCCAGCCGCCCCCTACACACCCAGCGCCCCCTACACACCCAGCGCCCCCTACACACCCAGCGCCCCCTACACACCCAGCGCCCCCTACACACCCAGCGCCCCCTACACACCCAGCCCCCTACACACCCACACAGCTAGCCCCCTACACACCCAGCCCCCTACACACCCACACACCCAGCCCCCTACACACCCACACAGCTAGCCCCCTACACACCCACACAGCTAGCCCCCTACACACCCACTACACACAGCTTCCTTACACCCAGCCCCCTACACACACACCCTCCCCTACACACACCCGCCTGTGCACACACCCCTCCAGGCCCCCCCACACACAGCCCCCTTACACACAGCCCCCTCTACACACACACACACCCAGCCCCCTTACACCCAGCCCCCTTACACACAGCCCCCTTACACACAGCCCATACACACACACACAGCCCCTTACACACAGCCCTCTACCACACACACACCCCTCCAGGCCCCTACACACACAGCCCCCCCTACACACACCCTCCACTACACACACACACACACCGCTCTAGGCCCCCCCACACACAGCCCCCTACACACACCCAGCCCCACCTACACACTCTCCCCTACTCACACCCCTCCAGGCCCCCCCAAACAGCCCCCTTACACACACACCCAGCCCTCCCTACACACCCCTCCAGGCCCCCCCACACAAAGCCCCCTCTACACACACACACACACACGCACAGCCCCCTACACGCACAGCCCCCTACACGCACAGCCCCCTACACGCACAGCCCCCTACACGCACAGCCCCCTACACGCACAGCCCCCTACACACGCACAGCCCTCCCTACACACGCACAGCCCTCCCTACACACGCACAGCCCTCCCTACACACGCACAGCCCTCCCTACACACGCACAGCCCTCCCTACACACGCACAGCCCTCCCTACACACGCACAGCCCTCCCTACACACGCACAGCCCTCCCTACACACGCACAGCCCTCCCTACACACACACAGCACTCACTACACACGCACAGCCCTCCCTCCAGGCCCCCTTACACACCCACAGCCCTCCCTCCAGGCCCCCTTACACACCCAGCCCCCCTACACACACACACTGTTCCCTACACACCCAGCCCCCCCCCACACAAAACCCCCTTACACACAGCCCCCTACACACACCCAGACACACACGCACAGCCTCCTACACACACCCCTCCAGGCCCCCCCACACAGACCCCTTAGACACACACCCAGCCCTCCCTACACACCCCTCCAGGCCCCACCACACAAAGCCCCCTCTATACACACACAGCGCCCCCTTTACACACACACAG
The DNA here is from genome assembly GCF_050947455.1 of Rhinoderma darwinii. Classification (NCBI taxonomy): domain Eukaryota; kingdom Metazoa; phylum Chordata; class Amphibia; order Anura; family Rhinodermatidae; genus Rhinoderma; species Rhinoderma darwinii. The sequence continues at coordinate 26,288,082 of NC_134699.1, forward strand.
CCCCACACCCAGTTCCTACACACCCAGCCCCCTACACACACCCCTCCAGGCCCCTACACACAGCTTCCTTACACCCAGCCCCCTTACACAAACACCCCCAGCCCCCTACACACACACCCAGCCCCCCCCACACACCCCGCCCCCCCCCACACACACCCCGCCCCCCCCACACACACCCCTACGCTTGCCCGCCCCTACACACATGCACGCCGCCCTCCTACACACAGCCCCCTTACACCCAGCCCCCTCTACACACACCCTCCCCTACACACACCCTCCCCTACACACACCCTCCCCTACACACACCCTCCCCTACACACACCCTCCCCTACACACAACCCCCTTACACACAGCCCCCTTACACACACACACCCTCCCCTACACACAGCCCCCTCAACACACACACACCCAGCCCCTCTACACACACCCAGCCCCCTTACACACCCAGCCCCCTATACCTACACACACAGCCCCTACACACACACACAGCCCCTACACACACACACAGCCCCTACACACACACACAGCCCCTACACACACAACCAGCCCCTACACACACAACCAGCCCCCTACACACACCCCTCCAGACCCCCCCACACAGCCCCCTTACACCCAGCCCCACTACACACAGCTTCCTTACACCCAGCCCCCTACACACACACAAACACTCCCAGCCCCCTACACACACACCCTCCCCTACACACACCCGCCTGTGCACACACCCCTCCAGGCCCCCCCACACCCAGCCCCCTTACACACAGCCCATACACACACACACACACACACAGCCCCCTACACACCCACACACAGCCCCTTACACACCCTCCACTACACACACACCGCTCTAGGCCCCCCCACACACAGCCCCCCTACACACACCCAGCCCCACCTACACACTCTCCCCTACTCACACGCCTCCAGGCCCCCCCACACAGCCCCCTTACACACACACCCAGCCCTCCCTACACACCCACTCAGCCCCCTTACACACTGAGCCCCCCTACACACCCAGCCCCTTTACACACACACACAGCCCCCTACACAGACCCAGCCCCCCTACACAGACCCAGCCCCCCTAAGCACACACAGCCCCCTACGCACACACAGCCCCCTACGCACACACAGCCCCCTACGCACACACAGCCCCCTACGCACACACAGCCCCCTACGCACACAGCCTCCTACACACACGCACAGCCCCCTCTACACACACCCCTCCTGGCCCCCTTACACACAGCCCCCTATGCACACACACAGCCAGCCCCCTACACACACAGCCCCCTACACACACACACACACACACGCATAGCCTCCTACACACACACACACACACACCCCTCCTGGCCCCCTACACACACACACGCACAGCCTCCTACACACGCACAGCTCCCTTTACACACACACACACACACACACACACCCCTCCTGGCCCCCTTACACACAGCCCCCTACACACACACACACAGCCTCCTGCACACACATGCACGCACAGCCTCCTGCACACGCACAGCCTCCTACACACACGCACAGCCCCCTTTACACACACACACCCCTCCTGGCCCCCTTACACACACACACACACACACACAGCCCCTTCTACACACACAGCCCCCTCTACACACACAGCCCCCTCTACACACACCCCTCCAGGCTCCCCCGCACACAGCCCCCTTAGACACACACCCAGCCCTCCCTACACACACCCAGCCCCCTCTACACACGCACCCAGCCCCCTACACACGCACCCAGCCCCCTACACACACACACACACACCCAGCCAGCCACTTACACACACACACACCCAGCCAGCCACTTACACACACCCAGCCCCCCTATACACACCCCTCCAGGCCCCCCCCACACAGCCACCTTACACACACACACACACACACACACACCCCCACCCACAGCTCCCTACACACACCGTTCCCTACACACCCAGCCCCTTACACACACACACACACACACACACATAGCCCCCTACACACACACACAGCCTCTTGCACACAGCCAGCCCCCTGCACAAACACACACACACACACCCCCTCTACGCACACAGCCCCCTACACACAGCCTCCTGCGCGCACACACAGCTAGCCCCCTACACACACACAGCCTCCTACACACACCCAGACACGCACGCACAGCCTCCTACACACGCACAGCCTCCTACACACGCACAGCCTCCTACACACGCACAGCCTCCTACACACACAGCCCCCTCTACACACACCCCTCCAGGCCCCCTTACACACCCAGCCCCTCTACACACACCCCTCTACACACACACACACCCCTCTACACACACACACACACCCCCCTACACACATACACCCCCCCTACACACACCCCCGTTCCCTATACACACACAGCCCCCTATACACACAGCCCCCTACACACACAGCCTCCTGCACACACACGGCCAACCCCCCCCCCCCCTCCTACACACACACACACAGCCAACCCCCCCCCCCCTACACACACACACACACGGCCAACCCCCCCCCCTACACACACACACACACACGCGCGCACACACACGGCCAACCCCCCCCCCTACACACACACACACGCGCGCGCACACACACACACACACGGCCAACCCCCCCCTACACGCGCGCACACACACGGCCAACCCCCCTACACGCACGCACACGGCCAACCCAACCCCCCCCCCTCTCCATACGCGCGCGCGCACACACACACACACACACACACACACACACACACACACACACACACACACACACACGGCCAACACTCCCCCTACACACGCACACAGCCAACCCCCCCCCTACACACGCACAAAGCCAACCCCTCCCCTACACACGCACACAGCCAGCCCCCCCCTGCGCACACCGCCAGCCCACACACGCGCACTCAGCCAACCCCCCCCTTACACGCGCACACCGCCGGCCCCCCACTCACACGCACACCGCCGGCCTCACACGCACACCGCCGGCCCCCTACGCACACCGCCGCCCCCCCCCCCCCCCCCCACACACACACACACACACACACACTGCCAGCACACACACCGACGGCCCCCACACACACACACACACCGACGGCCCCCACACACACACACCGACGGCCCACACACACACCGACGGCCCCCCCTACACACACGAACACGGCCAACCCCCCCCCCCCCCCCCCTACACACGCACACCGCCGACCCTGCCAGCCCGCACACACCGCCAGCCCCCACACACCGCCAGCCGACACGCGCACACACCGCCAGCCGACACGCGCACACACCGCCAGCCGACACGCACACCGCCAGCCCGCACACACACACACACACACACACACACCCCGCCGGCCCACACGCACACCTCCGGCACACACGCACACCGCTCTAGGCCCCCCCACACACAGCACCCCTACACACACCCAGCCCCACCTACACACTCTCCCCTACTCACACCCCTCCAGGCCCCCCCACACAGCCCCCTTACACACACACCCAGCCCTCCCTACACACCCCTCCAGGCCCCCCCACACAAAGCCCCCTCTATACACACAAACACACACACACACCTAGCCCCCTACACACACAGCCCCCTACACACACCCAGACACGCACGCATGCACAGCCTCCTACACACGCACAGCCCTCCCTACACACGCACAGCCCTCCCTACACACGCACAGCCCTCCCTACACACGCACAGCCCTCCCTACACACGCACAGCCCTCCCTACACACGCACAGCCCTCCCTACACACGCACAGCCCTCCCTACACACGCACAGCCCTCCCTACACACGCACAGCCCTCCCTACACACGCACAGCCCTCCCTACACACACCCCTCCAGGCCCCCTTACACACACCCCCCTACACACACACACACACACACACCCAGCCCCCCTACACACACACACTGTTCCCTACACACCCAGCCCCCCCCACACAAAACCCCCTTACACACAGCCCCCTACACACACCCAGACACACACGCACAGCCTCCTACACACACCCCTCCAGGCCCCCCCACACAGACCCCTTAGACACACACCCAGCCCTCCCTACACACCCCTCCAGGCCCCACCACACAAAGCCCCCTCTATACACACACAGCGCCCCCTTTACACACACACACACAGCCCCACACACCCAGTTCCTACACACCCAGCCCCCTACACACACCCCTCCAGGCCCCCCCACACAACCCCTTTACACCCAGCCCCCCTACACACAGCTTCCTTACACCCAGCCCCCTTACACAAACACCCCCAGCCCCCTACACACACACCCAGCCCCCCCCACACACGCACGCCGCCCTCCTACACACAGCCCCCTTACACCCAGCCCCCTCTACACACACCCTCCCCTACACACACAACCCCCTTACACACAGCCCCCTTACACACACACACACCCTCCCCTACACACAGCCCCCTCAACACACACACACCCAGCCCCCTTACACACCCAGCCCCCTACACACCCCTCCAGGCCCCCCCACACAAAGCCCCCTCTACCTACACACACACACAGCCCCTACACACACAACCAGCCCCTACACACACAACCAGCCCCCTACACACACCCCTCCAGACCCCCCCACACAGCCCCCTTACACCCAGCCCCACTACACACAGCTTCCTTACACCCAGCCCCCTACACACACAAACACTCCCAGCCCCCTACACACACACCCTCCCCTACACACACCCGCCTGTGCACACACCCCTCCAGGCCCCCCCACACACAGCCCCCTTACACACACACACACACACACACAGCCCCCTTACACACAGCCCATACACACACACACACACACACACAGCCCCCTACACACCCACACACAGCCCCTTACACACAGCCCTCTACCACACACCCTCCTCTACCACACACACCCCTCCAGGCCCCTACACACACAGCCCCCCCTACACACACCCTCCACTACACACACACCGCTCTAGGCCCCCCCACACACAGCCCCCCTACACACACCCAGCCCCACCTACACACTCTCCCCTACTCACACCCCTCCAGGCCCCCCCACACAGCCCCCTTACACACACACCCAGCCCTCCCTACACACCCACTCAGCCCCCTTACACACTGAGCCCCCCTACACACCCAGCCCCTTTACACACACACACAGCCCCCTACACAGACCCAGCCCCCCTACACACACAGCCCCCTACGCACACACAGCCCCCTACGCACACACGCACACACAGCCTCCTACACACGCACAGTCTCCTACACACGCACAGCCTCCTACACACACACACACACACACTCTCGCACAGCCCCCTCTACACTCACCCCTCCTGGCCCCCTTACACACAGCCCCCTATGCACACACACAGCCAGCCCCCTACACACACACACACACGCATAGCCTCCTACACACGCATAGCCTCCTACACACACACACACACACACACCCCTCCTGGCCCCCTACACACACACACACACACACGCACAGCCTCCTACACACGCACAGCTCCCTTTACACACACACACACACACACACACACACACACCCACCCACCCCTCCTGGCCCCCTTACACACAGCCCCCTACACACACACACACACACACACACACATGCACGCACAGCCTCCTACACACGCACAGCCTCCTACACACACGCACAGCCCCCTTTACACACACACCCCTCCAGGCCCCCCCCACACAGCCACCTTACACACACACACACACACACACACACCCCCCCCCCACAGCTCCCTACACACACCCTCCCAGCCCCCTTTCACGCAGCCCCCTTTCACGCACCGTTCCCTACACACCCAGCCCCTTACACACACACACACACACACACACACACAGCCCCCTACACACACAGCCCCCTACACACACACACACAGCCTCTTGCACACAGCCAGCCCCCTGCACAAACACACACACACCCTCTACGCACACAGCCCCCTACACACAGCCTCCTGCGCGCACACACAGCTAGCCCCCTACACACACACACAGCCTCCTACACACACCCAGACACGCACGCACAGCCTCCTACATACGCACAGCCTCTTACACACACAGCCCCCTCTACACACACAGCCCTCCCTACACACACCCCTCCAGGCCCCCTTACACACCCAGCCCCTCTACACACACACTCACACCCCTCTACACACACACACACCCCTCTACACACACACCCCCCTACACACATACCTCCCTACACACATACCTCCCTACACACATACCCCCCTACACACATACACACACACACACACACACACACACACACACACATCCCGTTCCCTATACACACAGCCCCCTACACACACAGCCTCCTGCACACACACGGCCAACCCCCCCCCCTCCAACCCCCCCCCTCCTACACACACACACGGCCAACCCCCCCCCCCAACGCACACACACGGCCAACCCCCCCCCCCCATACGCGCACACACACATACACGCACACAGCCAACCCCCCCCTACACACGCACACAGCCAGCCCCCCCCTGCGCACACCGCCAGCCCACACACGCGCACTCAGCCAACCCCCCCCCCTTACACGCGCACACCCCCAATCCCCAGACGCACACCGCCGGCCCCCCACTCACACGCACACCGCCGGCCTCACGCACACCGCCGGCCCCCCCCCCCCCCACACACACACACTGCCAGCACACACACCGACGGTCCACACACACACACACACCGACGGCCCCCACACACACACACACCGACGGCCCCCCCCCCCCACACACACACACACACCGACGGCCCGCACACACACCGACGGCCCACACACACACCGACGGCGCACGCACATGCACACACACACCCCCCCCCCCCGACGGCCCACACACACACCCACCGACGGCCCCCACACACACCGACGGCCCCCCCCTACACACACGAACACGGCCAACCCCCCCCCCCTCCCCCCCCCCTACACACGCACACCGCCGACCCCCCCCCCCCCCCCCTACACGCACACCGCCGACCCTGCCAGCCCCCACACACCGCCAGCCCCCACACACCGCCAGCCGACACGCGCACACACCGCCAGCCGACACGCGCACACACCGCCAGCCGACACGCGCACACACCGCCAGCCGACACGCGCACACACCGCCAGCCGACACGCGCACACACCGCCAGCCGACACGCGCACACACCGCCAGCCGGCACGCACACCGCCAGCCGGCACGCACACCGCCAGCCCGCACGTACACCGCCAGCCCGCGCGCACACACACACACACACACCCCGCCGGCCCGCACGCACACGCACGCACCGCCAGCCCACACACACACGCACCGCCAGCACGCACGCACCGCCAGCCCACGCACGCACCGCCAGCCCACGCACGCACCGCCAGCCCACGCACGCACCGCCAGCCCACGCACGCACCCTCCCCTACCACGCACCCTCCCCTACCACGCACCCTCCCCTACCACGCACCCTCCCCTACCACGCACCCTCCCCTACCACGCACCCTCCCCTACCACACACCCTCCCCCACACACACCCTCCCCCACACACACCCTCCCCCACACACACCCTCCCCCACACACACCCTCCCCTACACACACCCTCCCCTACACACACCCCTTTAGGGGCCCCCAACACTCAGCCCCCTTACACACCCAGCCCACCTACACACACCCCTCCAGGCTCCCAGACAGCCCCCTTACACACACAGCCCCCTTACACACACACACACACACACACCCCCTACACACACACACCCTCCCCTACACACACCCTCCACTACACACACCCTCCACTACACACACCCCTTTAGGGGCCCCCCACACTCAGCCCCCTCACACACCCAGCCCACCTACACAGACCCCTCCAGGCTCCCAGACAGCCCCCTTACACACAAATACACACCCAGCCCCCTACACACACCCTCCCCTACAGACACCCCTCCAAGCCCCCTACACACACACACAGCCCCCTACACACACCCAGACACGCACAGCCTCCTACGCACGCACAGCCTCCTACACACACACACACACACACACACACACACACACACACACACACACACAGCCCCCTACCACACACCCTTCCCTACACACAGCCCCCTCTACACACACAGCCTCCCTACACACACCCCTCCAGCCCCCTTACACACCCAGCCCCCTACACACACCCCTCTACACACACACACACCCTACACACGTTCCCAACCCCCTTACACACAGCCCCCTACACAGCCCCCTACACACACAGCCCCCTACACACACCCAGACACACGCACAGCCTCCTACACACGCACAGCCTCCTACACACGCACACACACCGCCACACACAGCCCCCTACCACACACCCTCCCCTACACACACCCCTCCAGGCCCCCCCACACACAGCCCCCTCTACACACCCAGCCCCCCTACACACACTCCTCCAGGCCCCCCCCACACAGACCCCTTAGATACACACCCAGCCCTCCCTACACACACCCTCCCCTACACACCCAGCCACCTCTACACACACACCCAGCCCCCTACACACACACACACACACACTCACCGCACACCCAGCCCCCCCACACGCACACCCAGCCCCCCCACACGCACACCCAGCCCCCCCACACGCACACCCAGCCCCCCCACACGCACACCCAGCCCCCCCACACGCACACCCAGCCCCCCCACACGCACACCCAGCCCCCCCCACACGCACACCCAGCCCCCCCACACGCACACCCAGCCCCCCCACACACACCCAGCCCCCTACACACACCCAGCCCCCTACACACACCCAGCCCCCTACACACACCCAGCCCCCTACACACACCCAGCCCCCTACACACACCCAGCCCGCTACACACACCCAGCCCCCTACAAACACAGCCCCCTACACAACCAGCCCCCTACACAACCAGCCCCCCCTACAGCCTCCTACACACACAGCCTCCTACACAGCCCCCTACACACCCAGCCTCCCCTACACACACCCCTCCAGGCCCCCCCACACAAGCGCCCCCTCTACACACACACACACACACACACACACACAGCCCCCTTACACACAGCCCCCTACCACACACCCTCCCCTACCACACACCTTCCCCTATACACACCCCTCCAGGCCCCCCCACACACAGCGCCCCCTCTACACACACACACACACACACACCCAGCCCCCCCACACACAGCCCCCTCTACACACACACAGCCCCCTCTACACACACAGCCACCTATACACACCCCTCCAGGCCCCCTTACACACCCAGCCCCCCTACACACACCCAGCCCCACCTACACACTCTCCCCTACACACACCCCTCCAGGCCCTCCCCAGACAGCCCCCTTACACACACACACACACCCCTCCAGCCCCCCTACACACCCAGCCCCCTACACACACACACCCCCTACACACACACCCTCCGCTACACACACCCTTCCAAGCCCCCTACACACACCCTTCCAAGCCCCCTACACACACACCCTTCCAAGCCCCCTACACACACACCCTTCCAAGCCCCCTACACACACCCTTCCAAGCCCCCTACACACACCCTTCCAAGCCCCCTACACACACACCGTTCCCTACACACACAGCCGCACACACACAGCTAGCCCCCTACACACAGCCCCCTACACACACCCAGACACGCACGCATGCACAGCCTCCTACACACACACACACACACACACACACACTCTCCCCCCTACACACAGCCCCCTCTACACACACCCCTCTACACACACACACCCCTCTACACACACACACCCCCCCTACACACACACACACCCCCCCTACACACACACACCCCCCTACACACACCCAGCCCCCCCTACACACACACACCCAGCCCCCCCTACACACACACCGTTCCCTACACACCCAGCCCCCTACACACACACAGCCCCCTACACACACCCAGACACGCACGTACAGCCTCCTACACACGCACAGCCTCCTACACACACACGCACACCCCTCTACACACACACCCAGCCCCCTACGCACAGACACACACAGCCCCCTTACACACAGCCCCCTACCACACACCTTCCCCTATACACACCCCTCCAGGCCCCCCCACACACAGCCCCCTCTACACACACAGCTCCCTCTACACACAGCTCCCTCTACACACACAGCTCCCTCTACACACACAGCTCCCTCTACACACACAGCCCCCTACACACACCCCTCCAGGCACCCCCACACTCAGCCCCCTTACACATCCAGCCCCCCTACACACACCCAGCCCCACCTACACACTCTCCCCTACACACACCCCTCCAGGCCCTCCCCAGACAGCCCCCTTACACACACACACACACACACCCAGCCCCCTACACACACCCCTCCAGCCCTCCCTACACACACCCTCCAGCCCCCCTACACACACCCCTCCAGCCCCCCTACACACCCAGTCCCCCTACACACCCAGGCCCCTACACACCCCCCCCCCTACACACACACCCTCCCCTACACACACCCCTCCAAGCCCCCTACACACACCCAACCCCCCCTACACACACACAGCCACCTACACACAGCCTCCTGCACACACACAGCTAGCCCCCTACACACACAGCCCCTACACACACCCAGACACGCACGCATGCACAGCCTCCTACACACGCACAGCCTCCTACACACACACAGCCTCCTACACACACACAGCCTCCTACACACGCACAGCCTCCTACACACGCACAGCCTCCTACACACACAGCCCTCCCTACACACACCCCTCCAGGCCCCCTTACACACACCCCTCTACACACACACCCCCCTACACACACACACACACACACACACCCAGCCCCCCTACACACACACTGTTCCCTACACACCCAGCCCCCCCACACACAACCCCCTTACACACAGCCCCCTACACACACCCAGACACGCACGTACAGCCTCCTACACACGCACAGCCTCCTACACACACACACACCCCTCTACACACACACCCAGCCCCCCTACACACACCCCTCCAGGCCCCCCCCCCACACAGACCCCTTAGACACACACCCAGCCCTCCCTACACACCCCTCCAGGCCCCACAACACAAAGCCCCCTCTATACACACACACACACACACACACACAGCGCCCCCTTTACACACACACACAGCCCCCCTACACACAGCTTCCTTACACCCAGCCCCCTTACACAAACACCCCCAGCCCCCTACACACACAAACACCCCCAGCCCCCTACACACACAAACACCCCCAGCCCCCCCCCCACACACACACGCGCCCTACGCTTGCCCGCCCCTACACACATGCACGCCGCCCTCCTACACACACACCCACACACAGCCCTCTTACACCCAGCCCCCTCTACACACACACCCAGCCTCCTACACACACCCTCCCCTACACACCCAGCCCCCTTACACACACACACACACACAACACACACACACAGCCCCTACACACACAACCAGCCCCCTACACACACCCCTCCAGACCCCCCCACACAGCCCCCTTACACACAGCCCCACTACACACAGCTTCCTTACACCCAGCCCCCTACACACACACCCAGCCCCACACACACATGCCCCTACGCTTGCCCGCCCCTACACACACCCTCCCCTACACACACCCGCCTCTGCACACACCCCTCCAGGCCCCCCCACACACAGCCCCCTTACACACAGCCCCCTTACACACAGCCCCCTCTACACACACACACACACAGCCCCCCCCACACCCAGCCCCCTTACACACAGCCCATACACACACACACACACACACACACACACACCCACACACAGCCCCTTACACACAGCCCCCTTACACACACCCTCCTCTACCACACACACCCCTCCAGGCCCCTACACACACAGCCCCCCCTACACACACCCTCCACTACACACACACCGCTCTAGGCCCCCCCACACACAGCCCCACCTACACACTCTCCCCTACTCACACCCCTCCAGGCCCCCCCACACAGCCCCCTTACACACACACCCAGCCCTCCCTACACACCCACTCAGCCCCCTTACACACTCAGCCCCCTTACACACTGAGCCCCCCTACACACCCAGCCCCTTTACACACCCAGCCCCTTTACACACCCAGCCCCCCTACACACACAGCCCCCTTTACTCACACACACACAGCCCCCTACACACACACACAGCCCCCTACACACACACACACACAGCCCCCTACACAGACCCAGCCCCCCTACACACACACCGTTCCCTACACACACAGCCCCCTACACACACACTCACACACAGCCTCCTACACACGCACAGCCTCCTACACACGCACAGCCTCCTACACACACACCCCTCCTGGCCCCCTTACACACAGCCCCCTACACACACACACACACACACACGCATAGCCTCCTACACACGCATAGCCTCCTACACACACACACACACACACACGCACAGCCCCCTCTACACACACACACACACACACACACACACACACGCACAGCCTCCTACACACGCACAGCTCCCTCTACACACACACACCCCTCCTGGCCCCCTTACACACAGCCCCCTACACACACACACAGCCTCCTGCACACACATGCACGCACAGCCTCCTACACACGCACAGCCTCCTGCACACGCACAGCCTCCTACACACACACACACGCACAGCCCCCTTTACACACACACGCACAGCCCCCTTTACACACACACCCCCTCCTGGCCACCTTACACACACACACACACACACACACACACACACACACCCAGCCCCCTACCACACACACAGCCCCCTCTACACACACAGCCCCCTCTACACACCCAGCCCCCCTACACACACCCCTCCAGGCTCCCCCGCACACAGCCCCCTTAGATACACACCCAGCCCCCTCTACACAGGCACCCAGCCCCCTACACACGCACCCAGCCCCCCACACACACACCCAGCCCCCCCACACACACCCAGCCCCACACACACACACACACAACTCCCGTCCCTACACTTGCCCGCCCCTACACACACGCACACCGCACCCTACACACACACACAGCCCCCTACACACACAGCCCCCTACACAACCAGCCCCCTACAGACCCCCACACACACAGCCTCCTACACACAGCCCCCTCTACACAGCCTCCCCTGCACACACCCCTCCAGGCCCCCCCCACCCAGCCCACTTACACACCCAGCCCCCACCTACACACACACCCCTCCAGGCCCCCCCCCACCCAGCCCCCTACACACACCCAGCCCCTACACACCCAGCCCCCTACACACCCACACACACAGCCCCCTTACACACAGCCCCCTACCACACAGCCCCCTACCACACAGCCCCCTACCACACACCCTCCCCTACCACACACCTTCCCCTATACACACCCCTCCAGGCCCCCTCTACACACACAGCCCCCTCTACACACACAGCCACCTACACACACCCCTCCAGGCCACCCAGCCCCCCTACACACACCCAGCCCCACCTACACACTCTCCCCTACACACACCCCTCCAGGCCCTCCCCAGACAGCCCCCTTACACACACACACACACACCCAGCCCTCCCTACACACACCCCTCCAGCCCCCTAACACACCCAGCCCCCTAACACACCCAGCCCCCTAACACACCCAGCCCCTACACACACACACACACACACCCTCCCCTACACACACCTCCAAGCCCCCTACACACACACCGTTCCCTACACACACAGCCCCCTACACACAGCCTCCTGCACACACACAGCTAGCCCCCTACACACACAGCCCCCTACACACACCCAGACACGCACGCATGCACAGCCTCCTACACACGCACAGCCTCCTACACACGCACACAGCACTCTACACACAAACAGCCCCCTACACATACACAGCCCCCTACACACAGCCCCGTCTACACAGCCTCCCCTGCACACACCCCTCCAGGCCCCCCCACACACAGCCCCCTTACACACAGCCCCCTTACACACAGCCCCCTCCACACACACACACCCACACCCACACACACCCACACACACACACACCGACGGCCCACACACACACACACACACCCACACTGACGGCGCACACACACACACACCCCGACGGCCCCCACACACACCCCGACGGCCCCCACACACACACCGACGGCCCCCACACACACACACCGACGGCCCCCACACACACACACACCGACGGCCCCCACACACACACACACCGACGGCCCCCACACACGCACACCGACGGCCCGCACACGCACGCGCACACACACACACACACACACACACACGGCCCCACACACACACACCGACGGTCCACACACATGCACACACACACACACACACACACACACCCCCCCCGACGGCCCCCACACATGCACACACACCCCCCCGACGGCCCCCACACATGCACACACACCCCCCCCCCCCGACGGCCCACACACACACACACACCGACGGCCCCCCCCCTACACACACGAACACGGCCAACCCCCCCCCCCCCCCCCCCACACACACACGCACACCGCCGACCCCCCCCTACACACACACGCACACCGCCGACCCCGCCAGCCCGCACACACCGCCAGCCCACACGCGCACACACCGCCAGCCCACACGCGCACACACCGCCAGCCCACACGCGCACACACCGCCAGCCGACACGCGCACACACCGCCAGCCGACACGCGCACACACCGCCAGCCGACACGCGCACACACCGCCAGCCGACACGCACACCGCCAGCCGGCACGCACACCGCCAGCCCGCACACGCACGCACGCACGCACACCGCCAGCCCGCGCACGCACGCACACACACACACACACCCCGCCGGCACACCTCCGGCACACACACACACACACTGCCAGCCCACAGACACACGCACGCACCGCCAGCCCGCACACACACACACGCACCGCCAGCCCACGCACGCACGCACGCACCCTCCCCTACCACACACCTTCCCCTACACACACCCCTCCAGGCCCCCCCCCACACACCCTCCCCTACACACACCCCTTTAGGGGCCCCCCACACTCAGCCCCCTTACACACCCAGCCCACCTACACACACCCCTCCAGGCTCCCAGACAGCCCCCTTACACACAAATACACACCCAGCCCCCTACACACACACACCTACACACACCCTCCCCTACAGACACCCCTCCAAGCCCCCTCCACACACACAGCCTCCTACGCACGCACAGCCTCCTACACACACACACACACACAGCCCCCTACCACACACCCTTCCCTACACACAGCCCCCTCTACACACACAGCCTCCCTACACACACCCCTCCAGGCCCCCTTACACACCCAGCCCCCTACACACACACACCCTACACACGTTCCCAGCCCCCCCACACCCAGCCCCCCCACACACCCAGCCCCCCCACACAACCCCCTTACACACAACCCCCTTACACACAATCCCCTTACACACAGCCCCCTACACAGCCAGTCCCCTACACACACAGCCCCCTACACACACCCGGACACACACGCACAGCCTCCTACACACGCACACACACCGCCACACACAGCCCCCTCTACACACCCAGCCCCCCTACACACACTCCTCCAGGCCCCCCCACACAGACCCCTTAGATACACACCCAGCCCTCCCTACACACACCCTCCCCTACACACCCAGCCACCTCTACACACACACCCAGCCCCCTTACACACACACACACACACAGCCCCTACACACACACACCCAGCCCCCTACACACACACACACACACACACACACACTCACCTTACACCCAGCCCCCCCACACGCACACCCAGCCCCCCCACACGCACACCCAGCCCCCCCACACACACACCCAGCCCCCCCACACACACCCAGCCCCACACACACACACACGCACACACACACTCCCGTCCCTACACTTGCCCGCCCCTACACACATGCACGCCACCCTCCTACACACACCCAGCCCCTACACGCACCCAGCCCCTACACGCACCCAGCCCCTACACGCACCCAGCCCCGACACGCACCCAGCCCCCTACACGCACCCAGCCCCCTACACGCACCCAGCCCCCTACACGCACCCAGCCCCCTACACGCACCCAGCCCCCTACACGCACCCAGCCCCCTACACGCACCCAGCCCCCTACACGCACCCAGCCCCCTACACACACCCAGCCCCCTACACACACCCAGCCCGCTACACACACCCAGCCCGCTACACACACCCAGCCCGCTACACACACCCAGCCCGCTACACATACAGCCCCCTACAAACACAGCCCCCTACAAACACAGCCCCCTACACAACCAGCCCCCTACACAACCAGCCCCCCCTACAGCCTCCTACACACACAGCCTCCTACACAGCCCCCTACACACCCAGCCTCCCCTACACACACCCCTCCAGGCCCCCCCACACACAGCGCCCCCTCTACACACACACACACACACACACACACACACACACACACACACACACACCCAGCCCCCTACACACCGACACACACAGCCCCCTTATACACAGCCCCCTACCACACACCCTCCCCTACCACACACCTTCCCCTATACACACCCCTCCAGGCCCCCCCACACACAGCCCCCTCTACACACACAGCCCCCTCTACACACACAGCCCCCTCTACACACACAGCCACCTACACACACCCCTCCAGGCACCCCCACACTCAGCCCCCTTACACACCCAGCCCCCCTACACACACCCAGCCCCACCTACACACTCTCCCCTACACACACCCCTCCAGCCCCCCTACACACCCAGCCCCCTACACACACACCCCCCTACACACACACCCTCCGCTACACACACCCTTCCAAGCCCCCTACACACACACCCTTCCAAGCCCCCTACACACACACCCTTCCAAGCCCCCTACACACACCCTTCCAAGCCCCCTACACACACACCGTTCCCTACACACACAGCCGCACACACACAGCTAGCCCCCTACACACAGCCCCCTACACACACCCAGACACGCACGCATGCACAGCCTCCTACACACGCACAGCCTCCTACACACACACACACACACCCTCCGCTACACACACCCTTCCAAGCCCCCTACACACACCCTTCCAAGCCCCCTACACACACACCCTTCCAAGCCCCCTACACACACACCCTTCCAAGCCCCCTACACACACACCCTTCCAAGCCCCCTACACACACACCCCTCCAGCCCCCCTACACACACCCCTACAGCCCCCCTACACACCCAGTCCCCCTACACACCCA